>NW_006408751.1:3766597-3776016 GCF_000296735.1 Chrysochloris asiatica
TGTGGAGTCAGTTCTGACTCATAGAGATCCTGTATAGGGTTTCTGAGGCTGTAATCTTAGCGGGAGCAAAAAGCCTCTTCTTTCTCCAGCTCAGTAGCTGGTGTGCTTGAACCATGACCTTGTGGTTTACAGTCCAGTGGTTAGCCTACGGAGCCATTGCGCTCCCTCTCCTTTGTTGTTATTGTTGTTGCTGTTGTTAACTGCCATTGAGGCGGTTTATAGCCACTGGTGGATTTTAACCAGTGACCTTGAAGTTAGCAGTCCAGTGCTTACCATACAGTGCCTCACCATGACTCCTCTGCTTTATTATGTTGTTTTTGTTAAGAGCTGCCAAGTCAGTGCCAACTCACAGTCACCCTGTATAGGGTTTCCAAGGAGTGACTGGTGGATTTGAACCACCACCTTGAGGTTCAAATTGGTCTTGGTCTTGCTTAACCTACATCACCACACCAGGACTCCTGCCATCTGCTTTATGTCAGCCAGTCCTGCAACTGTCCCTAACAGATTACAGATAGAGAGATTACAGGGTCATGTCAAGGATAGACACTATTGCCTTGAATTTGAGATTGGGAAATTTGCCCACAAAACATATCATATAATATGGGGCAAAGACATGAAAGAAACAGATTTGATACTCTCCATTCAACTCAGGACCATGACTTTGGACATCAACTATTTTATATGGTAAGAGCAAGATGGACTAAAATATTGGGTGTTAGGCAATGTAATAATATTCATAAACACTATTTCAGAAGGAAAGGCAGAAATAGATTTATATTCTTAAAAAAATTATGTATGACTTTATCTTCACAATAAGGAACTGATTCAATTTTTAATTGCATGTGATTTTCCTAACAAGACAGTTTTTTGGAAGACATATTAAACTAACCATCACATTAAAATAAAAAATAAAAAGATTGCAAGACCAATGACTTATTCAATGCAAATACCTTTATAAAACAACATAAAAGATGACTGTACACATGGTCCTTACCAGATTAATTATACAGAAATCAAACTGACTACCTCTGTGGAAAAAGAAGATGGAAAAGCTCTTTATCATCAGCCAAAACAAGGCCAAGTGCACACTGTGGAACTTGTTCATATTCAAGTTCAGGCTGAAACTGAAGAAAATAAAAACAAATCCACAAGAGCCAAAATATGACCTTGAACATATCCCACTTGAATTCAGAGATCATTTCAAGCACAGAGATGCATTGGACACTACAGACAAAAGACCAGAATGTGAGATGGCATAAAAAACATTATACAGGAAGAAAGCAAAAGGTCATCAAGAAAACAAGAAAGAAATAAAAGACAAAAATTGATGTCCAAAGAGACTCTGAAACTTGCTTTCCAGCATAGAGATTCTAAAGTAAATAGAAAAAATGAGAAGGTGAAAGAACTGAACAGAAAATTTCAAAGGGAAGCATGAAAAGACGAAGTCAAGTATTATAATGAAACATGCAAAGACCTGGAGCTAGGAAACCAAAGGGGAAGAAAATACTCAGCATTTTTCAACCTGAAAGAACTCAGGGGGAAAATCGAGCCTCAGCTTGCAAAATTGAAAGATTCTATGGGCAAAATATTGAATGATGCAGAAAGCATTAAAACAAGATGGAAGGAATACACAGTTACTGTACCTAAAAGAAACTGTTGGTATTCAAGCATTTCATGAGGTAGCATATAATCAAGAGCCAATGACTCTGAAGGAAGAAGCCCAAGGTGCATTAAAGGCATTGACAAAGTACAAGGCTCTAGGAATTGATGGAATATAAATTGAAATCTTTCAACAAACTGATGCATCGCTGAAAGCACTCACTCAGTTATGCCAAGAAATTTAGAAGACAGCTACCTGGCCAACTGGTTGAAAGAGATACATATTTGTACCCATTCCAAAGAGAGGTGATCCAATGGAATGCGGAAATAATCAGACAATATCATTAATATCACATGCAAGTAAAATTTTGCTAAGATAGTTCAAAACTGGCTACAACAGTACATTTACAGGGAACTGTCAGAGGTTCAAGCCAGATTTAGACAAGGATGTAGGTCAATGGATACCATTGCTGATGTCAGATTGATCTTGGCAAAGAAAACAGCATAACAGAAATCTGTTTACATGTGCTCTATAGACTACACAAAGGCTTTTGATTTGGTGCATCATGAAAAGCTATGGAAAACATTGAGGAAAATTAATATTCTGAAACACTTAATTTTTCTCATGAGGAACCTATACTTAGACCAAGAGGCAATCATTTGAACAGAACAAGGGGACACTGAATTGGTTTTAAATCAGGAAATGTGTGTACCAAGTTTGCATTATTTCACCATACTTGTCCAATCTGTATTGCTGAGCAAATAATCAGAGAAGCTGGATTATATGAAGAAGAATGTGGCATTAGGACTGGAGGAAAACCCATTAACAACTTGTGATATTCAGATAATAAAACCTTGCTTGGTGAAAGCTAAGAGGACACAAAATACTGTTGAAGATCAAAGACTATGCCTTTGGTATGCATTGAACTTCACTGCAAAACAAAACAAAAATCCTCACAACTGGACCAATAAATAAAATCAATGTAATTGGAGAAATGGCTAAAGTTGTCAAAGACTTTAGTTTACTTGCATCCACAGTGAACACTCATGGAAGTAGCAGTTAAGAAATCAAGTGATGTATTGCATTAGGCAAATCTGCTGCACCAGACCTCTTAAGTACATACTCTATTCCAAACCACCCAACTTCTTAAAAAATGTAATATCTGAACAACCAGTTTCAAGCTTTTTTATTAACCAAGAAACTTAAACCTACTAGCTACTGATTCTAGTCTTGTGAATCTTGCATAGATTTTCTTTGGCAGCCCAATAAAAACCTCACATGTTGAAATAATTTATTTCTGAACCTAATATCCCTCTGTAAATTCTTCCATCTGATTAACTTTTTTCTCTTTATCATCTCATAGACATTCTAAGAGAATAGGAAAATTGCTCATTTCTCCAATTATAAAAATAAATTAAATGAGGGAATCTGAGAAAGGAAAAAGTGGAGAGAGTAATGCAGAGTTAACTTTTATAAATTTCTTGGAAATTATACATGCTTCAAATAATTTAAAGAGTGCTTCTTGAAGATTGAATATAAAATCTAGTTACAATCTAGTATACATTCATTTATAAAAGGCTGTTTCTGAATCCATTTCCATGAACTTTTAAAGTAACCTTCTACAAGCAGTCCCTGCAACCATTGGTTGAGGTCCTTTATCTGAGCTTTTGAGCATTTTTTTTATATTATAACGTTTTTATGTTAAATATTTGTAAGAATTTTATCTCTCATGATTTTGTTGGATGTTCCCATTGGAATAGTCTAAAGTATAAATGAAGGAAATTGTACAGAGAATGCTTAAGTTAAAAATTAAAGGACGTTTAACTAGAAATTGACTCTGGGTGATGCAATTACTGTATTAGGATATTAACTAAAAGGTTGTCAATTTGAATCCACCCAGAAACATCTCAGAAAAAAGACCTGGTGATCTCCTTCTGATAAAGCAGCCATTGAAAACCTTAAGGTGCACAGTTATACTCTGACACACATGGAATAACTGGTTTAACCAGGATGTAAGTATTGGATTCCTAACTGTGACCTACAGAAAACCTCTTCTATCAAGGGAAAGCCTGGTACAGGAGGTGCTTGTCTATGTCATCTTCATTGACAACACTTTGGAAAGAGAGAATATAGGAAATCCCCTATAAGTTCATCGTCCATTTCTCCAGCTCTCCCATCACTGATATTTGGGTGAAATTGTATGGCAAAAATTCAGACACCTAAATCCAAGGAGTCTATCTCTCTTGTATTACCAAGATCAGAACTGGATATCCAATGCTAGATGACTAAATTTTGAATGTAGTGAGTTGACAGCTCAGCAAAGGGAGGAGGTATTTATAAATATTTGATGAGGTTAATGGAAAACTCACCAAAGAGAAGCACACAGTATTACCGTATGCACCGATGGACGCAATGTACCTCCTGAGGCGTTTTCCATTTAGCTTTACCTTTTTGTACCTTGCATGCTTGGAATCGTTTAAGCCCTAATTTCTTTCTGGCAAGAGATGTGTTTCACTGTTTACATCCCTGCCACCAACACACGGACAGTAACTTTGGTCAGAAACAGAGACCACACATTTTCGAGAAATTGCCAAAGAACCTCTATGACCCTGGTTAAATCCATGGAGCTTTTAAAAATTGTGTTGACACATTAAGGCACACATGCTGCGTAGAACAGTGCCTAAGCAACTATCACATAATCTGATCCTGAAGGAGAACAAAGGATGACTATTTACTCTCTTTCATCCCACTCACATTTCTGAGTGACCAAATAAAAAGCATTTACAAAAGGCAGATCATACACAGCCTGAATTGTTAGCCTGCTGGTAGTGATTATATACTCATGTATAGCTCAAATTTAAAGACACTTTAAAATGTTTTAATACAAATGTAAGTCAAAAGGTAGCATTACAAAATAATAGCAACTTTTAATAAATAAAATTTGCAAAATGTGAAACTCTTGTTTCTCAACATACCCTCCATCCAGGTCTCTATACTTCTGAAGGCAGTGTTTCTATCTCTCTCATCTTTCCCAAAGAATTCTTCACTCTTCCAATTTATATCACGTCAAAATGATAATTTGACATTCTCCGGGGACTCAAATCATGTTCTTTTAAAGGTTCTTTGAGTTTGGGAAATAAAAAGAGTAGGAAAGGGTAAAGTCAGGGTTATAGGGAGGATAAGGAAAGTTTCTCAACAAAATTATCTTAGGACAACCCTTGCTACACTTGAAGATCTGTCATAATAGAAAAAAAAAAAAACCTAGTCCATTTCTATCAATGAAGTTATTGTCAGTTTTCTTAAATCATCTTTATAATAAGTTCCCAAAATAATCCTTTATCCTTTAAGAAACGCTATCAAGATAACACCTTTGGAATGCCCAAAAACAATCATCATTACCATCTCTGACCTGTCTTGAATTTAACTGGCCCAGAAAATCTCCTTTGGAAGCCACTGGGCCTCTGTTTTTATTGAACATTTTTATTATTATTTTGAAGGCATCCAAACTAATGAGACAGGTATGTTACAGAGAGAAATTCTCTGCAGCCATTCACTGATCTTAGAGATATGTCTAAACATGCTTTATTTGGAATAAATCCATGTATGTATGAACTGGAAACCTAGTAGTAATATTTTTTGACTCACTCTGATACATGTCCTCTATACAAAAGGATTTTAACTTTTTTTCAGTCAAAAACAACATTTTATGTCAGTCACCTATCCAAGTATGTGCATAAGAAATATTAGTTACATGGCATTTAGTGTTAGTGCCAAGTCTAAAAACCTAGAATGTCATGCAATTTCAGATTGCACATTCAAAGAATAAATAAAGTTGGGAAAAGTATACTTCATGGGAGGCCTTTTAAGATGTCCAGACTCTGGATAGTAATGATAGGGCTCATAAATTTGGAGGAGAAACTTGAATAGTCTCTAAAAAACTAAATTAGATCTTTGGAAATAATTGAAAACAATATTATTATAAAATATGATCAAATATCAAGAATTAATCAACAAAAGGAACAAGAAATTCAGCCAGAGTAAGCAAATGAACATGATTTGAAATTCAGACAATTCCATCTGACAGGAAAAATATAGAAAACAGATCTTAATTCAAGTCCAGTCTCTCTGCCCAACTTCCACTGTTGATTTACACATTGGGAACTCTTCAAGTGGGAAAGAATATGAATTTAGCAAAGATTGAAATTGCCACAAGAATGCTGAGAGGAAAGGTCAGTAAGGGGTCTTCTGTATTAGTCATGGACAAATTGGAATCCATAATCTATGGCCACTGAGTTGTTTCCAACTCAAAATGACCTTATAGGACAGAGGGTTTCCTTAGGGTATCTGAGGAGTCCTGATGTGTCACTGTAGGATAAACACTGGACCACAAGTTTGGTTTGAACTACAAGGTCAGCAGTTCAAATCAACCAGCTGCTCCTCAGAAACACTATAGAGGGTCTCGATGAGTCGGAACCAACTTGACAGCACTAAACAACAGCAGTATTTCTGAGACTGAAAATCTTCACAGGAGCAGATAGTTTCATCTTTCCCCCATGAAACATCTGGTAAGTTTGAACCACCAACCTTGCAATTATCAGGTGAATGTTTAACTCACTGTGCCACAGGCTCCTTTTGGAGTCCATAGAGAACCTAAATTCTGATCAAAGCTCAGCCTATGATTTCCCTCCAGTGCCTTAAAAACAGTTACTAAAGAGTAAATCTGTTTGTATTGCCAGATGAAAAATGTCTTCCACATTAAGATCACATAAGTTATGCAGAAGTTCGAGTTTCCTGAAGTTGTTGGTAAGTATTTCAGATAGTCCAGAAATGACTTTCAGTTGCCACAGTTCCTAGGATCATTATGGTTTTTCCTAAGTTACAAGAACTGGAAAACCCAAGGGCTTCCTAAACTTCTCAGCAGAAATTTCTAAAGGGTAGAAATAAACGTAACCCAGTGAATTGCAGATGCTTCAGTTAGATCTTTTCTAAGTGAGAATAAGAGTTACTGCATGGAAAATACTAGTTAATTATTGGTCCAGTCTTAGGTTTATTTCAATAATGTCACAGCAAGCAGTTCATTACTAAAAAAAAAAAAAAAAAGTTACAAATACCATTATCTCCTTTTCTCACAAAAAGATACTGAAACCATGAAAACTCAGGAAAATGCTTTTTTTCCTTAGGACATTTTAGTCTCTAGAGTAAGAAACTGTCTGCTAAACCATCTTCCTCCCTATGTTTTCAAACCTATGTTTTGGGAATCTTCAAAAACAAGATACTTGGAAAATAGTCTCTTGAGTCCATGGAAGGTGTTAAGTTTTCCCTACTTTTAAGTTCTAGTCAAAAACACTCCTAGTGCTATATATGATATTGTTGTTGTTGTTGTTAAGTTCCATCGAGTCAGTTCTGACCCACAGTGATCCTGTACAGGGTTTCCAAGGATACGCTGGTGAACTTGAACTGCTAAACTTGCAGTTCAAATGGCTTTGGAGTCTGGCACATTAACATACAGTACCAAACCAGGACTCCATATATGATATTGTTGTTGTTGTTGTTGTCAGTTGCCATTGAGTCAGAACTGACTCACAGCGACCCCATGTACAGCACAACGAAAAAATGTCCAATCCTGGCCCAACCTCACTACCGCTGCCACACTTGATGCCATCAATGATGCCACCTGGCCAATCCATCTCGTTGGGGGTCTTCCTCTTTTTCTCTGACCCTCCATCTTACCCAGCATGACATCCTTCTCCAGCGACTGTTCCCTCCTGACAATATGTCCAAAGTATGAGAGACGAAGCTTAGCCATACTGGCCTTCAAGGAGCACTCTGGCTGAACCTCTTCCAAAACAGATCTATTGGTTCTTTTGGCAGGCCATGGCACTTTCAGTATTCTCCTCCAACACCACAACTCAAAGGCATCAATTCTTCTACAATTTTCCTTATTCTCTGTCCAGTTTTCGCATCCATATGAGGTTATTGAAAATACCATGGCTTGGGTCAGGCACACTTTAGTCCTCAAGTTGACATCTCTGCTCTTCAATACTTTAAAAAGTTCCTGTGCAGCAGATTTGCCCAGTGCAATACGTCGTCTGATCTCTTGATTACTGCTTCCACGAGTGTTGATAGTTGATCCAAGAAGAATGAAGTCCTTGAGAACTTCAATCTTTTCTCCATTGATAAGAATGTTGTTCATTGGTCCAGTGGTGAGGATTTTTGTTTTCTTTACATTGAGATGCAATCCATACCAAAGGCTGTGCTCTTTGATCTTCATCAGTAAATGTTTCAAGTCCTCTTCACTTTCAGCAAGCAAGGTTGTATCATCTGCATATTGCAGGTTGTTAATGAGTCTTCCTCCAATCCTGACGTCATGTTTTTCTTCATAGAACCCAACTCCACATAATATTAAGAATTGTCAAATATGGCAACTATTACAAGACCTATTATATCTGTTGCCCATGTTCCACATCACACTTTAACCTCTTATTCTGCTTTATATTCTTGTAGAAAATTTTATCACTTAGCATATTGCATACCATTTATATCTGTGCATTGTCCATAGATGAACAAAAGCTGTTTTATTCACTTTGGCTTACATTTCTAGCACCTAAGGAGCTCTGATAGCGTAGTGGTTACAAATCAGGCTGCAAACCACAAGGTAAGCGGTTCAAAACTACCAGCTGTTCCATGGGAGAAAGATGAGGCTTTCTGCTCCTATAAAGATTTACAGCCTCGGAAAGCCTGTACAGGGTCGCTATGAGTCAGAACTGACTCCATGAAACATAACAACAACAACAATAATTTATGCAAGACACATATTAGCCTGTTGCCATCAAATAAATTCCAACACATAGCACCCGTACAGGTCAAGTAGAACTGCCCATAGTGTGTCCAAGACTATAATCTTTACAGAAGCAAATGGCTACATGTTTCTTCCACATTGTGGCTGGAGGGTTCAAATCACTGACCTTTCTATAAGCATCTAAGCACTTTAACCACTGTATCATCAGGCTTCTTAGCTAGATTACTTACTGTAAATATATACCTCTTGAATAAATAATATCTTAAATTCATGTTCTCATTCATGTTTCATGAAGGAGGGGGAAAAAAAAACCAAAAAGCCTAAAGATCAAAGACAATAAGGAACTTACCCAAGGACATATCAAGCCAAGAGTCTAGTCATATTGCCACATAATTATCGAGTACAGACTTTTTCCACTAAGCCACTAAAGCCAGTGATGATGAAACTGAAGAAAGAATTCTACCAACTTCTTCAGTTTGAAATTGATTAAACATGCAATAAAGATGTTGATTTTTAAAGATAATTACCAGTGATTGGAATGTAAAGTTGGAAAAAAAAAAAAAAAGAAGAATCAGTAGTTGGAAAACATGACCTTGGGGATATCACCAGCCAAAATAAAGTCAGGGACAGACTGTGAAACAGACAGTCAATAGCACATATGCAAGTTGAGGCTTAAGCTGAAGAAAATTAAGACTAATCCATAAGAGTCAAAATTTGAACATATCCCCCCTGAATTTAGAAATCATCTCAAGAACAGACAGTAATGACTGAAGACCAGAAGAGTTGTGGGATGACATCAAGAAAACCATACAGGAAGAAAGCAAAAGATGATTAAGAAAACAAGAAAGAAGGAAAAGACCAAAATGCATGTCAGAAGAGACTCCCCAGTGAAGAGATGATAATGCTAATGGAAAAAATGAGGAAGTGAAAGAGCTGAACAGCAACTTTCAAAGGGCAGCTCAAGAAAACAAACTAATGGAACGTGCCAAGACATTAGAAAACCAAAAGGAAAGAACATGC
>NW_006408751.1:3778011-3804545 GCF_000296735.1 Chrysochloris asiatica
GGAGCATGTGTATACAGTGGCTATAAGCCAGAACAGACTCAAAGGCACCTAACAACAACAACAACGTACTTTTCCTAAAATGTTTACACTTTTAGATACTGGTAGAAAAACTCATTCAACAAAATTAATGCTGTGTTTGAGAAAGCATATAGTTTAGAAGAAGCTCTGGTAAGTGTAGTGGTTACAAGTCAGGCTACTAACCTCAAGGTCAGCAGTTCAAAACTACCAGCTTTTCTACAGGAGAAATATGAGGCTTTCTGCTTCTTCAAAGATTTAAAGTCTCAGAAATCCTATGCAGGGTTGCAATGATTAGGAATCGATTCCACAGCACACCACCACCACCACCATAATTTAGAAATGGAACACTGGTGGCACAATGGGTTATGCACTGAGCTAGTAAACACAGCATAGGAAGTTTGAATCACTTGAAGTCACTGCAAGGAAAAAGATGAAGCTTTCTGCTCCCATAAATATTTATAGCCTTGGAAACCCTATTATATATAATTGATCACTATGAGTTAGAACCAATTTAATGGCTTAAAGCAACATAATTGAGAAGTCTAATATTCACTATATGTTATATTCATTATAACAAAATGTGCAAAGACCTGGAGTTAAAAATCCAAAAGAGGAGAACACGCTCAGTATTTCTCAAGCTAAGGGACCTGAAAAAAAAATTCAAGCCTCGACTTGTGATATTGAAGGATTCTCTGGGTAAATTATTGAATGATGAAGAACGCATCAAAAGAAGATGTAAGGAACACACAGACTCACTGCAACAAAAAGAAATGGTCAATATTCAACCATTTCAAGAGGTTGCCTATGATCAAGAGCCAATGATACTGAAGGAAGAAGTCCAAGGTGTGTTGAAAACATTGTCAAAGGACAAGACACCAGGAATTGATGGAATAAAACTTGAAATCTTTCAACAAAGTGATGCGGAACTAGAGGCACTTACTCATCTGTGCCAAGATATGGAAGACAACTACCTGGCCAACTGACTGGAAGAGATCCATATTTGTGGCCATTCCAAGGAGAGGTAACCTAACAGAATGCAGAAATCATCATTGATATCCCATGCGAGTAAAATTTTACTGAAGAAAATACAAAAATGACTGCAAACATATATTGACAGAGAACTTACAGAGGTTCAAGCCAGTTTCAGAAAAGGATATGGAATGAGGGATGTCATTACTGACATCAGGTGGATCTTGGCTAAAAAAAAAGCCAAGAATACTAGAAAGATGTTTACCTGTACTTTATTAACTATACAAAGGCTTTCAGTTGTGTAGACCATGACAAACTATGGACAACATTGTGAAGTATAAGTATTCTGGAACACTTCATTGTGCTCATGAGGAACCTGTTCATGGACAAAAGAGGTAGTTATTCAAACAGGGCAAGGGAACACTGAATGGTTTAAAATTAGGAAAGGTTTACACCAGGGTTGTATTCTTTCAACACACTTATTCAACCTGTATGCTGAGCAAATAATCAGAGAAGCTGGATTATATGAAGAAAAAACATGACATCAGGATTGGAGGAAGACTCATTAACAGCCTGAAATATGCAGATGATACAACCTTGCTTTGCTGAAAGTGAAGAGGACTTAAAATACTTACTGATAAAGATAAAAGACCATAGTCTTAGGTATTGATTGCATCTCAATGTAAAGGAAACAAAAATCCTCACCGCTGGACCAATAAACAACATCCATATAATTAGAGAAAAATTGAAGTTGTCAAAGACTTCATTTCACTCAGATTAACCATCAACACACCTGGAAGCACCAAATGCAAACGATGTATTGCATTAAGCAAATCTGCTGCACAAGTCCTTTTTAAAGTGTTGACAAAGATGTTAGTTTGAGGACTAAAGTGGGCCTGACCCAAGCCATAGTATATTCAATAACCACATGATGTGTGTGTGAAAGTTGAACAGTGAATAAGGAAGATCATAAAAGAATTGATGCATTTGAGTTACAGTGTTGGAGAAGAAAATTAAAAGAAAAACATCTGTTTTAGAAGAACTACATCCAGAGTGCTCCCTGGAGGCCAGGATGGTCAAATTTCATCTCTCATACTTCAGACATATAATCAGGAGGGACCAGTTGCTGGAGAAGGGTATCGTGTTTGGTAAAGTGGAGGGTCAGAAAAATAGAGGAAGACCACAATGAGATGGATTGACACTGTGGCAGCAATGATGGGCTCAGGTATAGCAACGATTATTGAGTTGACCCAGGACCAGAAAGTGTTTCGTTCTATTGTACATAGGGTCACTAGGAGTCAGTACCAACTCGATGGCACCTAACAACAACCAAATAATACCCATCAAGCTTACCTTAGTCCCAAAAATTTGTGCTGCCAAAGAAGGCTGCCTCAACAAGGATGGTTTTCAGGAAAATTTTAGAAGTGATTTTTAAACTTTTATTTTGTGTGTTTAATCCCAAGTTATGGATACCTGACTTATAGACCACCCCTACCTGTCCTTTAATTACGTAAATTTACCTTCACCTTAAAACAACTAAATAATCCTATTAACAACAAGGTTGTCATCACAATTATTTTGCTGCATGTGCAGCTTATAAATTATTGAAAAGGCTCTGAACCTTTGCTTTCATTAAAGTAAGTCTAAATAAGAACCGTACGCACCCTTTCTGACTTAAACCATAAACACACACTTAGGACAGATCTCATTTGTAACCCAGACTACCTGTACTTTGAGATGAGTGTTGGTCATGTGAACACTGGAAGAAGTGTATGTTGAATTAAAAAGGAGCCCCAATAGCATAATGAATTATACTAGCCACAAGGTTAGTTCAAATCCACCAACCACTTTGCCCAAGAAAAATGAGACTTTCTTTTCCTGTAAAGATTTGCAGCCTTGGAAACTCTATATAGAGTCACTGTGAATGACTTTGGGTCAGAATTGACCCAACAGCACATAGCAGCAAGTTACATTAATGCATATAAACAGGATTTCCATTTTATCAAATAAATTGTGCCAAAGACATAATTTCAAATTCAAGGAAATGGTGCCACCTTAAGGGAAGATTCCTAGACTTGTGCTTACAACGTACTTACATCAACCACCTGGTGAGTATACAGAAGGCATGCGCTTCCAATTGGCTAATGACACAAAGCTGAGAGATTATGCAAAATCCGGAAAACACAACTTAAAAGTAATTTGTGCGGCACACTGATTGAAGATGAGTAACAGATAATTCAGAGAACAGCCAGCCTGCTTTTGCATTCTCTACCAACCTTGCTGCCCTTCTCTTCCTCTCTTCTCCTCTTTAACCTCACTTCATTATCTTTTTTTGGGCTTTCATCTGCATCATGGCCTATTGGCAAATTGCCTCTAACAGTGTGTTTGTTTTAATCTAGGATTATTGATGGTGGTGACCTTTCTATTCCTTGCTCCCTTCTGAATACTGGCAGTCTGGATAAGAATAAACATCTAATACCAAGTAACTTTCTAGTTCCCCACTTTCTCATAAAACTATTGAAATAACTCTATTACAGTTACTTGGTAAGTGACATTCTATTCCTGTGCCAACCTCAGAAGACTAATGAACATTAATACTTAAGGTGCTGTTGATTTAAATGCATATAATTGCAATGTGCACTGCTAAATTATCAATAGTTCCCACTTGACTCATCAAATTTTCCTTTTCCTGTAAACACTCTTAGTGCGAAGCACTTAAACCCTGTGTGTTTTCAATGTCTCTAACTTCTGATGTTTCTGTCTGATCGTGCAGTTTATTGGCTAAAGCCTTATCTATGGGTTGAGAACAAGCAATTCAATTGGAAGCAACACTGTACATTCATTTCCTGTAGACAGTGGTTTTCTCCTTGGCTTTGAGCTCAGGATGCGCCCTCTGCTGGCTCTGTGCCTGCACCGTCTGCCTTCGGGGCTTCGCAGCATCCACAGCTGCAGTTGGAGGGAGCAAGTGGGAAATCAATGAATGAGAGGCAGCAGTAAATGAGTTACGGAAATTCTGTCATTTCCCTAAAGGGAGATCAGCGTATTTAATAGTGCCCTTTCACCTTGCCACATGTGTCCTGTATTGCTGACCTGAATCCTGCTCCATAGAGAAAACATAACCGCAAGATCCTGTAGACTGCAGAGAAATTTATTAGAATTGGTTTTTCACTGGGTTTATCATTGACCTGGGGTGGGATGTGGAGGAGTAGGAAGGGCAAGCATCTAAGCCACCTCTAATAAACAGCATATTTCATTAATGCTTTCCCTTGCATACAGCAGTTCATTTGTTACCATACCTGGGAACATTGCAGCTGAGCTCATTTCTAAAGAGCAAGGATGGAAGACACTGGAAAATGTTTCCTCCATGGAAGACGTGCTGATGAAAAGTTGTCTGGTGCAAGTCCAGATTTCTGTCTATTGCTGAATTTGTAATCGTGTGTCTCTTGGAAGAGACCCCACATCTCTGCTTTTGACCACTGATACATCATGTGTAGGGGTTGCTCTATCCTCAAACTATAGATTTTGTTTGAGAGGGGCAGACACTGCACCTGGGAAAATTGGCTAGAAAAACAGTAGTATTGTTTTAGTAACTCCTCAAGTACAGTCTCAGTTTTTGATTCAGCTTTCATGAGAACTGTTGCTAATAATAAAGAACATGAGCAATTAGAGTTCACAGACTTTTCCTTGCTCTGCTGAAAAGGAATTACCTTCACATGGATGCCAAGCAGCAATGCTCTCTGTATTCAAATAGGAAAAGAGAACTATGTATTTTAGAACTACCTAAATCACTCCTGTAATTTGCCATGCCAAAGAGAGAGTAAATGTCTTCATGTAAAATTCATCAGAAATACTGGGGCAATATCTCCCATAGCAACAGCTGTTTTAGAAGTTCCATCATGATTAACAAGCGTGTTTCATCTTTTCCTTTGTTTAAAATCAGACCATGGCCTGCTAAATCAGCAGGTCAAAATAGTACAAAGACATTCACAAAAGAAAAATGTGGTTACTGTGAATTTGTTTTAACTTTCTAATGAATTCAGTCATTTGCCATATTGTTCATGTGCTTTAAATTAATTACTATCTAACTATGATTAAGTAAAAAAGCAGATGTTTTAAATAATCCAAAATATTAGCAAAATTGAGATGCTGTATCTTTACAAAGGTGCCCCTGACCCAAGCCAAGGTATTTTCAATTACCTCATATGTGTGCGAAAGCTGGACAGTGAATAAGGAAGACCATAGAAGAATTGATGCTTTTGAGTATGGTGTTGGAAGAGAATATTGTAAGTGCCATGGGCTGTCAAAAGAACCAATAGATCCGTTTTGAGAAGAAGTGCAGCCAAGTGCTCCTTGGAGGCCAAGATGGCCAAACTTTGTCTCTAATACTTCGGACATATTGTCAGGAGGGACCAGTTGCTGGAGAAAGATATCATGTTTGGTAAGGTGAAGGATCAGAGAAAAAAGAGGAAGACCCCTAACAAAATGGATTGGCCAAGTGGCAGCATCGATGGATTCAAGCGTGGCAACAGTAGTGAGGTTTGCCCAGGTCTGGACAGTGTTTCGTTCTGCTGTGCATAAGGTCTCTATGAGTCAGTACCAACTCGATGGCACCTAACAACAACAACAACATCTTTACTAATATTTGCATCGATTAATCCACCAGAATAAATTTCAATGTAATAATAGCAACTAGTACTTACTATTAATATGTAATGTCATCACACATCTGAATTCTGAGTCAAGAAACATGATTCACAGCTTGGCTTTCCTAGCAGAGCTTCTAACTGGTGCATTCTAGTTGGATCCCCTGCTGAGATTTTCCTGGGGGTTTTTTGTTTTGTTTTTTTCCCCACCCAGATTCACTGAATGAAAATGTAAATTATAACAATATCCTCATTTATACATAAGAATTGCCTGGGGAATATAAAACTCAGTTTAAACAGATTCAAATGCAATAAACTAAACGGGTAGAAATGCAAATTCTCAGTAGCTGATTGATGGACTGTTTATTTGGGAGCATTCTTTGATCAACGTGTATGCAAGTGGGGAAGGAGAAAGCAAGATTGGGCAGAAGGAGATGCTGATCCATGATGTAATTAATGCCAACAACACAATTGGTCTCAGCTGACCTCACAGAGCCCTTGGAGATGCCCACAGTTGGGTATCGTATCAAGGACAGGGCAGGATCTTCATAAAGGGTTGATAAGCCATGGAGTGTGAACTGCTCCTGGTAGAGAGCATGACCCAGACCCTAAATAGAACTGACATTTGATGGCCTTCTTTCAGCAGCACAACTAGAAGAATCATTTCTATAATCCAAAATTGGTGGCACATTAGAGTATTTACCATAGTATACATTCATAAAATGTAACGCACGTCATCTGTTCCACAGGAGACACAGAAATTAGGGAACATAATACCCAAAATAAGTCCAGTCAACCAATATATACAAAAATGATTAGGTATAACTTTTATTTGAGCTGGGAGCACAGCATCAGTTCAGAGTTACAATATCTACTATTATGCCATTGATTCTGCTCAGACTCATAGCAGCTCCATGTATAACAGAAGGAAACATTGTCCAACCCTGCACCATCCTCATAGGGTTGGGGTACATTGTTGAAACTATTGTGACAAGCCATCTCATTGAGGGCTTCCCTCATTTTCACTAACCCTAAACTTTATTTTGGAGTCCTGGCATGGTGCTGTGTATTAATCTGCTAGACTGCAAAATCTATTTAAACTGCAAGGTTGACAGTTCAAACTCACCAGTCCCTCCTTGGAAACCCTATACAGGGTCACAATCTACTTAATGGCACATAACAACAACATACTTTATTTGGAGTCCTGGTGTGGCGCTGTGGGTTGATGCATCAGACAGTAAAGTTGCTTTGAATGTAGTCAGGTCAGTCGGTCGTTCAAGCTCACAAGCCCCTCCTTGGAAACCCTATACAAGATTGCTATAAGTGACTTGATGGCACTTCACAATAGCAATACTTTATTTGGACTCCTGGTGTGGTGCTTTAGGATCAGCACTAGACACCGAACCACAAGATCAGCAGTTCAAACCCACCAGCTGCTCCTTGGAAACCCTGCAAAGGATGGCTATGAGTCAGAACAGACTCATAGCACTTAACAACAGCAACATAATGTATTCATGGGAACCCAGTGGCTCCATATGATAAGCACTGAATTGCAAACTACAAGGTCCATGGTTCAAGGCCAGCAGTCACTCCGTGGGAGAAAGATGAGGCTTTCTGCTCCCATGAAGATTCAAAGCCTCAGAAACCTTATACAGGGTCACTATGTGTAGGAAGGCACTTATAAACAGCAAAATACTTTATTTATTGTTTTAACGATTGTTTTTCCCTGATGACCAATGTAACAAGCCCATGTCTCACCATTCTTGTTTCTAAAGAATATTCTGGTTTTATTTTTACAGTATCTACGGTCACTCGAACCATCAGCTGCTCCTTGGAAACCCTATACAGGGTCGATATAAGCAGGAATCGACTCAACCGCACTTAACAACAACAATTCATTTCTTACTATAGCTAGAAAAGTAAAGGAATTTAACTTATTGAACTCTTGTGAAAAGTAAATGAAATAACCACTTCTGATAAGTAAAAGATGTTATAATACAATTATTCAGAACATATATAGAAATTAAAATGTTTCCTCCTGTCAGTTTCTAAAGTAAATTCTCACTCAAAAGTTGCTTTTATTATCCAGCAACTATATGTGCTATAAGGAGCTCTGGTAGCGTAGTTGTTACGAATCAGGCTGCTATCCTCAGGGTTAGCAATTCAAAACTACCAACTGTTCCTTGGGAGAAAGATGAGGCTTTCTGCTCCTGTAAAGATTTACAGCTTCGGAAACCCTGTACAGAGTCGCTATGAGTCAGAACCGACTCCATGGCACATAACAACAGCAACAATATGTGCTATAAATATGTTTAATATGATAAAAAGTACCTTCTATAAATGTTCTTTGTTAATGTGTCATTGCTTTTGTCAAGTAGTCGGTTCTGACTCATAGCTGACCTGTATAGGGTTTCGGAGGAACATCTGGTAGGTTTGAACTGCCGACCTTGTGGTTTGCAATCCCGTGCTGATCCTACAGCACCACACCAGCTATATGAATTACCATTTTAGTATTTGCCTTTGATTAAAGAATGATTGCTTAAAACTACAATTTGAATATACAAACATTCTATTTTATTTATGAATATTTACAGACTGTATTATTTAGCAATTATTTCTATTTTTATTTGCTAACAATCAAATGTAAACATTGAGTAACAAAATTTACTTATGTGAGTTTCCATAAGACTTTTTTAAACAGGCATTTCATAAAGATAATGTTTTGAATCACTATATGCTTGATACAGTCATCATTTGTGTAATATGATTAAGAACACAGATTACATTGATAGGTCAGTTATATAAAATTCAGATATAAATTGCTTCTCAAGATAAAAAAGATGCAAAGAAAGACTCTCTTTTGTCAGTTCCTGGAAGCCATGACAGGGTCTACCACTGTTTTGTTCACTGCTGTATCCCCACCCCTTACACGACACCTGGCACATAGCAGGCTTTCAGTAAACATTTGTTGAATGTGGAAAGGATCTCAGTTTCGAACATTTTCTTAAATGGCAAATTTACATGTTTTAGTGGATGGATTCTACTTTTTTTTTCTCTATCGACAGATATTGTTTTCACTTAAAAGATTTATTCAATTGTGGGAATACTAAAATTAAGTCCAGTTCCAATTTTTAAAACATGTAATTATTTATATTTTAATAATACTAGACAGCAAATACTTTTAAACATTTTGGAGAATATGGAATTAAAAATTTATTAGCAAATATAGACAAAAAGAATATCTAGAAGTTTTATATATCTGCTCTATATCATTCAGTAACAAATTTCCCAGAATGATCTTTAGAACCCATATAATCTCTCCAAGAATCAACAGGAAAATTTTAAAGGAAAAATATAGAATGTGTATATAAAACAGAATTGCCAAAAGTCAGCCACGTTATTACAAAGCACTAAGATAAACTCAAAATGAACATGACCCTAAGAAGTTGCAAATGAATATGTTTTGCTGATTTAGGAGTTCCAAAATCCAACCACCCCCATGTCTTAAGTACTATAGTTACTACACTTTGCTCTAGAAATAGGAACATAGCCACTCTATATTTAAGTTCTATTAGTGGCTGAGTTTTGGAAGACATGCCAAGAGGATTCCAGAAGTTAAAAAAAAAAAGAGAGAGAGAGAGAGAGAGAAGATTTTTGGATGAATCATCTGTTATGATCCTCTATAAATCTACATCATTACCAAAATATGACCAAAATTGCTTTATAAATACCCAAGCATTGGAACAGAGGAGGTAAATGGAGTATTATGTCAGAATTCAATTAGTTCTAATATGGTAGGAAAGCCACATTTATCTGGGAGTCTATGAAAAGTTTTTTTGTTTCTTTTTAATGATATTCTGACTTGTGCATAAGGTTGATACAGAAAAAAATCCAAAGCACAGGTTTGCACACAAGGCTGTGACCACATCAATATGTGCCTCTGTCCCATCCTTCTTGCCCTCCACCTTTGCAGATCAAGGCTTAATTTAGGTATAAATTGAGTCAATCTCTTTTGAGATATAAATGAGATTAAACAAGCCAGCAGAGAAGCAGAGATGGGGTAAGACAGAAGCCATGACACATGGTGATCTCCAGGGAGACAGGAAGTTAATCTGAAGAGGCAAGGATCTTCCTCCAGTTCCTAGAGTCCAAATCCAGGGTACCCTGCATTTGGACTTCAAGGATCCTAAACTGTGAGAAATTTCTGTTTGTTAAAGCCACCTACTTGAAATATATTGGCTATAGCAGCATAAGATAACTAAAACAAATAATAATACACATATTTTATATCGATCAATTACGTTGACTTCCAGCATTTCACTCATCTACTAAAAACCTAATGCAGCACAAAAATGCACACATACACACATGTGTGTGCATGCACATATACCCTCCATCACAGTATCTAGCACCTAACAGGAGTTTTGTAAAGCATGAGAAGGTAGCAACACTACTCAACATTTAGGGACCCAAGTAAAAAAGAAAGTTAATTTTTTTTAATTTTTTGGACAATGTCACCTTTGAAACAATTTTATGCAGGACAAACATTTAAAAGCAATTCACTAGCTCAATTCTAAGATCAGGGCAATGTTAGTAAAAATGTGGAAGAATCACATGTCAAAAATGGTTTACTCAAAGGATTTCATCAAAACAGTAAAAAGGGAGTCCAGAGAATGGGAAAAATCTTTTTCAATGATGTATCACACAAGGGACTCATTTCTAAAATCTATAGAAAACTACAACACCTCTACAAGAAAAAGACAAGTAACCCAATTTAAAAATGGGCACAAGACATCAACACACACTTCACCAAAGAAGACATTCGGGCAGCCAACAAACATATGAAGAACTGATCACGATAATTAGCTATTGTTGTTGTTGTTGTTGTTAAGTGCCATCGAGTTGGTTCTGACCCATAGCAACCCTGTATAGGGTTTCCAAGGAGCATCTGGTGATGCCAACCTTGCAGTTCAAACTGCTTTGCAGTCTGGCACAGTAAGAGATGCAAATCAAAATAGCAATGAGCTATCATCTTATACCAGTAATAACAGTGAAGTTCAAAAATGCAGAGGACGATAAATGCTGGCAAGGATGTGGAGAGACTGGGACCCTCCTACATTTCTGGTGGGAATGTAAAATGGTTCAACCACTTTGGAAAACAGTATGACACTTCCTCAGAATGCTGGAAATAGAAATATCATACGATGCAGCAATTCCGCTAATTGGTTTATATACAAAAGAAATGTGAGCCATAAAATGAGCAGTTATATGCACACCAATGTTCATAGCAGCACTATTCACAATAGCAAAAAGATGGAGACAGCCTAAGTGCCCATCAATGGAAGAATGGATAAATGAACTTTAGTATATACACACGAGGGAATATTACACTACCTTGAAGAATAATAAGGAAGCTGCAAGCCACCGCATAACATGGATGAACCCTGAGGACATTATGCTGAGTGAAATTAGTCAGTCACAAAAGGACAAATATTGTATAAGACCATTATTGTAAAAGTTTAAGAAAAAATACCCATATTAAAGGGATTATTTTTTTCTTTGTTGTTTAATTGGGGGAATGAGGTGGGGGATTTGTGGCAGGAGGAGCGAGGCAACAGTAGAGCACAGGGTAGGGAGCAGACACAAAATAGTTTGGGTGTTGATGAGGGCAATATACAAGAAGGCAGGGGTGGAAGAACAAGGTAGATAGGGGAACACTGAGACAGGTTTGCATAGGCTAAATGGGACAGAGGTAAATAGTGATACAGCCTTGGTACAACAAGGTTCTGTGGTATAGGGATCGAGGCATAGTCTGAAGAGGGGAAATAATGCTAAGATGTTTGACTGTCTTATGAATATTGATTTCCTTTACCTATTATTGTAAAATAGACACTTGAGTAGGATAGAAAGGAATGTTGGGAAACATGATTACAGAAAACTTGTAAGCCTGTCTTCAGCCTATAACTTATTGGAGTACCTAAAAGGGGTTCTACAACTTGCCCAGTATAAAAGGCCTATCATGGAGCCTTTGCAGATTATAGGAACTTATGTGGAATCCTGAGCCCCATCCAGAACCTTCTGAGATGGGACATTCCCACTTGAAAGGACAAGCAGATCAGCCTGGAACATCTTGAGCAACAGAAGATACATTCTCAAAGAAAGATCATCAGGAAAAAAAAACAAAACAAAATGGCAATGTGTCTGGCTAATACAAGAAAAAGCAAGTTGTTCGCTGGGAAGCCATCAAGGCAAGCAATCAAGTTCCCTCAGGACAACACCCCCCTCTAAGACTGAAACTCAAAGGGAACTCATGAGTAGCATGTAAGCCTGCTGATGACCACATTGGTCTACTGGTGAGTGGAAGAGGGAGAAAAGCAGCAATGAAGAAATGGGCTGAGTTCAATCATGTTCCATGGACTCCTGTTGACCTGGAAATGAGAGAGAGAAGAGGATGGTTGGTCCAAACTGTGGTGAGACCTGGAGACACCTGAGCCCATAGCCATGGAGGGCTAGAGCTGAGAGTGAAGCATCCAGATGATATGAAGTGAGGAGAGATGCACAAGAACACTCAAACTTGCAGACAGTACCCTTTGACCTAGCCTCAATGGCTTGATGATCAGAACTCAACTAGAGGAACATTAAAATAAATAAATAAACAAACAAACAAACAAATAAAACAAGTGTAAATTGCTACAATATGATGAACTTGATCTATATTCATGGAGGTAGTAGCTCTAAATATCAACAGAAAGGGAAGGAGTCTTCACATGAAGTATCAATGCTATCCCCTCTGTACACAGGGTAGATAGGGACGGGCAACTTAGATATCGGCTACTTAAAATGAGAGGGTGATAAAGGCACAAAGTGACTGATGTACAAGGTTTCAAGGGGGAGTTTAGTTTAAGAGTGTGTGAGGGAAGATACAGTCCTCACTGAAAAGCTTTCATTTTGCCTAGATGGGTCTGGAAAAAAGAGATAGGGGTATGATTCTTATGATTCAATAATGAGTAATTGTTATCATGACTAATTGTGACTGTCACAATTATAAAACTAGAAGTTTTGTAACAAAAGCAGGGGAGTAGTTATGAATATAACTACAGTCCTGAAACAGAGGACTCTGGGACCATCAAGGGAGAAGAACACAAGTGAAATGAGGGACCCTATCCAGAGAAGCAGCAACACCAGAGATGGGGACATGGAGAGAGGGAGCAGCTGAGGACTCTAGATTCATGAGAAGAGAGGGACTGAGAGCTGGTGACCAGGAGGCAGACTTGCAGAATGTGCCCTTTGGTGGTGTTGTTGTTGTTAAGTACCGTGGAGTTGGTTCCGACTCATAGTGACCCTGTACAGGGTTTCCGAGGCTGTAAATCTTTACGGGAGCAGAAAGCCTCATCTTTATTCCATGGAACAGCTGGTAGTTTCGAACTGTCGACCTAGAGGTTAGCAGTCGGATTCATAACCACTACGCTACCAGAGCTCCTTGGTGGTGTAAATTATTATATATGCCTGAGTCTTTAAAAAAAAAAATAAGAGCTAAAATGAATAGAGAGAAATATTGTTAAATGATGGTACATGGAGGAGATTATAATCATTGTAATGAAACAAGGTGTATAATTTGTTGAATGTAAACTGATGATCTACCCTGTAAACTTTCACTCAATTCACATTAAAAACAGTCAAAAAAAAAAAAAAAAGAATGGTTTACAATTGAGTGTTTTAAGTTTGAAAGGCCTTGTTAAGACTGAAAATACTGAGGACCTTGAGGACCTTGTCATTGTTGTTGTTATTATTAAGTGACATCAAGTCAGCTCTTACTCACAATGACCCTGACTAAGGTTTCCAAAGAGCAGCTGGTGAGTTTGAACTGCCGACCTTGTGGTTAGCAGTCCAATGCTTATCCTATAATGACCTCCATTTTACAGAAGATAAATTCATGACTTTGTTGGGTTAGGTAAATTGCCCAGGGGCCCATTGTTTTTAAGTGGTTGTTGTTGTTAAGTGCTATCAAGTCAGTTCTGACCCATAACGACCCTGTATAGGGTTTCTGAGGAGCGACTGGTGAGCTTGAACCGCCAACTTTGCAGTTCAAACGGCTTTGCAGTCTGGTGCATTAACCCACAGCGCCACACCAGGACTAGACTCAACCAATTCAGGTTGTCACATTCCAGATCCATCATTCTTATTCAGTAGTTATATACCAGAAAAAAAACAACACAGACACATGCAATATTTAGCTTATTCTAGGCTTAAAAAAATGGCAAAGGACGTGGCCTTTTCATTGTCACATGCAATTATTTGAGAACAAAGACACTACAAACACATGGAACAATTCAACAATATGAAGCACTGTATGATTAATGTCCATGCTAAGGATTCCAGATTAAATACTATACAGAGGTCAAAAATCACAGTAGTAATGTGGACTTGAACTGAATCCTGAAATATGAGTGAGAATTAGATTGTAATTTTGTAGAAGGGAAGATACTCCCACTAGGGAGAAAACTACACAAGTAGCTTTCAACATGATAAATAAACTTATAGAGGCTCACATTTAGTTGCATAAAACTTGAAAAGCATATAAAGCACTATACTGAGGAATTAATACTAATTACAATTCAGATTATCTCTTGAAAAACAGTAGTTGCTATGTTGGGAAAAAATGATGTATTTGAATACTACATGACTCAATGGATTTGAACTTTAAGATCAGGCAAAATTTATCTCCTGGAAGATTGACTGGTAAAGAATAAAAGGAAACATTTTGAGGAGCTAGAAATATTTTATGGCAATCTGGGAAGTGACTACACAGATGCATGTAAAAATTCACTGAGCACTACACTAAAGATTGGTGTACTTACAAACGTACTATTTGTAAAAGTTGTCCTTGTTAACTGTGTCAAATCAACGCCAATTCATGGTAACCTCAATTCATAGAGACCAAAACTGGAATGAAACTATGCAAACCAGACCACTGTAATCCCTATGGTTCTATTGGCTGATTTTTGGAGGTAAGCACCAGGCCTTTCTTTCTAGTCCATCTTAGCCTGGAAGCTCCCCTGAAATCTGTCAACATTATAGTAACACAAAAGTCTTCACTGACTAGCTTTAGGCTCATTGGACAGGAATAGAACCCAGGTCTCCTGAACAAAAGGCTGACCTTGGTTCTACAACTGCCACCTCACTAAATAATGAATGAGAGTTAGGGTCTGTAGAAATAGAGAGGGTTATTTATGATAAATAAAAATTTCATGTTAGAAAGGAGTCCTGATGTGGTGCTGTGGGTTAAGGGGCTGAACTGCAAAGTCAGTTCGAACCATAAAGTGAGCAGTTCAAACTCACCAGCTGCTCCTCAGAAGCCCTATACAGGTTCACTCTGGATTGGAATCTACTTAACGAGACTAAATCACAACAATGTTAGAAAAAATTTTTAAGTTTTTATTATAAATGGAATGATAGTTTACATGGAAGAAAGTTGGTCTTACACTCAGCATTTCTTTGCAATGATTCCAATCTCCTCCCTGCATCATTAAATAGTATTTGCTTCTATTCCCTCTGTTTTTATGTGTGCTTTATAATGCAGACAAAAACACTCAAGATTATATAATCATTTAAACAACCAACCAAAGGGCACATCTGCAAGCCTGCCTCCTGGCTGCCAGCACACATCCTTTCTCTTTCCATGAATCTAGAGTCTTCAGCTGCTCTCTCTTTCCATGTCCTCATCTCTGCCTCCATCTCTGGTGTTACTGCTTCTCTGGATAGGGCCCCACATTTCATTCATGCTCTTCTTTCTTGATGATCCTAGAGTCCTCTACTCCTACATTGTAAGATTAACTAGTCCCCCATTTTTGTTACAAAACTTCCCCCTTTACAGTTTTGACAATCATAATTAGTCATGATAACAATTATTCACTATTGAATCATAAGCATCTTATCCCCATATCCTTTCACCAGCTCCATCTACACAAGACGAAAACTATTCAATAGGGGTTCTACCTTCTCCTGCACACTCCAAAACTAAACTCCCTCTTGAAAACTTGTAAGCCAGTCATTTCATGCTATTATTGCCTCCCCATTTTGGATTGTTGTTGTTAGGTGCCATCAAGTTGGTAACAACTCATAGAGACCCTATGCACAGCAGGACAAAACACTGCTTAGTCCTGGGCCAACCTCACAATTTTTACCAAGATTGAGCCCATTGATGATGCCACTTTGCCAACCCATCTCCTTGGGGTTTTCCTCTTTATCACCGACCCTCCACCCTACCAAACGTGATATCATTCTCCAGCAACTCTTCCCTCATTACAATATTTCTGAAGTATGAGAGATGATGTTTGGCCATCCTGGCCTCCAAGGAGCACTCTGGCTGCACTTCTTCTAACACAGAGCTGTTGGTTCTTTTGGCAGCACATGGCACTTTCATTATTCTCCTCCAACACCATAACTCAAAAGCATCAATTCTTCTACGGTCTTCCTTACTCACTGTCAGGCTTTCACATGCATATGAGGTTATTGAAAATACCATGGCTTGTGTCAGGTGCACCTTAGTCCTCAAGCTGACATCTTTGCTCTTCAACACTTTAAAAAGGTCTTGTGCAGCAGATTTGACTAATGCAATATGTCATTTGACATCCTAACTCCCTTTAGGATGTTTTGAAGTGCTGGATTGACAAAATCTCTTAGCTTCTGTTTATCCTGAAATGTTTTGATTACATCATCACATTTGATTGGCAGTTTTACTGGATAGACCATTCTTGGTTAGCAGGGTTTTATTCTTTTAGGATTTTATATGTGTTTCCCCATTGTCTTATTGCCTGCATGGTTTCTGCTGAGAAGTCAGAGCTTAATCTGTTTTGCTTGCCTTTGTAAGTAACACTTCTCTTTTCCCTGGCTGCTTTTAGGATTCTCTCCTTCTCTTTGATTTCGGAGAGCTTGATTATGATATGTCTCAGTGATTTTGTTTTGGGGTCTATCCTTCCTGGAGTTCCTTTACCTTCTTGAATGTTTATCTTCTCATCCTTCAAAATGTTAGGGAAGTTTTCTTCCAGTAGTTCCTCAACTATCTCCTCTGTGGACTTCTGTGATTCTTCCTGTTTCGCGATGCCAGTAATTCTTAAGTTGTTCCTCTTCATGTTAGCCAGCATGAATCTTAGACTCTCTTCAGATTTTTTTAATCCTTTTTTCTGCTTGATCTTCTATCTTAGCAGTATTGAGAGATTTTTCTTCCAGCTCACTGGTTCTGGCTCCCATCTCTTCAATTCTACTCTTTTACCCTTTCAGTGTATTGTCCATTTCTAATATTTTATTGTTAATTATCTGGACCTCTTTTTGCAGGTTTTGAATTGTTTCCAATGCTGTATCTATCTTATTTGATTGCTCCTGTAGCACTTTCCTGACTTTTTCCTTATTTTCCTCCACCCCTTTTCAGAGCATTTAAATTTGTTTCCATATCATTCAGAATTCCTTCTCAGGCAGATCCAAAACTGCTCTTCTTCTACTGGAAATACTGTGTATGCCTCCAGCTTATATGACTCAGTTACCTTTTTCTGTTTTGGGACATATTTTGATAATTTTGCTGTGTTTTCCTGGATATTTTCAGTAGTTAGGTGGATTTTTAATGCTTGAATGGATGTATGTTGCTGTACTGTTAAGCTTGCTGAGTGTCTTTTGGTGGATATGATCTGGAGATAGGCTTCCCTTTTTGCTTGTAATGTCTAGCAGCTAGTATTGGCTCCTGTTTCAATGCTGAGATAAATATGGGGTATGATTATAGCTTGGCTATATGCCATGATTGCTGTCTCTTCTTGGGTAACAAAGGGGAAAATAGCTCCCACCCCAGGAAAAAAAGTGTGATCAAAAGAACCAAAAACAGAAGCAATATAAAAGCAGAGACAAAAACTACCACTCCAAAACAAAAATAATACCATAGCTGTCTGACCAGTAGCAGGAGTAAAGGGTCCCACCCAAGTCAACTTTAGGGCTGGGTCCCAGAGTCAGATGGCATAAGCAGCTACCAAAAATTCAGTCCATGGAACAAATGGGGATCCTCCTCTCTGTGCCGTGGGAAAACTGTGGGCTGAATGTTGGACCCTTTTTGGGGTGTGTGCCCACCCACCTGAAGGTGGCCAGGCTGGACAGAGAGGGCATGACAGGGAAGAGGAGGAAAATATGTGTAGAATCCCCCACTCCTCTTTTTTCAAATGTTGCTGTGCAGGTTTCACGGTGTCTGTCTGTCTGTGACTGCTCCCTCTGAACGCAGCCCAGGCAGGAGTGCTCCACAGGCAGAGTTTTGAACCCTAATTGATTCCAGAATCACAGTATTTTCCTTTATACAGTGATTTTTTTTTCCACCAACCGGTGCGGGAAACTGACACCCTGCACCTTATACTAGATCTAGAGTTCGGGAGCAGCTCCGTTAAAGCACCTTCTCTGGATTTTTGGCACCTCTCCCATGGAGTTCATCCTACCTCACTCTCCTTGTCCCGCCTCAAAACCAGAAGCACACCACTGCCTCTTCTAAATCTGGCTTAAACTTGCCCATCCCTATCAACCCTGTATACAGAGGGGATAAAATTGATACTTAATCTGAACACTCCTTCCCTCTCAGTTGGTATTTTGAGCTACTGCATCCATAACTATGCCCTAGAATTAGTTCCAGCCCATAGCAACCCTGTATAGGGTTTCCAAGGAGCAGCTGGTAAGCTTGAACCACAGATCTTGTGATTCAAACAACTGCATTTCAGTGCATTAACCCACAGCACCACATCAGGACTCAACTTTCTATAGAAGCACCATAATGTTTTCCAAAGTGGTTGACTCATTTTGCATTACCACCAGCAATGTAAGAGGGTCCCAGTCTCTCCACATCTTTGCCAGCATTTACTGTCCTCTGCTTTTTCTGAACTTCACAGTTATTGCTAGTGTGAGATGATATCTCATTGTTGTTTTGATTTGCATCTCTCTAACCGGAGTCCTAAGGAGTATGGTAGCATAGTTGTTATGAATCGGCATAACAACTACGTTATGTTATGCCGACTAACCTCAAGGTTGGCAGTTCAAAACTACCAGCTGTTTCGCAGGAGAAAGATGAGGTGGAGGGTCAGAGAAAAAAAAGGAAGACCCCAGCGAGATGGACTGGCAAAGTGGCAGCATCAGACGGACTCAAGGATGGCAACAGTAGTGAGGTTGGCCCAGGATCAGGCAATGTTTCATTTTGCTGTGCATATAGTACCGACTTGATGGCACCAAACAACAACAACAATAGATTTGACCACCATTCATCTATCAGCTTGTCTTACTGTGGTGGTTCATGTGTTGCTGTGATGCTGGAAATCATGTCACCAGTATATTTTAAATATCAGCAGGGTCACCAATGATGGACAAAGTCTCTGAAAGTTTTATGAATAGCAGTGAAATATTTTCTGATGTAGTGTCAGCAGATGAGCCAGAAGAAGGTATTCAGAATATGACTGGGAAAGAGCTGGTTCTTCAATGATGTGATCATAATGATGTGGATGGAGTAAACTTTTCAGGACCATCGTTTTTGTTGATGTGGCAAAACTCAAACTGTGATCAAATTAGGAAAGGTATGTGCCAAGGTTGTATTCTTTCACCATTATTACTCAGTCTGTATGCTGAGTAAATAAATCATTGGAGAAGCTGACTTATATGAGGAAGACCATGGCACCAAGTATTAGAAGAAGAGTCACTAACAACCTGTGATATGTAAGTGATATAACATTGCTTGCTCAAAGCAAAAAGGACTTAAAATACTTTCTGATAAAGATCAAAGATTCCAGTTCTCAGTATGGATTGCAACTCAATGTAAAGAAAATAAAAATCCTCACAACTGGACCAATAAATAACATCAGAAGAAAATGGAGAAAATATTGAAGTTGTCATAGACTTCATTTTGCTTAGATCCAAAATCAACCTTCATGGAACCAGCATTAGGTAAACCTTCTGCACAAGGCCTCTTTAAAGTGTTCAAGATCAAAGATGTCAGTTCGAGAGCTCAGGTGTTCCTGACCCAAACCAGGTATTTTCAATAACCTCATATTTATGTGAAAGTTGAACCATGAATAAGAAAGACAGAAGTATAGATTCATTTGAATTATGGTATTGAGAAAGAATATTAAAAGTTCCATGGACTTTCAGAAGAACGAACAAGCCTGTCTTGGGAGAAGTACAACAAGAATATTCCTTAGAAGCCATTTTGTGAGGAAGGACCAGTCCATGGAGGATATCATGCTTGGTAAGGTGGAGGATTGGTGAAAGAAAGGATGACCCTTTACAAGATGAATTGACAGTGGCAGCAACAATGGGCTTAAACCTAACAATAATTGTGAGGATGGCACCAGACCAGAAAGTATTTCCTTCTCTTATGCATAGGGTCCTATGAGTTCGAAACTATCAGTTCTAACAACAACAAAAACGACTAAGGATGTCCCCACCTTACTAGAGGGTGTGACTCAAGTTTTCATTTCCTTGGTGGCATGGTTTGAGTTCAATTTTTAGAACTGCATTTACAATGTTAGCTTTCTTGGTCTAGGTTTTGCACATGATTCATCACATCTGATCACTATTTCATGGGACTTTTGATCTATTTTCTGACCTGATTCACCAGACCCCAAAGGCTTGTGAATCAACAGCCTATCCTCTGACCTACTGATTTGGGTTCCTAGCTCCCGAGACTATGTGAATGAGGAGATCAGTCCTCCAGACTGATCTCTGAACTACAGATTTGGGACTTGTCAGCTTCCACAATGGCATGGGCCATTTCCTTTGATAATTGTGAGTTCTGTGATAGGTTGCTGCATGCTGCAAAATCCTGTTAAGTAAGAGAGGGGAGGAGTGGTGATTGGTATCAAGGATTATGGAATGGTAAAACTTGTTAGAAAAATCGGACATTTGAGATATCCTTAACCTTCACCCTACTAGTGCTGAATTTTCTAAAAGAAATCATTCATGAAGTCATCTATTCCAAATACTGATACTTCTTTGTTCCCAACTTTTTCATTCTAGTCTCCAGTAATTATTACTCCATCGTGACTGTATGCTTGATCAGTTGTGAAGAAGTTGGTTGAATTCCGCAAATTCATTATGTTTGGCTTCAGTGGTTGGTGGATAAATATGAAAAACAGATGTATTAACAGGTCTTCCTTGTAGTTGTATGGATATTATCCTATCATAGGTAGCATTGTACTTCAGGATAGATCTTGAAATGCTCTTTCTGACAATGGATGGGATGCCATTCTTCTTTAACTGATTGTTTCATATTAAACCACATGATGGTCTGATTCAAAATGGCCAATATCTGTCCATTTCAGTTCATTAATGCCTAGGATTTTTATGAATTCCATTTCATTTTTGACAACTTCCAGTTTTCTTATATTCAGATTTCATACATTTAGCTGCTCTTTGGGAATCCTACACAGGATCATTATGGGTCGGAACTGACTCAACAGCACTCAACAACAACAACATTCTGATTATTAATGGGTGCTTCCAGCTGTTACTTCTCATTTTGAGTTGTACCCCATCAGCAAATTAAGGTATCAAAAGCTTTACTCCTTCTGTGTTGTTAAGATCAACTCCACTTAGAGAAGTACTCTGTTCCCCAATTGTCTTTTGAGTGCCTTCCAAACTGAAAGGCTCATCTTCTAGCATTATATTGGACAATGCTCTTATGCTATATTCAAGGTTTCCAATGGCTAATCATTCAGGAGTATTCAGCCTTTCCTTCTTCCTAGTTTCTCTTTGTCTGGGTGCTCCACTGAAACCTGTCCAGCATGGGTGAGCCTGCTATTATTGAAATTCCAGGGGCATATCTTCCAGCATCACAGCAACACACAACCACCATACTACAACAAACTGATAGACAAGTGGTAAATTTGGAATGTTTGAATTATAAATCTAGGAAAGTTGAAAGCTGTCAAAAATTAAATAGAAATCATAAAGATCAATATCCTAGGTATTTATGAGTTGAAATGGACAAGTATTGGCCATCTAACAATCATATAGATCACTATATTGAAACAGCAAACTGAAGAGGAATGGTATCACATTCATCATCAAAAGGAGCACTTCAAGATATATTTTGAAGTACGATGCTGTGATAAGATAATATCCTTATGCCTATAAGAAAGACCAGTGAATACAACTGTGATGCTGGTTATTCAATTTGAAACACCAACCTCTGAAGCCAATAATGAAGAAATTGAAAAAAATCTGTAAACTTCTTCAGTCTAAAATAGATCAAATATGCAATCAAGATGCATTGATAATTATGGTGACTGGAATGCAAAAAGTTGGAAACAAAGAGGAAGGATTGGTTATTGAAAAATTTGTCTTTGGTGATAGAAATGATGCTGGAGATTGTATGATAGAATTTTTCAAGTCCAATTACTTCTTCATTGCAAACTGTTTTTTGTAACAACATAAATGGCAACTATATACATGGCCCTCAAGGAGTATGGTAGCTCTGTAGTATAAGCACTGGACTGAGAATCACTGGTCAGTGGTTCAAGACCACCAACCATTCTATGGGAGAAAGATTAGGCTCTCTGTTATCACAAAGATTTACAATCTCAAATATACATGGTTGCTGTGAGTTGGAACTGATTTATAAATATTTAACAATAACAATACACAGGGACCTCATTGGGTCTAATACACAAGAATCAAATTGACTACATCTGGAATGAGATAATGAAGAAGTTCATATCATCAATCAAAACAAGGTCAGGGGCCAACTGTGAAACAGACCATAAATCTATTCATATGCAAGTTGAGGCTGGAGCTGGAGAAAAGCTAAAACAAATCTATGAAAGTCCAAATATGATGCTGAGTGTATCCTACCAGAATTTAAAGATCATCTCAAGAACAGATTTGATCCTGGACCCAGAGTCAGCAACATGACTACAGAGGACTAGAGTGGAGAGTAAAGCATCCAGCTGATAAGAAGAGAAGGCACATGCATAAGTACACCCACACTTGCAGATAATACCCACTTGACCTGGCTACAATGGCTGGATGATCAGAGCTCAAACAGAAGAAGAAAGAAGACAGGAAAAAAAGAAGAACTGACACAATTTGATGAACTTGACACACACCTAGGGAAGCAATAGCTCAAAAGAGTGAACAAATCTTCACAGCGAGGATCATTCCCACCTCCACCGCACCCGGATAAGACAGGGATGGGCAACTTGGACACTGGCTACCAAGAATGGGGAGGGACTACAAGGCAAGAAGTGACTGGCTTACAAGCTTTCAAGACAGAGCCTAGATCCAGAGGCGTGGAGGAAGATAGTCTCCGGTGAGTAGTGTCTAATCTGTCTAGGCAGGGCTGATGAAAGGAAATGCAGATAGGTCTCTTGTGATACAATAGTGAATAATTGTTATCAGGACTGATTGTGAGGGTTGGAAATGTAAAGATAGATGTTTTGGAACATGGAAGGGAGTGATAAACTTTGCAGTCTAGGAGCAGAGGTCCCTGGGACAATCAAGGGAGAAGAGTGGAGTGCAGGACCCTACCCAGAGAAGCAGTGATGCCAGAGATGGAAATAAAAACAATGGAGAGATGGAGCAGCTGGGGATTCTGGACCCAGAGAGGGAGTGGGGCTGTGTTGACAACCAGGGTCAGACTTGCAGGGTATACCCTTTGGTTGGTTGATGATGTATGGAGGGAATTGTAACCATGACAGTGAAAAATATATGATACGATGAATCTAAAACTAATGTTCTCCCATTTAAACTATCACATAATTTTCAATAAAACTTATAAAAAAAAAATAGGAGTGTTCAACGAATCACCAGTGGAGAGATGAAATTTAGTTCTGCTTTCCACCCCCCCAAATACCAAAAAAAGAAAAAAGAAACATTCTTTGACGGTTTACCAGTGGTAAGAGGAAAAGGAGAGTAATTCATGTTAACTCAGTTGATTGGGTAGGTGATTTACAAGAAGGGAGGGGACAATATACAAGACAGTGGTTGGCAGAAGAATAATGAAAACAGGTGAAGATAGCTATCAAGGATGGAAGGGAAGAGAGAGTAATTTGCTGCCTAGCATATTATTATTACATATTAGCTCTGGTGATGGGGATGGCAATATACAAGAAGAGGGAGGTAGGCAGAAGAATGATGAAGACAGGCGAAGACACAGGAAGGAATTCAAGGGTTAAAGGGGATAGGGAACTACTGTCATATACACAAGCCTGGAACAACAATGTTCTATAGATAGATACACAAGATGAATGGGAATAGCAGAGAGAATGGGAGTATACCTACAAATATATAAGGATTTGAAAGAGGACATTTGTGTACATGTATTTACGTTTGTTATAAACACACCTATGAATGGAGCGAAGCATACAGGGGGCAAATTGATGAAAACTTCCTGGAGATTATCAAACATTTTAAGGCAACGATCTGAGCCTGAGAGTTCAGGGAATACCGTGGTCAACTGGCATAATGATGTTCACTCCACAAACACAATGTTCTATATCCTACTTTGTTGAGTAGCAACTGGATATTAAAAGCTAATGAGTGTCAATATAAGGTGCAACTATTGATCTTTCCATGTATGGAAAAAAAGAAGAGTGATTAAAATTTAAAGATGCTAGGAATTAACTAATCAAATGGTCCAAGAGAACATGTGAATGTAAGTCACCAGGACTCTGAGACCAGGATTAGATGGTGCCCGAATGAGTCCTGGTGTGGTGCTGTGGGTTAATGTGTCAGACTGCAGAGCTGTTTGAACTACAAGGTCGGTGGTTCAAGCTCACCAGCTGCTCCTTGGAAACCCTATACAGGGTCACTATGGGTCAGAATCAACTCAACGGCACTTAACAACAAAAAAAAGTTACCACTACAAACTACTCTGAAAAGGATCACATTAGAATGTCCCAGATAGAATTGTAGATTATGTGGGAGAAAATTCAAAATTATTTTTAAAAAGTGACCATGCCTTGTAGTGTATACCCTTTGGCTGGTTGATGATGCATAGAGGGGATTGTAACCATAGCAATGAAATGATATACAATACAATGAATGTAAAACTTATGTTCTCCCATGTAAACTGTCATATAATTCACAATAAAACATTTTTTTTAATGACCATGCAAACTTGTCAAAAGGGACTGGAGGAACACAAGACTATGGCTCTCGAGCACCCTTCAGGTGTTAGTCAACAGGTTGGCAGTTTGAGTACACAAAAGTACCTCAAAAGAAAGACCTGGTGATCTACTTCCAAAAAAGCAACCATTGAAAACTCCATGCAGCACAATTTATTCTGAGTCACTATTCAATCTACGGCAACTGATCAGATTAAAGGCAAGAACGCTGCATCGGAAAAGCAAGGTGATCCATCTTATTGTTTTCTACATCCTCATCACCCTGGAGAAAGGATGCATTTTCATAGCCTAAAGCCTGACTCCACAAGTGAAGAGAAGTGTTGTTTAAGTAACACATCAGCAGTCTGTTGTTTGTCTCTTGCTAATGCCGACTCTTCATGGGTTTAGAATGACCATTTTCCGAGAATAGAAAATTTGAGCTAAATGAGAAATACTCTTTAAAATTGCTTTATTGCTATGTTGGTTTTTCTTTGTAATTATGGTTGAGTTAGTCCATAAAATTTGCTGCTATGAAAGCTTTATAATGGTCATACAGTCCAAACAATTTGTTATTCACTGGAGAAGATGTTACATGGGCCACAAACTCTAAAACTTACTTTGCTGAAGACACTGGTTAACTTTCCAGAATCTTTTGGTTGGGTTTTCCGGAGGAAATGGCCTAAAGGCATAGCTGAATTTGAGATATCCTAGAAATAGCATGAGAAAATGCCTTTCTAGCCTTATTTCCATCTTAAATAATGAGCAGAACTATGTGTTGAAAGGGAACCATTTTTGTTGGACTCAAGCAGTAAAGGGGAATGAAGTAAAAAAAAAGAAAGAAAGAAAGAAAGAAAAGATGAGAAAAAAAGTAGGCATAGTGCCTGGAAATTAACATGAATATATGACTGTATAAGTTTTTTTTTAATTAACAATAAACATAAAGAAATTTAAACTCCCAAAATCTAAAGACAGAAGTCAACTGACAGCATAATTTTGCCTCACAAAGTGGTATGACGGAAACATGGATCCATTGCTACTTAATTAGGATCAGAAGTATAATATATTAGCAGCTTAGACTGTTAAAATTATTTTTATTCTATTAGTTATGAAGAGCATCTTAGTTTTTCCTATTACCTAATATAGTACTATGGAGTCCTGGTGTCGTACTGTAGGTTAATGTGCTGGACTGCAAAGTTGGTTTGAACCACAAGGCCGGTGGTTCAAACTCACCAGCTGCTCCTCAGAAACCCCATACAGGGTCACTATGGCTCAGAACCAACTCAAAAGCCCTTAACAATAACAACAACAATACAGTACTATAGTCTCCCAATGTTCCTTTGTCCTGTTTATTAAAAGCAAGTGAGATAATGAACTTAATAAAGTGTCCAACTCAAGTAAATTCTAAGTAAACCTTAATCCACTATAATTTTTCAAGTTTCTTTTCTTTCAACCTTTAAAACGCAAGTTCATAGCCAGTAATAAAAAGAGTGCAGTAGTAACTGAACATGTGACACAAGCCAAATTGGACTGTGTCTAGAATCACTAATAAAAAATAACCCATGCCCTCTCTGAAATTTGGATTCTATTATTATATAATAAAGACTTTTATTCAATTCATGAACTGTGTCTTATCCATGAATGAATAAATCACAAAATAATTGGGTCAGGCAAGAATATAACACCTACTATGAATAAGAGACTACCGAACTACCAGCTGCTCCGCGGGAGAAAGATGAGGCTTTCTACTCCCGTAAAGATTTACACCCTCGGAAACCCTGTACAGGGTCGCTAT
>NW_006408751.1:3805450-3806832 GCF_000296735.1 Chrysochloris asiatica
GTAAAGATTTACACCCTCGGAAACCCTGTACAGGGTTGCTATGGGTCGGAACCGACTCGACGGCACTTAACAACAATAACAATATATATAATTTATACATATATATATATAATTTATACATATATAAATTTACAAGAAATTTGGAAAACAGCTACCTGGCCAACTGATTGGAAAAGATCTGTATTTGTGCCCATTCCAAAGAGAGGTGACCCAATGGAATGTGAAAATCATCAGACAATATCATTAATACTACATGCAAATAAACTTTTGTTAAAGATCATTCTAAAATGACTGTGAGAGTATATTGACAGGGAACTCTCAGAGGTTCAAGCCAGATTCAGACAATGACGTTGAACAAGGAATATCATTACTGATGTCAGGTGGATCTTGGCTGAGAGCAGACAATACTAGAAAGATGTCTACCTGTGCTTTATTGACTAATCAAAAGGCATTTGACTGTGTGGATCATGACAAGCTATGGTTAACATTGTAGAGAATGAGCATTCTAGAACACCTAATTGTGCTCATGAGGAAATCACATAGACCAAGAGGCAGGCATTCAAACAAAACAAGGGGGCACTGAATAGTTTAAAATCAGGAACGGTGTACACCAGGGTTGTATTCTTTCCCTATAGTTATTCAATCTGTATGCTGAGCAAATAATCCAAGAAATCAGATTATATGAAGAAGAATGTGGCATCAGGATTGGAGGAAAACTCATTAACAATCTGCGATATGCAGATGATACAACCTTGCTTGCTAAAAATGAAGAGGGATTAAAATATTGATTAAGATCAAAGACCACACCCTTTGGGATTTTTGAAACTCAGTGTAAAGAAACCAAAAATCATCATCCCCTGGACCAATAAATAATATCATGAGAAATGGATAAAAGACTAAATTGTCAAAGACTTCATTTTATTTGGATCCCTCAGCAATATTATTGGAATCAGAGGTCAAGAAATCAAATGACATATTGCATTAAACAAGTCTGCCGTTCAAGATCTTTTTAAAGTGTTCAAGAACAAAGATGTCAGTTCGAGGACTAAAGTATGTCTGACCCAAGCCATGGTATTTTCAATAACCTCTTATGTGAAAGTTGGACAATGGAGTCCTGGTGTGACGCTGTGGATTAATGTGCTGGACTGCAACATCAGTTTGAACCACAAGGTCAGCAGTTCAAGCCTACCAGCTACTCCTTGGAAACCCTATGCAAGGTTGCTGTGAGTCGGAACCAATTCAACAGCACTTAACAACAACAACATAGAAGAATTGATGCATTTGAGTTATGGTGTTGAAGAAGAATATTAACGGTGCCATGGATTTCCAGAACAAATAAATCTATGTTGGAAAATGTACAACCAGAATGCTCCTTAGAAGTC
>NW_006408751.1:3807577-3815061 GCF_000296735.1 Chrysochloris asiatica
AATTTCCTTATTGATTTGCTTTATAAATTTGAAGATACAGACCTACAAAATGCAAAAATCAGTGAATGCATCTATTATTGTTGTTAGGTGCCATAGAGTTGGCTCTGACTAATAACAACCCTACACCGAACAGAATAAAACACTGCCCTTTCCTGCACCGTCTTCACAATTATTATCCTTGAATCCATTGCTGCTCCCACTCTACCAATCCATCTCATTGGGGTCTTCCTCTTTTCTGCTGTCCCACCACTTTTCCCAGCATGGTATTCTTCTCCAGTGACTGGTCCCTACTAATTACATGACCAAAGTATGAGAGACAAAGTCTTGCTATTCTGGATTCCAAGGAGCATTCTGGTTGTACTTCTAACACAGATTTATTTGTTATCCTAGAAATTCTTGGTACTTTCAATATTCTTCACCAAATCCATAACTCAGATGTTCCAATTCTGCTACAGTTCTTGGCTTTCATATGCATATAAAACCATTGAAAATACCATGGCTTGGGTCATGCACAGTTTAGTCTTCAAACTGAAAAATATGCTCTTAAACACCGCAGAGGTTTTCTGTGGCAGATTTTCCCAATGAAATATGTCTTTGATTTCTTAACTGCTGCTTCCATAAGTGTTGATATTGGATACAAAAAAAGTGAAGTTTTTGACAACATCAAACTTTTCTTTATTCATCATGATTTTATTTATTGGTCAAGTTGTGAGAATTTTTGTTTTCTTTACATTGAGGTGCAACCCATACCAAAGGCTGCAGTCTTTGATCTTCATTAGTAAGTATTTTAAGTACACCCAACTTCCAGCAAACAACATTGCATTAGCTGTATGTTGCAGGTTAGAGTCTCCCTCTAATCCTGATGTCACACTATTTTTCATATAATACAATTTCTCAGATTAATTGCTCAGCATGCAGATTGAATAAATGAGGTGAAAGGATACAACCCTGGCACACTTTTCCTAACTTTTAACCATTCAATGTCCCCTTATTCTCTTTGAATGACTGCCTCTTGGTCTATGTACAGGTTCCTCATGAGCATAATTAAGCATTCTGGAATATACTTACTCCTCAATGTGGCCTCTAGCTTGTCATGATCCACACAGTTGAAAGTGTTTAAATAATCAATGAAGTACAGGTAAACATCTTTCTGATATGCTCTGTTCTCAGCCAAGATCCATCTGATGTCAACAATGATATCCCTCATTTCAAAGCCATTTCTGAATCCGGCTTGAATTTCAAGCACCCTGTGCATGTACTGTTATAACGTTTTTGGCTTATCTTAAGCAAAATTTTACTTGCATGTGATATTAATAGTATTGTTCAGTGATTTCCACACTTTGTTGGATCACCTCTCTTTGGAATGGAGACAAACATGGATCTCTTCCAATTGGTTAGTAAGGAAACTGCCTGCTATATTTCTTGTCATAGATGAGTAAGTGCCTCCAGCACTGCAGCAGTTTGTTGAAAGATTTCGTCAATTCCTGGAAGTTTGTTTTCTGCCAATGCCTTCAGTGCATCCTGTACTTCTTCCCTCAGTACCGTTAGGCAGTCCTTGATCATACACTATCTCTTGAAATGGTTGGAAACCAACCATTTCTTTTTGCTATAGTGACTCTATATATACTTTCCATCTTCTTTTGATGCTTTTTGCATCATTCAATATTTTGCCCATGGCATCCTTCAATGTTTCAAGTTGAGGTTTGAATTTTTTCTTTAATTCTTTCAGCTTGAGAAATGTTGAGCATGTTCTTGACCTTTGGTTTTCTAACTCCAGGACTTTACACATTTCATATAATACTTTACTCTGTTTTCTCTAGCTGCCCTGTGAAATTTTCTGTTCAGCTATTTTACTTTCACGTTTTTTCCATATGCTTTAGCATTTCTACACTGGATAGCAAGTTTTGGAGTATTTTTTGACATCTTTTTTTCTTTGCTTTCTTGTCTTTTTAATGCCTTTTCTGTCTTCCCATACAATATTCTTGATGTCATTTCACAGCTCTTCTGGTCCTAGGTCATTGGTGTCTTATGCATCTAACCTGTTCTGAGAGGATCTCTAAATTCAGGTGAGATGTGTTCAAGGCCATATTTGGCTCTAGTGAACTTGCTTTAATTTTCTTACACTTCGGTCTGAATTTGCATCTAAGGAATTCATGGTTTGTTCCACAGTCTACTCCTGGGCTGGTTTTGGCTGATGTATTGAGCTTTTCCACTGTCTCTTCCCACAGATGTAGTCAATTTGATTCCTGTGTATTCCATCTGATGAGGTCCATGTGTATAGTCACCTTTTATGCTGTTTAAAAAAAAAGGTATCTGCAATAAACAAGTCATTGCTCTTTCAAAATGCTATCATGAGATCTGCAGCATCATTTCTATCACCATGACCATATTTTCCTACTACTGATCCTTCCTCTTTGCTTCCAAGCTTCACATTTCAATCACCAGTAATTGATAATACATCTTGATTACATGGCTGGTCAATTTCAGACTAAGTTAGTAGAATTCTTGAATTTCATTATTATTGGCTTTAATGATTGATGTGTAAATTTGAATAATAGTGGTATTAACTGGTATTCATTGAAGACATATGGATGCAGACAGAATTTTACTTCTAGATCTTGAATAATCTTTTTGACAATGAATGCAATGCCATTCCTCTTCATTTTGTTTTTCCAGCATATAAAATCATACATTTGTCAGACTGAAAATGCTCAATACTAGTCCATTCAGCTAACTAATGCTTAGGACATCAATCACTATGTGTTCCATTTCATTTTTGACAACTTCTGTTCCTAGATTCATACTTTGTGCATTACTTGTTCTGATTACTAATGGATGTTTGCAGTTGTTTCTTCTCACTTTGAGTTGTGTCCCATTAACAAATGAAGTTCTGCACGCTTTGCTCCATTTGCAGCATCATGGTCAACTGTACTTTAAAGAAGCAGCTCTTCTCCAATCATATTTTGAGTGCCTTCCACCCTAAGGAGCTAATTTTCTGGCACTATATCTGATAATGTTCTGCTGCTAATCATCATCTTCTGACACTATATATGACAACTGTTGTTGTTGTTTTTAGGAGCCATTGAGTTGATGCCAATTCATAGTGACCTTATTAATAACAGAACAAAACACTGCCTACTTCTGTGCCAACCTTACAGTCATTACTACACTTGAGCCCATTGTTGCTGCCACTGTGCCAATCCATCTTGTTCATGGTCTTTCTCTTTTTCTCTGACCCTTCAGTATATCAAGCATGATTTCATTCTCCATGAACTGGTCCCTTCTGATAATATGTTTTAAAGTAAGTGAGACACCATCTGGCCATCCTGGCTTCTAAAGAGTATTCTGGCTATATTTCTTCCACATAGATTTGTTTGTTCTTCTGGAAGTCCATGGTACTTTTAATATTCTCCTCCAACACCATAACTCAAATGCATGATTTCTTCTAAGGTCTTGTATATTTATTGTCCAACTTTCACATGTATATAAGGTTATTGAATATACCATGGATTGGGTTAGGTGCACCTTAGTCCTCAAACTGACCTCTTTGCTCTTGAACACTTTTAAGAGGTCTTGTGCAGCAGATTTGCTTAATGCCACATGTTGTTTGATTTCTTGACAGCTGTTGACTATATTCCATAGTTATTAATAAGGTTTTCAGTGGCCAAACATTCAGAAATAATATGCCTCCCCTTCTTCCTAGTCTGTTTTAGTCCGGAATCAATGAAAGCTGTCCATCATTGGTGGCCCTGCTGGTATTTAAAATATCAGTGATATAGCTTCCAGCATCACAGTAACATTCAAGCCAACAGATGAGTAGTGGCATGTATCAATATATATTCATGTATACAATAAAGAACAAAGGGGGCACAAACAGAGATACTTCTTAGACGTAACAAAACACTTGTGTGATTATTTTACAAAGTCTGAAGGCTAGAACAATAGTCTTATGGAACAACTCATAAAGTTTATGTTCTACATCCTAGTTAGTTTCGTAGAGTCTGGGGTTGTAAAGTTTATGAGCAACCATTAACTAATGGGAGTAAAAAAGAACCAGAGTCTCAGGAAAAACTTGTCCATAGGACAATTCTGTACATGAAACATGACACATCTCTTTGAAACCAGAACTGGATACTGTGGGGCTACCCTTACTGACCATTCTCATCAGAAACAAAATAGATGACTTGTGATAGAATGGAAAGAAAATGTGTGTGGGGATGGGGACTTTTTGGGGCAAAGGGAGGGGAGTGATTAACCTTACAGTCTAGGAACAAAGGTCCCTGGGACCGTCAAAGGTGAAGTGCAGAGAACAGAACCCTACCCAGAGAAGCAGTGAAGCCAGGGATGGAGGCAGAGACGATGGAGGAAGATAGAGAGGCTGGAGAGTTTGGACCTGGAGAGGGAGAGAGGAGGTTGCAGACGACAGGGGGACAGGCTTGTGGGGTATACCCTTTGGTTGATTGATGATGCATAGAAGGGACTGTAACCATGGCAAGGAAACAATATACGACGGGATCAATGTGAAGCTGATGTCCTCCCATGTAAACTATCACATAATTCACAATAAAGCATTAAAAAAAAAAAAAATTACTGAGGTAGTTGAAAATGGAGGACTCCACAAGCCTGTCACCATGGGATACTCTTTAAACCTTAAACCAAACTATTCCATGATATCACCTTGTAGTTAAATAACAGATTGACTCATAAACTAAACAATGTCATCTGTGAATCATTTGCTCCTTTAAGAATTCATCTGTATGAGAACAAATGGTCAACATTTTCTCAAAAGTAAAGACAAGAAGACAACGGGCAAGAAAACCATATTACTGTGAACTTAACAACCACAATGAGAAAATTAACTCATTGTGAAAAACATAAACAATGCCAATGCACAAATTGTATAGAAATCGCTCAAGGGGATTCTAACTTGATGTGTAACTATTCATCAAAAGCACAAAATATTTTAATAATAATAATAAATCTTCAAGAGTGGTTAAAAAACTTGTGGCCACTGTTGCAGCCTGCTGGGCACTATATGAAGGGGCCTCAAAGAGTTTGAGAGAAAATGAAATTGAAAGATAATGGAATCATACCAGCAACTTTTTAAAGCCCCCTTGCATGTGTTATCTGTAAAATATAGTTCTCTTTAATAATAATCATTGTGCTCTATTGGAGTTTCCAAATTTTACATTCACTCTTCTTTCATCAGTTCCAGTTTGCCTCAATTGATATAATTGTCCCTTGTTCATGGTAATTTCTATGTTTTACTTTTTAATCTCTATTTGCATGCTATGTAAGAAGAGAAGAAAGGATCATATTAATAGCTCTTGCTGTTTAATCCAATCTAAATATCACTGAAATATTTATTCATGTAAAATAAATAATACATACACTTCCTTGTTCACGTCTCTCATGTCATTCCATAACCAAGGCCTTATTTTCCAATTACCAATCATTCTTCTTTTGTATTCCAACCACCAGTAGAAATTTGCACTACATGATAGAATTTTGAGAGACCAATGACATTAATTTCAAATACCTTTTTTTCAATAATGTAAAAATCATCTATATATTTGGACCTTACTGGATGGGGTATACAGGAACCAAGTCAACTACAGCCAAAGAAAGAGATGATAGAAAAGCTCAATATCATCAGTCAGAACAAGGCCAGTTCCTGACCATCAATTGCGCATATGAAGAAAATAAAAATAAGTCCAGGAGAGCAAAAATACAACCTTGAATATATCCCACCTGAATTTAGAGACCTTATCAAGAATGGAGTTGACACATCAAACACTAAAGAAAGAAGACAAGACGACTTGAGGGATGACATCAAGAGCATCAGACATAAAGGAAACAAAATGTCCTTAAACTGACGGTAAAGAAAGAAATAACTAAATGAAAGTCAAAATAGACTCTGAAACTTTCTCTTGAAAGTAGAGTAGCTAATGTGAATGGGGAAATGATGAAGTAAAAAGCTGAATAGAAGAACTCAAAAGGTGACTTGGGAAGACAAAGTAAATAAAATATTATAATGTTTTATAATGGAGTTAGAAAATCAAAATGGAAGAACATACTTGGCATTTCTCAAACTGCAATAACTCAAGAAAAAATTTTAAGCCTCGAGTTGCAATATCGAAGGATTCCATGAGCAAATATTGAATAGTACAAGAAGCATCAAAAGAAGATTGGAGAAGTACACAGTCACTCTACCCAAAAGAATTGGTTGACATCCAAACATTTCAGAAGGTATCAAGGAAAGAAGTCCAAACTGCACTGTTGGCATTGGAGAAAAACAAGGCTACAGAAATCGATGGAATAACAATTGATATCAAACTAAGTTATCATCAGCAAATATGTATTTGCTAACTGTCTAATTAATACATATTTCAGTTGATCTTTTCATTCTTCCTCAACAAGTGTAAAAACTAATTTAAGGATTATTTTTAATACAATTTAGTGACTAAAGCACAAACTTGATGAACAATAATCGGATATACAAATACAAAAATTGAAGTTGCAAAGTTTTGAAATAGGAAGGAAATAAAAAATTAAGGGGAAATATTTTAGAATTCTAACTCACATCCCAAAATTTTTGCCTTATTCCCTAATATCATGCTAAAAAGAATTTTCAAATCTCTATTTATCAAGTTGAAAACAAGGTTGGAAGGAGATAAATTTCAAACAGTTACTGTATTGTATTAGTTTTTCTGCATTTAAGCATTATTAACATCTGGGGCCAGATAATTTTTTGTTGTTAGGGGATGTCCTATGCATTCTATTTAGCACCATGCCTGACCCTCTTTCCACTAAATGTAGTAGCAAAAGCTACCTGCATTTTGTGAAAACTCAAAATATCACCAGACATTGCCGTTTGAAGCATTCTATTATATTAAATGATTATTTCTTCTCCTGAAAATATAAAGATTGAGAAATTAAATTTAAAGAAAATGTGAACACAGAAAGTATACCACACATTTTTGTCTTGTTTCTATATAAGGCAAATGAATAAGGAGCAACAGCTGACTATAAATCTGTCATTTGGTTCAAGGAACTGGGTACACCCCAAATGGATGAAAAAAATGTGGTTTTAGTGGCTTTTCTCTGATCCATATCTCAGAAGCACAGCTGAAAAACATAAATCATGAGATGGTGTCAACCACTGGTTTTGGCCCAAAGGCTCAAGACTGATCTAATCCCCAAAGAGAAAATAACACTTAAAAAAAATTATATATATATATAAATGTTGTTGTTGTTAGGCACCCATTGAGTGGGTGCCAACTCATAGCAACCCTATGATGACCCAATCATCACAGCAGAATGTAACACTGCCCAGTCCTCGGCCAACCTCACAATCATTGCTCCTGCCGCTGTGCCAATCCATAACAGATATTTAATTTACAGCTGTTTCTCTTCATTTTGAGTTGTGACCCCATCAGTAAATGAAGGTCCTAAGGGCTTTACACCATTTGTGTTATCATAGT
>NW_006408751.1:3821686-3829234 GCF_000296735.1 Chrysochloris asiatica
GCTATGCATTGGACTGCTCACCATTAGATACCATGGCTACGGTCCCCACAGCATGCTGATTTTCAATGAATGGCAGGCACACCCTTAAGGACAGGAAATAGGGTTTATTACTTATAGCCTAAGGAGGTCTGGTAGCTAGTGGGTTCCTTTGGGATGCTAATTGCAAAGTCAGCAGTTAAAATCTACCAGCCACTCCTCAAGAAAAAGATGACGTTTTCTGCTCAAATGAAGATTTATAGCCTCGGAAACTCTAGACAGGGTCACTGTGAGTTGAAATCTACTCCACAGCACAAAACCACCACGATCTCCCCTCATTTCCTGAATGAAGGAACCACTGGCAGAGAAATAATACATTTTATCTTCTTTAAGACCCACTCCATACTTTTCCAAAGGTCTCTCTTTTGTTCCATTTCTCTTCACAAGTGAAAATAATTTTTATTTCAGAATAACAAGGTAATGTTCATATCTTAACTTCAAAAAAAATAACTTTAATAACAAAACACATACCCTTGTCTAGCAGTTTCCAGCTGCTGCCTACTAAAGTTAAATCTGACCAGTGAGGGAAAAGAGAATCAAGCAATGTAAAATAAGCACTGGACTGCGAATCAAAAGGTCAGTGGTTCAAAACCACCAGCCACTCCTTGAAACCCACAAAGGGTTGCTATGAGTCAGGTATGATTTGACAGTGGCACTGTGGGTAATTGCGTCAGACTGCAAAGTCATTTGAACTGCAAGGTCAGTGGTTCAAGCTCACCAGCTGCTCCTTGGAAACCCTATACAGATCACTATGGGTTGGAAACGACTTTATAGCACTTAACAACAGCAAAAACACATTTAGAATAAAACCAAAAATTCCACTGCCATCAAATCAATTCCAACTCATAGCAATCCTGTGTGTGGTTTCCGAGGCTGTAAATCCTTACCAGAGCAGAAAGCCTCTTCTCTCCCCCTTGGAGTAGCTGGGGGATTCAAACTGCTGACTTTGTAGTTAGCAGCCCAACGTATAATCTATAATGCCGCTAGGGTGCCTTTTAAAACAGATTTTTTCATTTTAATCAAATTTTTAATTTTTTTAAGTGGGTACCATTATTGTGCTCATTTTATAGAGAAAACAGACACAAAATGGTAAAAATCTGGGTCAGGTTGGCACAACTAAAAGGTGATGGAGATAAGATGAATTCAAACCCAATTTACTCCCAAGGAGTTTAGCCCCTATGCTATTCCATCTCAAAAAGTAAATATCAACCTCAGCATTACACAACTCATAACATTTCTATGACTAGCAATAATATTGAAATTTTGGTCTGAAAAAACTCCAAAACCAACAGGTATCAATTCATTATTTTCACAATTAATAATGAAAGCATTGAAAAATAAATACTTCTAGTTCCTTCTAAAATATTTTCATATGTTATGCAAGTTTCTTTTTGTTTCTGTTTTAGCATGACATGTTGTTGTTGCTAAGTGCCACCAAGTTGGTTCCAATTCATAGTGACCTGGTATACTGCTTCCAAGGATCTGCTCGTGAGTTTGAACCACTGATTATCCTACAGTGCATGGCATATGAGTTAACAAATTATATGACACCATAAATTAATTATCTTGGGATAATTTGAAGTTAGGCTTTCTAAAAGACATCAAGTCACTATTTTAGTGTTTCTGTTAGCTGCTAATACATGGGATCATTTTGTTGGTGAGAAAATGAAAGAAAATGTGAAGTCAGGCAGAGAAATTTAACATTTACTAGAAAAGTACAGAATCAAACACTCCTTTGAGAGGCTTAGAAAGGTAAATCAGCTATTCATTGCAAAGATAGTATGAGGATAGACACAGAGAAAGAGTTCACAGAAATAACAGAAACTAAGACATGTTTGAATATCATTTTTAAATTGCTGATTACTTTTTATTCCAGATTTGTTGTGTTTTAATCATATATACAGGGACTTTCAAAAGTTCATGGGAAAAAGCTATTACCTTTCAATTCCATCTTTTCATAAGCTTTTTGAAGCTCTCTCATATATCTTCAAAGTACCATAAGAAAATAAAATAATAAACCCACTGTCATCAAGTTGATTCTAACTCAGTGACCCTATTGGACAGAACAGAGTTGTTCATAGAATTTCAGAAGCTGTAAATCTTTAGGGAATCAGACTGCCTCATCTTTCTCCCACAGTGACTGGTGGGTTCCAGCTACTGGCTTTTCTGCTAGCAGCTCAATGCTTAACCACTGCATTACCCAAGCTCCTTCAAACCACAATAGACCAGCATAAAGGATAAAGCAATATTTGCTTTTCTCTTCCACTGACCTCCACCCATTTATTATATTTTATCAATCTCTGGGGTGTGATGTAAGATTGGAGTGACAATGCATAGTTTCAACAAATCCTTTCACATTACTAGAAAAAGTAGGTATGCTGGCACACTTTCTAAAATGATAAATTCTTTATACAGAGATTTTAGGAAAAAGAATATAAACTAGTCCATTTAAAAAATATTTCTACATAAAACAGAATTTTTCATGTTGACGGCAGTTAACAATAACAACAACAAAATATCATTGAAGAGAACGATTTCTGCTAAAAGCAGAATGATTCCTGACTTTAGATAAAAGTGTATTTTACCTTTGAGAAATGTATGATGAAATTAACTATTGGGAATCTTTCTGTTACCTGAGAGCTTAGCTTCAAAATGGTTTAAAGAATTACAAGTGTGAAGGAAACTACATGGAAAATTCCAATTCAAGTCTGAAGAAGAATGAAGGAAAAAAAGCAAAGCATGAAGCATTGAGGGGAGAAATGGCACATATTTCAAAAGAAGAGCATTTTGTTCCAAATTTAGTGGCTAACTTTAGACTGTAAAGCATATAACCCATGGCATGTAGAATTCATCACTTCTTATATTTTTATAGAGTTATAGAAAACATTTCAAAACTATATCCCTTTGAAAAATCAATGGATGTCTGATTTCCTAAAATTATTCCCAAACTAATTTTGAAAATAGCAATCTCTACTCCTTTTTTTAATTTTTTGCAGTGTTGTAATGGTGTTATGTTTCTTGTTAAAGATTTATGAAAACAAAAAAACAAACAAGCAGACAAGCATTGTCAGTAATCCTCTACTCCCAGACATACCTAAAATTTACTATTTTCCTCCAATTGCTCAAAATGCATTTGTCTTTAAATAACTGAGATAACACAAAATAACATCAGTGCAAGCCTTTTCTCAAAACATTTACATATCTTTGTATTCCTCGTTCTAATGTCTAATCATGGTATTCCATGGTATGAATGGAAAACCCTTGGTTTTTTTAAATTTTTTTACTGTAACATATAATATTGTAGAAACTATATTTGCACAATTTTTTAGGTTGGGTTTGCTAGAAAAGTAAAACCAGGGAAGCTTATATATGTATATATAAAATGAGATTTCTATCAAAGAAATGGCTCATACAGTTGTAAAGATGGTCAGTCAGAATGTGTGGATTAAATGTCAAATGGAGGCTCTTGACTCATGTAGCTGCAGGGCTGATTAATCAAGATCAGCAGGTCAGACAGCAGGCAGGCAGGCAGGTCTGACAGGTAAGAAGAGAGGCTGCTGAGGGCATCCAGCATCAGCAGGAATAAAGCGGCTACTGGTGTAAGTCTAAAGAACCGGAAGTCAGAGGACAAGCCATATGCAAGATCTATACCCAGCAGAGAGAAAGCAAGCTATGCCTGAATATCCCGTATATTGGAAGCAGGCTACACTCCCTAGGAAACTTCCTTTCAATTGATTGGTTACTCATAGCCAACTTCATCATAGAGTTGATTATATTCATCATGGGGATAACTTCATCTCAATTGTCAAACCACTGAGAATTCTGGTCCAGTTCAGTTAACACAAAACCTTAATTAGCACACACAAATATGTTTTGTGCTGTGATTTGCTTACATTGAATAGATTTCTAGAAAGCAGATAAATGCCTATACGTATAAGTCACTCCTATGTTTATCTTCACTTTTAAATATTATTTTGATGAGTTAATATATGCCTTAAAGTACTGTTTTTTGTTTTCTTAAGAGAATATAGTTAGTATGGTGTCCTGGTATAGCACTGTGGGTTAATGCGCTGAACTGCAAAGTTGCTTTGAACCACAAGGTCAGTAGTTCAAGCTCATCAGTCACTTCTCAGAAATCCTATACAGGGTCACTATGAATCGGTACCAATTCAACGGCATTTAATAACAACAACAATATAGTTAGTATAAATGATGGAATTCAAAAAATTTGTGAGCAATGTCAGTTATCTTTTAATTTCATTTTTTCAGAAACTTTTTGAAGGGCTCTTGTATTTTTAGACTGTGAATATGTGCCAGTGCATCTCTGTTGCCTTGACATATGAACATCTCTGTAGAGATTGCTCCAGGGTCCTCTAATATGTAGTACTGTAGACATGACATTTTGTATCAGTCTAACTTTTATATTAAGATATTTATCAGATATAATTTTTAAACTTTATATTTTCAAAATGTTACAAGAATGGAATAAAGTTTATCTCTATTGATTTTTTTCTGGGAATTTAGCTTCTGTCTTAATTGTCGTGATTTATTCTTCAGACACATACAAATTTTGGGGTTTCTATACCCCAGCAATGAGAAATCTGAATGGAAAATAGGGGAATTATTTCATTTAAAATAGTATCTAAGATGATAAAATACCTAGGGATAAATTTAATCAGAGATGTGAAAGACTTATACAATGAAAATTATAAAACACTGCTGAAAATGTTAAGGAGGCAAATAGAAAGATGCTATGTGTTTATGAGTTGTAATACTTTAAATTGTTAAGAAGTCAATACTACTCTGAATACATTTCTAGATTCAATGCAAGTCTAATCAAAATTCCAGCAGCCTTCTTTATAGAAATAGAAAACCAAGCCTCAACTTTATATGAAATGGCAAGAAGTTCCAAATACCTAAAGGAATGTTGAAAGAGAACACTGCTGGAGCACTTACTCTTTCTGATTTTAAAACATTATGCAGCTAACATAATACAAAATGATTTTTTGTATATAACAGACACAGAGATGAATAGAATAGAATTAAGAGTTCAAAAATGAATTCACACATGTATTGTTGTTGTTGTTGTTAAATGCTGTCAAGTCAGTTCTGACCCATAGCGACCCTTTGTAGGGTTTCCAAGGAATGACTGGTGGTTTTGAACATCTGACCTTGTAGTCCAGTGCATTATCCTGCAGTGCCACATTTTGGCAGCAGTGACAAGTTCATGATAATTGAAGAATCTCTTAGAGTTGAGCAAAATGACGAACTAAGCAGAAAGTCTGTGCAGACCTTCTGCAACAAAGATGTGGAAAACTGAATGAGACAGATACAAAGGATAATCCTAGAACTCTGAGCTTCAGATGAAAGGCTGGATATGTGGATCGAGTGTTTAGTGGAAGGGAGAGAGCTGTACAGACACGGCAAGAGAGGATGTGACTGGTCAGCTGTGGTGGTCAACTGGACTTGCCACAGCCATCTTGAGGACTTGTGAGTGACTTCAGAGACAAGAAACCATATTTCCATTGCAGAAAACTACCTGTGGCTTGCAGAGACAAAGGAGACAGCAACTGAGACCATACAGCCCAGCAACAGCTGTACCCTCAACAGCCCCATCAATTGGGCTAGAGTCAATATCAGCTGCTGTACACCAGATGAACAACAACCAACATTAGTTAAATCCACTTTGACCTGAACTGCACTAACAATGAACAGAGAACAGTGCACAATATCATCTCCTGATCACACCCACCAGGAGGTAATTGGTGAGAGCCTAAGAATATGCCAACATACATTCATCAGCTTAATACAAATGCAACATTACCACAATGCTTCCAAAACTACAGACAATTTTTGTTTGTTTGAAGAAGCAAGATAGAGTAGCTCAAAAAAATGACCAAGAAGAAGAGCTAGAAATGATTTTGAGGAAAAAGAGGCACTGGAATTACGGAAAAAGAATTCGAAAGAATGGTATTTTGGTGCCTCCAAATGATTGACAGAAAGGCCGAGGAAAACAAGCAAGGATTCAGAAAAGCTTTACACAAACAAAATAGATAAAACCACAGGAACAAAACCTGCAAATAAGAATCTAGAAGATTAATACTAAGATATCAGAAATAGATAATACACTGAAAGACCAAAGAAGTATATTTTAATCAATGGAAACAGTAATCATTGAATTTGAAGATAAATCTCTCAATACTAGTAACAAGAACAATCAGAGAAAGGAATGAAAAATCTTAAGAAAGCCTAAGATTCATTAGGAACAACATGAAAAGGAAAAACATACAGGTGATTGGAATTCTAGAAAAGGAAGAGACAAGGAAACATACAGAAAAGATAGTCAAAGAGCTTCTGGAAGAAAATTTCCCTAACATCATGAAAGATGAGAAGATAAGCATTCAAGAAGCTGACTGAGCAGACCCCAAAGAGGATATATCCTAAAATAAAATCACCAAGACATATCATAATCAAGCTTTCCAAAATAAAAGACAAGGAAAGAATACTGAAAGCAACTCAGGAAAAATGAAACATTACCTACAAAGGAAAACTAACAAGATTCAGCTCTGATATCTCAACAGAAAACATGCAGGCAAGAAGGCTATGGGGAGACATACACAAAACTCTGAAAGAAAAAACAATATTGTCAACCAAGAATCATACACCCAGAAAAACTATTTCTCAAATATGAGGATGAAATTACAACCCTTCAAGATAAATAAGAGGGAAGAACATTTCTTAAGCTAAAAGACCTGAGGAAAAAGTCAAGCTTTGACTGGCAATACTGAAGGATTATTTGGGCAATTGAATGATGCAAAAAGCATCAAAACAAGATGGAAGGGATATACAGAGTTCCTGTACCAAAAGGAAATGGTCGATGTTCAACCATTTCAAGAGGTAGCATATTATCAAGAGCCAATGGAACTGAAGAAAGAAGTCCAAGGTGCACTAAAGCACTGGCAAAGACCACAGCTCTGGGAATTGATGCAATGCAAATTGAAAATTTTCAACAAATTGTGGCAACACTGGGGGCACTCAGTCAACTATGCCAAGAAATTTGGAAGACAGCTACCTGGCCAGCTGATATGAAGAGATACATATTTTTTCCCATTCCAAAGTGAGGTGAAGCAACGGAATGCAGAAATCATCAGACAATATCATTATTATCATATGCAAGTAAAATTTTGCTAAAGATATTTCATAAACGACTGCAGTTCAGGCCAAATACAGATGGGGCCATGGAATGAGACATATCATTACGAATGTCAGATGGATATTGGCTGAAAGAGAATACCAGAAAGGTATTTACCTGTGCTTTATTGACTATGCAAAGGCTTTCAAATGTGTGTAGCATGACAAGCTATGAGCAACATTGCTGAGAATGAGTATTTGGGAGCACTTAATTGTACCCATGAGGAACTTGTATATAGACCAAGAAGTACATAGACCAACAAAGGGACAATGAATAGTTTAAAACCATGAAAGATGTGCACCAGGGTTGTATTCTTTCAC
>NW_006408751.1:3831155-3831642 GCF_000296735.1 Chrysochloris asiatica
AACAGTCAGTCACAAAAGGACAAATATTGCATAAGACCATTATTGTAAAAGCTTAAGAAAAGATACCCATACTAAAATGAAAAATATATATAATAATTTATTTGTTAGTTACCGGTGTGGTTGGAGTGGGAGGGTTTGGGGAGGTGGAGAGAGGCGATTGTAGAGCACAGGGTAGGGGCAGACACATAGTTCAGGTATTGGGGAGGGCAGAATACAAGAAGGGGGAGGGGTGGAAGAGCAAGGTAAATAGGGGAACACTGACACAGGTTTGCATGGGTTAATGGGACATAGGTAAATAGTCATGCATGCTCAGCCTTGGAACAACAGGGCTCTAGGATACAAGGATCCAGACATAGTTTGAAGAGGGGAAAATAATACTAAGATGCCTGACTGTCTTATGTATATTGGTTTCCCTTGCCTACTATTGTAAAATGGACACTAGAGTTGGATAGAAAGGAATGTTGGGAAACATGATTACAGAAAGCTT
>NW_006408751.1:3834102-3836768 GCF_000296735.1 Chrysochloris asiatica
AAAAAAGAAATTCATCAAATCTGCAATCAAGATGCACTGATAATTGCTGGTGATTAGAATGTGAAAGTTTGAATAAAAGAGGAAGGAAAATTGGAAAAATTCCAACAATTGGAAAATATAACCATGGTGATAGAAATAATGCTGGAGACCACATGATAGAATTTTGCAAGAAACAATAAATTATTCATTACAAATACATATTTTAAACAATAAAAAGAGACTATACAAATGGACCTCACCATATGGAATACACAGGAACAAAATCTGTGGAAAGAGCTGATGGAAAAGTGAAATATCATCAGCCAAAACAAGGCCAGGGGCTAAAAGTGGACCATCAATTGTTCAAATACAAGTTCAGACTGAAACTAAAGAAAATTAAAACAAGTCCACAAGAGCCAAAATGTGACCTTGAATATATTCCTCCTGAATTTAAAAAAAACCATTTCAAAAACAGAAGAGCTGTGGATGACATCAAGAACATCATACAGAAAGAAAGCAAATAGTAAACAATAATAAACAGGAAAGAAAGCAAAGACCACAGGGAAGATAAAAAGACTTGGGACCTTGTATTTGTATTAAATTGATGAGAAGAGTTATTGGAAAAAAACTTCCCTAACATCATGAAAGATGAGAAAACAAGCATGCAAAAAACTGAATGAACCCCAAACATGATAGACTCCAAAAGAAAATCACCAAGACATATCATTTTCCAACTTTCCAAATCCAAAGACAAGGAAAGAATCCTGAGAGCAGCTCAGGAAAAAGGAAAATTATCTTAAAAGGAGAACCAATAAAACTAAGCTCTTATTTCTCAACAGAAACCACGCAGGCAAGAAAGGAATGGAGAGACATATACAATATTCTGAAAGAAAAACATTGGCAATCAAGGATATACCCAGCAAAGCTGTCCCTCAAATATAAGGGTGAAATTAGAATATTTCCAGATAAACAGAAATGAAAGACATTTGTAATAACCAGACTTATTTTACCAAAAATAATAAAAGCAGTCCTTTGGACTAAGAACCAACAACAACAAACTGCTGGAGATTGACACACATGGCAACATTATTCAGAATTTAATTTAGATATAGAAGCAAAGTGAAACAAGCCTGTTGTTATTGTTAAGCAACATCAAATCAGTTCTGACTCATAGCAACAATATAAGCATCAGAATGAAACACTGTCCGGGCCTGTGAGATTCTCAAAATTGCTGCTATGCTCGAGCCCATTGTTGCTGGTACTGTGTAAAAGCCATCTAATTTAGGATCTTTCTCTTTTTCCCTTCCCTCCACTCTACCAAGCATGATGTCCTTTTCCAGGGACAGGTCCCTCCTGATAATATGTCCAAAGTGCAAGAGAATTCTGGCTGTCTTGGCTTCTAAGGAATATTCCGGTTCTACTTCTTCCAACACAGATTTGTTTGTCCTTCTGGAAATTCAAAGTACCTTTAATATTCTTTTCTAACTTCCAACCTCAAATGCATGAATTCTTCTATAATTTTCCTTATTCATTGTCCAACTTCCCCTTGTATATGAGGCTACAGAAAATATCATGACTTGAGGCAGGCACATTTCAAACCTCAAATTGACATCTTTGCTCTTCAATACTGTAAGGAGGCCTTGTGTTGCAGGTTTGCCCAATGCACTATATCATTTGATTTCTTGACTGATACTGCCACGTGTAGATAGTGGATAAAAGAAAAATGAAGTCTTTGACAACTTCAATCTTTTCTCCATTTATATGGCTGTTTTTTATTGGTCCAGTGGTGAAGATTTTTATTTACTTTACATTGAAGTGCAATCCATACTGTAAGCTGTGATCTTTGATCTTCACCAGTAAGTATTTTTATGTCCTCTTAAAATATTTGGTTGTATCATCGGCATATCATAGGTTATTAATGAATCTTCCTCCATTCTTGGTGACACGTTTTTCTTCATATAATCCAGCTTCTCAGATTATGTGCTCATCATACAGACTGAATAATTATGGTGAAAGGATACAACTCTACTCTAGTGCACACTTCTCCTAATTTTAAACCATTCAGTGTTTCCTAGTTCTATTAGAGCAATTGCCTATTGGTCTATGTATAGATTCTTCATGAGCACAATAAAGTGTTCTGCAATATTCATTCTCTATAATGTGGTCCATAGCTTGTCATGATCTGCACAATCAGCAGCATTTGTGTACTCAATAAGCACAGCTAAACACCTTTCTGGTATTTTCTGCTTTCAACAAAAATCCATCTGATGTCACCAATGATATCTCTAGCTCCATTTCCTTGTCTGAATCTGGTTTGAACCTCTGGCATTTCCTTGTCAATGTATGTTTGCAGCCATTTTTTAATTATCATTAGCAAAATTTTACTAACATTAGATGTTGATATTGTCCAATGATTTCTGCTTTCTTTTGGGTCAGCTCTCTGGAATGGGCACAAGTATGCACCTCTTCCTGTCAGTTGGCCAGGTAGCTGTCTTCCTTATTTCTTGGCATAAACAAGTGAGTGTCTCTAATGCTATATCAGTTTGTTGAAAGATTTCAATTTGTATTCCATCAATTCCTGGCACCTGGTTCTTTGCTAATGACTTTAATACACCTCGGACTTCTTCTATCAGTATTATTGACTCTTTATCATATGCTGCTGTTGCTGTTAAGTGCCGTCGAGTCGG
>NW_006408751.1:3837408-3842135 GCF_000296735.1 Chrysochloris asiatica
AATCTGTTCTTGAGATGATCTCTAAATTCAGGTGGAATATGTTCAAGTTCATATCTTGGCTCTTGCGGATTTGTTTTACTTTTCTTCAGCTTCAGCCTCATCTTGTGTATGAGCAATAGATGGTCTGTTCCACAGTCTGCCCCTGGCCGTGTTTTGGCTGATAATATGGAGCTTTCCATCATCTCTCCACAGATGTAGTCAATTTGATTTTTGTGTATTCCATTTGGTGAGGTCCATATGTATAGTCATCTTTTATGTTTTTTTTAAATAGGTATTTGTATGAGTAAGTCAATAATCTTGCAAAGCTCTATCATGTAATCTCCAGCATCATTTCTGTCACCAAGGCCGTACTTTCCAAATATTGATCCTTCTGCTATGTTGCGAGTCTTTGCATTCCAGTCACCAGTAATTACCAATACAACCTGATTGCATGTTTGAACAATTTCAAAATGAAGAAGCTGGTATAATTCTTCAATTCATCATCACTGGCTTTAGATGGGTGGTGCATAAATTTGAATTATAGTGGTATTAACTGGTCTTCCTTGAAACACATGGATATTATACTATCACAGACAGCCTTGTACTTCAAGATAGATCTTGATATGTTCTTTTTTGATGATGAATATGTCATCCTCTTCAATTTGTCATTCACAGCATAATAAACCATGTTATTTTTCACATTAAAAATGGACAATACCAGTCCATTTCAGCTCACTAATGCCTAGGATATCTATGTGCTCCATTTCATTTTTAACAATTTCTAATTTTTCTAGATTCATTCTTCATACATTCCATGCTGACTTTTAATGAATGTTTACAGCTGTTTCTTTTCATTTTGAGTTGTGGCCTATCAGCAAATGAAGGTCCCAAAGGTTTTACTTCATTCGCATCATCACAATCAAGTCTACTTAGAGGAGGCAGCTCTTCCCCAGTCATATTTTGAGTGCCTTCTAACCTGAGGGGCTCATCCCCTGGCAATGTATCTGACGATACTATGGTTCTCTTAATCATGGTTCATTATCCAATCATCTGGTGCTATCTGACTGTGTTCCAATGCTATTCATAAGGTATGCAGTGACTACATATTTGAAAGTAGTCCATCTCTCCTTCTTCCTAGGCTTTCATCATCTGGAAGCTCATCTAAAACTTGTCCACCTCGGGTGACCCTACTGGTACTTAGAATACTAGTGGCATAACTTCCAGAATCACAGCAACATGTAAGCTACAACAATATGACACACTGACAGATGAGTGGTGGTAAGCAATATTTGTTGTTGTTGTTAAGTGCTTTTGAGTCGGTTATCACTCATAGTGACCCTATATTGGGTTTCTGAGGAATGGCTAATGAATTTGAACCACCAACTTTGAGGTGCCAACCAACCTTGCAGTCCAGTGCATAATCCCACATTGCCACACCAGTAAGCATTAAAATAACATTAAGGAAATTGACAAGAAAACACACAAACAAATTAAGTTCAGCACAAAACATTAAGTGAAACAAAGAAACCAGCAACACTACAATAAAATACACAGCAAAATCATGTGACCTTTTCATATCTATCAATAATTACATTGCACATCAGTGGATTAAATACAACAGTCAAGAGATAGAAAGCAGCAGAATAGGTAAGAAATAAGGATCCCACAATATGCTGTCTGCAAGAACACCAAGAGACACACCTTACACACAAAGGCAAAAGATAGACTGAAAATCAAAAGTTGCGGCGGGGGGGGGGGGGATGGAATCAAACTAACAACAATCAGATATAAGCAGGAGTGGCAATGTTAATTTCTGACTATAAGGCAAAATCTGGAATAAGAGACAAAGAAGGACATGAGCTTATGATCAAAGGACCCACTGAACAAGACGATATAATCTCAATAAGTATTTATGTTCCCAATGAAAAAGCCTCAAATACATAAGTCAAACTCTAATAAAATTGAAGAAATAATCAAAGAACTCCACATAATTCTGTTGTTAGATACTGTTGGGTTGGGTCCAGGTCATAAAAGCTCTATGCACAATAGAACAAAACACTGTTGGTTCCTTGCATTTCTTGTTAAGCGTCAGCCCATTGCTGCTGCCACTATACCAATTCACCTCATTGGGATTATTCCTCTTTTTCTCTGATCCTACATTTACCAAGCATAATGTCCTTCTCCAGGGACTGGTCTTTCTTGAAAATATGTCCAAAGTATGAGAGACAATGTCTTGCCATCCTTTCTTCTAGGAAGCATTTTGGCTGTAATTCTTCCAAAGTAGCTTTTTTGATAGAAGATTTATTAGTTAGCAGTTGTTGTTGTTAAGTGCCGTCAAGTCAGTTCTGACTCACAGCATCCTTGCTTAGGGTTTCCAAGGAGCAGATGGTGAGATTGAAACACCAACTTTGTGGTTCAAAATGACTTTACAGTCCTGAGCACTAAATCCCAAACCAGTACAATTCACATTATATTCCAGTGCACATGAAACATTCTTATGAATAGACCATATGTAAGGCTACAATCAATAAATTTTACAACAATGAACTACTACATAACATCTTTTCATATCACACTGCTATAAAACTTGATATCAACAACAAGAATATCAAGGGAGGAAAACATACAAGGAAATTGATAATGCCCTGCTTAAAAGTTATGAGTTAATAGAACAAATGAATATTGAAATTTTTTTAAATTCCTTGAATCAAATGAGAATGAAAATGTATCAAAACATTTGGTGCACAGCAAAAGAAGTGCTTACAGGGTTATATTTGTAACAATACATGCACACATCTAAAAAGAAGAAAGAATCAAAATCAACACATTAACACAGCATCCCCAACAATTAGAAAAAGAACAACAAAGTAAGTCTACTATCACCAGAAGAAAAGAAATACTAAATCTTTGAGCAGAAATAAATGAAACATAAAAACAACAGAAAAGAATCAATGGAAATAAAAGGTTAATAACAGAATACTGCAAAGAATTATACTCCAACAAATTTGAAAATCTAGAAGAAATAGAAAATGTTTAGGAAAACATGACTTACCTAAATTAACACTGAATGAAGTAGAAAACTTGAAGAGACATATAACAAAAGAAGAAAATGATCAGGTCTTCGACAAATCCCAACAATTAAAATTTCTGGCCCAGGAAGCTTTACCGCTGAATTCTACCAAAATTTCAGAGAAAAGCTGACACCAATTCTTTTCTAACTATTCCAGATCATTAAAAAAAGATGGAAAATTCCTGAATACATTTTATGAAGTAAGCATAACCCTTAAACCAAACCCAGGTAAAGCCATCACTAAAAAGAAAACTAGAGACCAATATGCCTCATGAACATAGATGCAAAAATTCTCAATAAAATCGTAAGCAATGGAATTCAACATAAAAACAAACAAACAAACAAACACCAAGACCAAGTAGGATTAAAACCTGGTATGCAAGGATGATTCAATATTAGAAAAATAATAAATGCAATCCACAACATAAATGAAGCAAAGAAAAAGAAATTAATCATCATATTGATTAATGCAGAAAAGGAATTTGACAAAATCCAACATCCATTTCTGATTAAAACATTTTTAAAAAAAGAATGGGAAGGAAATTCCTAAACATAATTAAAGGCATATATCCAAATCCAACAGCCAACATTTCTTTCAATGGAGAGAAACTGAAAATTTTCTTTTTGTTAAAAGAAACCAGACAAGGATGTCCTTTATCATCACTTCTATTTAATAATTTTTTGGGAGTCTTAACCAGAGCTATAATGCAAGAAAGGGAAATTAAAGACATCCAAATTAGCAAAGCAGAAATAAAACTCTCTTTATTTTCAGATAACATGATCTATACACATAGAAAATCCCAGATACTCAGCATGAAAAATTATTGGAACTCAATTAAGATAGAACAAATTAATAGTGTACAAGATCAACACACAAAAATCAGTTGGACTCCTTGACACCTTAATAAAGAGAGGTCTGAAAGGATATCAGGAAAACAATACCTTTTATAATATCCACTCAAAACATAAAATACTTAGGAGTAAATCTAAACATAGAAATAAAATTAAAAGAAAACAACAAAATACTATTACAAGAAATCAAGAGACTTACAAAAATAGAAGGTAGCATGCTCATAAATAACATTGCAAATGATAAATCTTGCTGAAAACTAAAGAGGACTTAAAATATTTACTAATGAATTTCAAAGACCACACCCTTCAGTATGATTGCACCTCAATGTAAAGAAAACTAAAGTATTCACAACTACATCAATAAATAACTTAATGATAAATGAAGGAAAGATTGAAGTTGTCAGAGACTTCATTTTGCTTGAATCCACTATCAACACTATTGGAAGCAGCAGTCAAGAAACCAAATGATGTATGCATTAGGCTAATTTGCTACACAAGACCTCTTTAATGTGGTCAAGAGAAAAGACATCAGTTTGAAGACTGTGGTTCACTTAGCCCAAGCCATGGTATTTTCAATAGCATCATATGAAAGCGAAAGTTGGACAATGAGTAAGAAAGACCACAGAAGAAATGATGCACTTGAATTATTTAATGATTTCAATTAATTTTAAAGTACCATGAACTTCCAGAAGAACAAACAAATCTGTACTAATGAGCCGGAATGCTCATTAGAAGCAAGAATGGTGAGACTTCATCTCTCATATTTCAGATATATTATAAGGAGGGACAAGTCCCTGGTGAAGTACAGTATGCTTGGTAAAGTGAA
>NW_006408751.1:3846357-3849319 GCF_000296735.1 Chrysochloris asiatica
TCAAGTGTGGCAGCGGTAGTGAGGTTGGCCCAGGATCAGACACTGTTTCATTCTGCTGTGCACGGGGTCGCTATGAGTCGGTTCCAACTCGATGGCACCTGACAACAACAACAACAACTATTGCAAAAACTCAAGAAAAGATTTTCATGCTAAAATAAACATTCTTTGATGGTTAGCAGGAGTGGGAGGGAAATTAGAGTAATTCCATGGCTAGAGATGTTTACATATGCTAACTCTGGTGACAGGAAGGGCAATATACAAGATGAGGTTGGCAGAAGAATGATGAAGGTAGGTTAAGACACAGGGCGATATATAAAGTTTAAAGGGGATACTGTTATACACACAACCCTAGAACAATAGTGTTGGGTAGATGTTGTTGTTAAGTCCTATCAAGTCAGTTCCAACTCATAGCAACCCTGTATAGGGTTTCCAAGGAAAAGCTGGTAAGCTTGAACCACTGACCTTATAGTTCAAACTGACCTTGCAGCCCAGCGCATTAAACCACAGTGCCATACCAACTCTCATGGGCAGAAACATGAATGGATATGGGAGAGAGAGTAGGAATATATCCACAAATATATAAGGATTTAAAAGAGGATATATGTGCAAGGCATTTACTTCTGCTGCAAACACACCTATGAGTGTAGTGCAGCATCCAGGGGCCAAAATGATGAAAACTTCTTAGATATTATCAAACATCTTAAGGCAATGAGTAGCTGAGCCTGGGGGCTCAGGACCAAAGTCTCAGGGGACACCATGGTCAATTGGCATAACAGTCCATAAATACAATGTTCTACATTCCACTTTGGTGAGTAGAGACTGGGAGCTTTAAAGCTCATGAATGACCATCTGAGGTGCAACTATTGGTACACATTAGAAGATGCTGGATTGAGTGGGAGAGACCATGGAACAAAACTCAAAATTTTAAAAAAATTAAAAAACTAAAAACTCAAAATTAAAAAAAAAAAGGTTTATTGGTCAGAAAAACACTGGAATAATCTGAGACTATGGTCCTCGACCACCCTCAGGTCTGAACTGGAACTCAGCCTTGTGGTCCAATTTTCAGCCAAGCAGTAGATAGGTATATAGTGGAGACAACAACACTAATACGGTGTGCACACCATGGAATGGTCAGTCATTCCAGATCAGCATTTACCTAAGGACAAAGTTGAGAAGGAATGGGAAGGAGGGTAGAGTGGAAATAGCAAACACAGGAGAAAGTGGAATAATTATCATTACATGGAGGGAAGTACAGTCACTAAATGAAGTGAAGTTTAAGATTTGATGAATGCAAAACTTATAATTGTCTCGGCAAACTTTCATTCAATTCACAACAAAAAGTTTTAATAAAAAAGAAATGAAAGAAACCAAATGACATACTGAATTAGGCAAATCTGCTGCAAAGATATCTTTAAAAGGCATCAGTTTGAGGACTAAAGTGTGCCTGATCCAAATCATGGTATTTTCAGAACCGACTCAAGGGCACATAACAATAGCAACAGCAATCCATTGCTGGTAGGAACGCAAAAAAAGTACAGTCATTATGAAAATCAGTGTGGCAGTGCTTAAAAAAGTTGTTTTTAATTAAAGTACTTTTGATCCAGCAATGCCACTTCTAGTATAACCAAGGGACTTGAGAAAAGTGACACACAGACATCTGTACAGCAATGTTCATGGCAACACTATTCACAATAGTCAAAAGGTGGAAGCAACCTACTCAGCCAGTAAGAGAAATGAAGTCTTGATATTACAATACGGAAAGAACTTGAAGGCCTTATGTTGAGTGAAATGTGTAAATGACAAAGGGTAAATACTGCATGATCTCACTAATATAAAAAGAGAAGAACATGCAAACATATAGAGAACAAGGTGGTTACCAAGTGCAAGAGGTAGGGGGAAATAGAGACCATTGCTTATAGAGTGGAGTGATGGAAGAAATGCATTGATGAAAGGTAGTGTGGGCCCTGGTGTGGCGCAGTAGGATAAGCACTTGACTGCTTACAGCAAGGTCCATGGTTCAAACTCACCAGCCATTCTTAGAAACCTTATACAGGGTCGCTATGCATAAGAACTGACTCAACATCACACAACAGCACAAAGGTAGTATTTCACAGCTTACATAATTACTGTCAATAAGTTGTACACCTGTAAAAGTTGAAGTGACAAAAATCATATTAGATATATTTACAATGACAAAAAACAAACAAACAAAAACACCCTAGCTGCTGAGGCTGTTAAGTACTGTTGCATAATACTTGGAGTTTTAAAAGTTTGCAAATGACAATCCAAGTTGCAACAATTGGTGTCTATTCACTGGAAGTAACAGAGGAAGAAAAGTCAGGAATAGGAAAAGAAAATGGAATTTCTGGTTGGTATCCTTCATGAACAACTGCTTTCTTTGCTATGAGACACTAAGCATTGAATGGTGCCTGGCTACCATTACTGAATGAAATTTTTGATTAAAAAAGTCCATAGAGTAATCTTTGCCAAAATTGCTAAAATGCAGAAAAGAATTTCAAGTTTTCATGGAATCCACTCTTTTTGGAACCATGGAAGCTAAATGAACCCCTGAAACTACTGCCCTGAGATAACCTTTAAATCTGAAACCAAAAATACCCCTTGGATTCTTCTTAAAACCAAACAAAATAGTTTAGTTTAACTAGTAAAGAATACCTTTCTTGAGCATTGTGCTTTTTTAAGATCAACTACATAAGATAGAATTGACAACAGCAACTTGAAAGGTTAGATAGGAGCTTTAGGGGGCATGAGTTGATGATAATAGGGGAGGAACAACTCAGAAAAGCAAGATCAGAATGGTTGCACCACTTGAGGAATTGAATCAATGTCTCTAAATTGTACATGTGGTTGGTTATGTGCCGTGGAGTCGGTTCCAACTCATAGTGACCCTGTACAGGGTTTCTGAGGCTGTAAATCTTTACAGGAGCAGAAAGCCTCATCTTTC
>NW_006408751.1:3850025-3851818 GCF_000296735.1 Chrysochloris asiatica
TTGTTGTTAATTGATTCCAACCCACAGCTACCCTATACAGGATTTCTAAGGAGCAGCTGGTGAGCTTGAACCACCGACCTTGCAGTTCAAACGGCTTTGCAGTCTGAGGCATTAGCCCACAGTGCCACACCAGGACCCCATATCTGTGTGTATATATATCATTCCTTTGTTGGACTACATGATCTGCTTTCTGCATTTATCGTCATGTCCCTTAATATTTTAGCATTTCCACTTGTGAAATCGTTTTTCAGCAGTCCTCCACTTTACCATGGATTGGCACAGTAGTAGCAGCAATGGGCTCAAAGGTAACAATGATTGTGAGGATGAAACAGGGCCATGCAGTGTTTCATTCTGTTGTGCATAGGACAGCTATGAGTCTGTAACAACTTGACAGCATGTAACCACAACAGTACCAACACCCACATTATCAATGTACAATTTTAATACTGTCAGTTCAGTCCCAGATTGCCTCCAATGGAAGTGAAAGCAGTAATTCATATAATTAATTTTACTTTTCTTTTTTCAATTTTCCCCAACTCTTCATCTCTTAAAAATCATCTCATCTCGCTATAATTAAGTGGATATGAATATAGGTTCTGAAATCACACTGTTGTTGTTGAGTGCCATCGAGTCAATTCCGACCCATAGCAACCCTGTATTGGGTTTCCAAGGAGCTGCTGATGAGCTTGAACCACTGACCTTGCAGTTCAAGCGACTTTGCAATCTGACGCATTAGCCCACAGCGCCACACTAGGAGTCTACACAGAGTGTATTCTAATCCCATCTCCATTCATGCTTAGTTGTGTAACTGTGCAAAACGTTTTATGTCTCTAAACTTCAACGAAAAGAGGATAACAGTAGTACCTCGCTAACAAGTGTATCGTGAGAATTAAATTAAATAATCTATAAAATATGCTTTATCTATAGATGAAGCATATTCTATAGATAACTGGCACCGAATACCAGTTGACATGCAGTCAACTCCAACTCACAGCTACTACGTAGTGCTTTCAGTGACTGATTTTCTGGAAGTAGATCACCAGACCGTTCTTCTGAGGCACCTCTGAGTGGATTTGAATTTCCAGCTTTTTCATTAACAGCTATGTGCATTCACCATGAGTACCACCCAAGTACTCTGGCACAGGAGAAGAATGCAATAAATCTGAGTTCCTATTATTATTATTATTATTACTAATTTCATCTCATCCTGTTGTCTTTATATCATAATGTATTCTCCTATAAGGTTTGCTTCTCCTTGTTTTTGCTCAAGAATGCACATTATGACACAGTGATTTTACAATGTTCTTATTCTTGTTCTTATTTAAAGTTTGTGGTTTTTAAAAAGTCTAAACACAGAGACTGGTTTGTAGTCTTGAAACCTGAAGTATCTTCACTTCTTCACTTCAGTTTGGCAGATTTTGAGTAAAATATGAGTCCATCTGATTTGTTCCACATATCAGGAGTTCATTCTGGACAAAACCTATTCCTGTGATTTTAGATGGCATGTGAACATAAGGTGGTGAATAAATAAAAATCAGCTCCTTCTATTGAAATATGTTCATTAAAATCACAAACAATACACATAATATTAAAAAGAGTTATCTCCAGCAATTTTTTTTCAGAGAGAGGATAAGCGTGAAATAAGGTATCTCATTCAATAGTTACCTGACACTAATTATGTGTCAACTGGTTAAATTAATTTCCTGTTTTTATCAATATTTTAAGGAATATCCTTTTTCTTCTCAATCATTTTGTGAAATATAAATTGCATTGTTGTTGTTGTTAAGTGCCGT
>NW_006408751.1:3852758-3855049 GCF_000296735.1 Chrysochloris asiatica
CCTTGACAACTTCAATCTTTTCTCCATTGATAAGAATGTTGTTTATTGGTTCAGTGGTGAGGATTTTTGTTTTCTTTAAATTGAGATGAATCCATAACAAAGGCTGTGGTCTTTGATCTTCATCAGTAAGTATTTCTCATTGATTACAACATTTTAAAGAAAGCAATAAACAGAAACAAACTGCATTTCTGAATTCAAGCAGTATATATGTGCTAATTTTTAAATTTTATAAAAATAGACTTAAAAAGTGGTAAAGTGAAGAAGAAATAGACAAAATAGAAATATTACAGTCTTAATATATAAGATTTAAGGAACTGACAAAGTGGCAAATTCTTCTTTAATGATAACAAATCAGAATAAATCAGAAGATAGTACTCATCTTCAAAATCTCAAAAGGTTAATCTCTCTAAATTTAATGAGTGTCTATAATATTTTTTTTAAAGGCTGAGTTTAATTAATTCTGGTTAAAACTCATGAAAAACAGAACAGAAATCTCATAAATTCCTTATGAAATATTTTACATTCATTTCATACAATATCTTTTTTTTCTAGTATCCAAAGTCAAATTTGTAAACAAGTTTTTCTCAATGAGATGAGCCCAGTGACTAAAGTACAAGAATGAAGATTCATGACTAACAAGAACAAAGTAAACATCTAAAGAATATCTGCTGAGCTGACCAATGTAGTCATAATTTTTAATTGACTCACAAAGAAATCAAGGCCAATGCTATAGATTCACAGGACATTAAAATCAGAAGTATCTTCTTTGAAGCCACTTAACACAAAATTTTTACTTTACAGATGGAGATTCTGAAGCAGCAGATATAATGAAGTGGTATGCTTAAGGTTGAATAGATAAGTGTTCTACACAGTTGTTTCCAAAGATGTAAAATGTAACTTATACTTCAAGCCATACACAAGTACACACTTGATTTTTGACAGCACGCCTAGCCCAATATATCTAAAAGACATATGATCAAGCCTTCACCTAAGTTAATTTTTTTAATTCTCAAATAATTAGAGAAATAGCTTTAGGATAAACTGAACATTTTATATAAGTTGGTCTAGAGAGTCTTAGAATCAATTATATGTAAATATGTAAAAATTTGGTATGATTTGCAGGTAAAAATGTAAAATTCTTAAAATCATAAGATATTCTGATACCTTTCTCTAAGCAGATTTTATGCTATTATTGGCAATCCAGTTGCCTCCGCTAAAATTCAGATCTACAAGTCCTAATCCTCCTCAACAACTTTATCAAAATATGTCCTCTCCTTCATGTTAGCTCAAAAGCATCTCCTCAGTGAGGCATTCTGTTACCATGCTATTTAAAATTGCAACACACATCTAAATTCCTCATACTCCTTCTCAATTTTGTTTTCCTATAAATCATTATCACTGTAAAATATACAGTGATAATACAGATATACAGTGATAAATAAACTGTTTACTTTATTAACGTATATATTGTCTGTTCCCCGTGACCAATATGGTTGAAGAGGCAAAAAAATAAAATCAAGATTCTAAAGTATATGTACTATATGATTTCTATTGTGAGCATGCAACAAATATTTTTGAATAAATGAAATAATAAATGAAGTACCAAGAGTACCACAGTGACTACATAGCATAAGCACTGGACTGCCAACCACAAATAAGTGATTTGAGCCCATCAACCACTGCAAGGTAAAAACAAAATGTGGCTTTCTGTTCCCATAAAGATTTACAACCATGGAAACATTACATAGGGTGGCTATGAGTTGGAACTGACTCAATGGTTCTTAACAACAACAAGAGTCATATATTTACAAGTAGCAATTATTTTGTCCTTTAAAAGACTCTACATGACTCTTCAGGGCAAACCCCACTCCAAGACTGAAACTCAAAGGGAACACATGAGCAGACATGTAAGCTCACTGGCAACCAGGTTGGTCAAAGTGGGGGAAAAACACTGATGAAGATATGGGCTGAGTTCAACCACGTTCTACATGCTTCTGTCAACCTAAAGATGAGAGAGATAGAAGAAGGGCTGGTTGGTCTGAAATTTGGGGAGACATAGGAATTCCTAAGCCATGGACACTGACATAGCCACTGAGGGCTAGAGCTGAGAGTGATGCATCCAGCTGATATAAAGTGGGGGAAGACACACAGAGTGCCCAAACTTGCAGATAGTACCCATTTGACCTAGCTTCAATGACCTGATGACCAGAACTCAACTAGAGGAAGATAAAGGAATTTGATAAAGTAAGCAAGTATAAATTGCTACAATTTGATGAACTTGACCTATACTT
>NW_006408751.1:3863936-3868606 GCF_000296735.1 Chrysochloris asiatica
TAATATCCAATAACCATTCCTGATAAAAAGCTCTCAGCAAAATATTAATACAAGGAAATTTCTCAACATAATTAAGGACATGTACACACACACACAAAAAAAAATAGTCATTATTATTCATAATGGAGAGAGACTTGAATGCATTCCCTTGTAAATGGATACCATACAAGGATGCCATTTGTTACCATTCTTATTCAATAATATACTAGAAGTTCTAGTCAGAGTAACAACATAAGAAAGGGAAATAAAAGCATATAAATTATAAGAAAGAAGTTCAACGAGCTCTACTTCTAGATGATATGACCCTATAACACAAAATCCCTGAGACTCAACAAGAAAATTCTTCTGGAACTAATAGAAAAATTCAACGTAGTGTCAAGGAAAAAGAGCAACATACAAAAATCAGTTGGATTCCTCCACACTAATGAAGGGAAGTCTGGAAAGAAAATTGGGGGGGGGGGGGGTGGAATCAATTAAATACTTAGGAATAAATTCAACCAAAGATACAAAAGACTTACTCTTATTTGTGTAAGTTTTCTTTAACTATAAAAACTTTGTGTTTGTGTGCTGTGGAATTGGTTTTGACTCATAATGACCATGCATAGGGTTTCTGAGGCTATAAATCTTTCCACTACGCTACCAGAGCTCCTACAAAAACTTTGTGTATTTTTTTAAACTACTAACATTATTACAAGCAACCAAAAAAACACCTACATATATGGAAGAACTCACAATGCTTATGAATAGAAAGAATTAACAATATAAAAATGTCAATACTACCCAAAGTTATCTGCAAGATAATGCAATCACAATGCAATTCTATTATCATTCTTTAAAGAGATGGTAAAAACTAGTCATCAACTTTATAAGGAAAGGAAACAGACCCCAAATAAATAAAACACTACTAAAAAAGAATAATAAAGTAGTAAGCCTCACACTTCATGGTCTCAAAATTTACTACACACACACAGTAGTCAAAATAGCCAGGCACTGGTAAAATGACAGACATACATAGACCAGTAGAACAGAATTGAGAACCCAGGGTAAATCTATCCACCTATGAACAGCTGATCTTCAACAAAGGATCAAAGTCCATTCAATGGGAAAGAGATAGCGTCTTTAACAAATGGTGCTGACAGACCTGGATATCCAGTTGCAGAAAAATGAAACAATATTTATATCTCATACCATATGCAAAAACTAACTCAAGCTAGATCAAAACCCTAAGCATAAAATTTTAAACTATGAAGATCATCAAAGAATAGATAGAGGCAAGCTTAGGCCCTAATTTTTGTCATAAATAGACTGTCAAACATAACTAAAAATACACAAATAACAGAAGATAAACTAAACATGTATGCTCATTATAAGATTTCTCTAAACAAGTAAAAAGAGAACATACATACTGGGAAACATTTTTGGCAATGACATATCTGATAAATTACTAATCTTTAAAATTTATTTTTAAAATCTCAATATCGCAACAACAAAAGGAAAATATTCCAATTGAAAAATTGGCAGAAAACCAAATACACTTCACCAAAGAAGACATACAGATGTCATCATTAGCCATTGTTGTTGCTATTGTTAAGTGCCATGGAGTTGGTTCTCATTCATAGTGACCCTGTATAAGATTTCCAAGGAGTGGCTGGTGCGTTTGAACTGCTGACCTTGATGTTCAAACTGAACTTGCAGTCTAGCACATTAAGCAATAATGAGATATCATCTAAACCCAGCACTAATAGTAATATTAAAAACAAAATATAAAGTAATAAATGCTGATAAGAGTGTGGAGAGATTGTAACTCTCTTACAATGTTGGTGGGACTATAAAATGGTACAACACTGTGGGACACTGTATGTTACTTCCTTTAAAAGTTGGAAATAGAAATACCATATGATCCAGCAATCGCACTATGAAGTATATATCCTATAGAAATAAGAATCGTGACACAAATAGACATATATGCACATGCATATTCATCACAGCATTAGTCACAATAACAAAAAGATGGAATCAGTCAGTCTAAGTGCCCATCAACTGATGAATGGATAAATAAACTACAGTACATAGACACAGTGGAATACTACACAATGTTTAAGAATAGCTATGTTGTTGTTAAGTGCCGTCGAGTCAGTTCCGACCCATAGCGACCCTGTACAGGGTTTCCGAGGGTGTATTTCTTTACGGGAGTAGAAAGCCTCATCTTTCTTCCACGGAGAGGCTGGTAGTTTCGAACAGCTGACCTTAAGATTCGCAGCCTGATTCGTAACCACTACGTTACCAGAGCTCCCATGAATAGAGCAGCGAATTATTTAATAAATCCTTCTAGTCATAGTCTTTCATTTTGTGTTGCATTTTAAGTCCTAGTCTCTATGCCTGTAGCTTGTAACTGCAAGATTGATGGGTCAAACCCACCAGCTGCTCCTTGGAAACCTTAAAAAGTGTCACTATGAGTCAGAACTAACTATGAATCAGAGTCAGAACTAACTCAAAGGCACTTAACAACAATGTTTATAGTTATGGTACCATTTGGAGTGAACTGTCTGTTATGTTAATAAGGCAGGATTAAGGTGAAAATGGAGCCCTGGTGTGGCACTGTAGGATAATGCTCCCGACCACAAATTTGGGTTGAACCATGAAGTTGGCAGTTCAAACTCACCAGCCGCTCCTCGGAAACCCTATACAGGGTTGCTATGAGTGGAGCTGACTTGATGACACTTAACAACAACAAGGTGAGAGTCCCTGCTGAAGTACTGTTGGATAAGCCCTCTTCAGAACTCTATATCCATAGGGTCATTGTGAGTCAAAACCAAGTCGATGGCACTTAACAACAACAACAATCTTGAGTCCCTGTCTTACTATAGGGCATGATTCAAGTCACCACTCTGACTTTCCTTGTAGTACTTTTGAGCTTTTATATAGGAATGCTTTCGAGACTTGTAAATTAGTCTCCATGTTTGAGATCTATGCTAAACAATAACTAGCTTCCTGTTTTAAATTGTTCCCTTATTAGGCACCGCATCAGCATCCTGCTAATTAAGAAAAACAAGAGACTGGAATTACAGAACTTATTGAGACCATATCTGGCTTGCATAACATGCACAGTAATGATAAACATGTCCTCAACCTGACCTGTTGACAAAACTAAACTGAAAACATACCTGTATCAATGCTCTGGGAAAACACCATCTTTGTGATCTTCCTTTCCTAAGGATCTAGAGAAAGCTAGTTCTTGTGCTGAGTCATCCTGATGAACACCAATCAGATGCCAGTTATCACACTTAAAGATTCTAATAAAAGACCCGTGGCCCAGGACTCAGGGAGCCATCTTGGTGGTGTGCACTTCTTTGCTTGGTCAATCAAATAAGAGCTCCTTCCTTTGCTTTCAGCAATTTTGCTCTCTGTAACTACACCAAACATGACCTGGGATACCACAATAACACATAAAGTTTGCTCTCTTGCTCTGGATCCTACATCTAACTCATCTCCAAATGTATTCCAGTTCTTAGGACTCGAAGCAACCACCTACTGCCTGATATAAGTCACCTGTTTCTGCAGGCTTGTGAGGCAACAGCTTGTCATCTGACCTGCCAACTTGAGTATGTCAGCCCCTGCAACCACATGAGTAAAGACAGTTCTCCAGATTAATGTCTGAACCATGGATTTGGGACTTGTCAGCCGCCATAGGCACATGAACCGTTTCCTTAATGGTCTGTGAGTTCTATGGGCATTTCAGTGAATTATGAAACACTAAGATGAGTGGGAGAATAGGGAAGAGAGGAATAGCAGTTGATATCAGGTGATGGAGTGGTACAACTGGACATTTAGGACATCTTTAACCTCCATCTCATAGGGACCAGCCTTGTGCTGATCCTTCTAAAAGAAATTATTCACACAATACGAAGAAACCATGGAACACCTCATAACATGGATGAACCTGAAGAACATTATTCTGCATTAAATAAATCAATTACAAAAGGGCAAGTATTGCAAGGCAAAGGGAGACACTGAGAGGTGTACAGGAGTAAAAGCCAACAAAGCTAAATATACACATGATCCTACAATAACAATAGTAGCAAACAATTTATACGAGTATATACATAAGTAGACACGCATGATGAACAAATGTTGAAGATAAACTGTTGTATACCTGAGTACAAATAAGTTTGTCAGAGGATATTTTACATATGTATTTGCATGTGCTGCAAATATATTTAAGGATACTGTATAACATACAGGGGACAAAGTTCTAAAACCTTCTTAATCAAAACCAAACACCAAAAAGACCAACAGGAAAAATATAAAACAATAATGGCAGTCTGAATGATTACTACAAGAACAAGCAAGTTGCTCACCCAGGAGATATCAAGGCAAGTGGTCAGGTCCCCTCAGGGCAAACCCCCTTCCAAGAGTAAAACTCAATGGAAATACACAAGCAGACATGTACTCTGATTAGTGATCACATTCGTCACTAATAAGGGGAAGTAAGGGAGAAACAGTAATGAAGCTGCGAGCTAAACCCTACAACATTCAAATAGCCTTCTGTGAACCCTGGTAGAGAACTGGTTGGCCGGCAGTGTGGCAAGACCTGGGGATTCTTGGGCCCAGAGTCAGTGACATAGCCACAGAGGACTAGAGTGGAGAGTGAAGCATCCAGCTGATAAGAA
>NW_006408751.1:3868706-3871063 GCF_000296735.1 Chrysochloris asiatica
GATAGAATGAGTGCAAAACCGATGTTCTCCCATGTAAACTATTACTCAAGTGACAATAAAAGCTTTAGGGGGAAAAAAGACTACATGAATATTGGAGTACTGGTGTGGCACTGTGGAATAAAGCACTAGACCACAAAGTTGGTTTTAACCACAGGGATAAAACTCACCAGCTACTCCTTATTAACCCTAAACAGGGTTTGACAGCACTTAATAACAACAACATGTATATTAGCTGATTTGATTAAACTATAACTGAAGCATTTCATATAAATTTTAAGTGATATGGTTGTTAAGTGCCATAGACAGCTACTGAAGAGTAGCTGGTGGGTTTGAACTGCCAACTTTATGGTTTGAAGTCCAGTGGTAATCCTACAACACCACACATTAGCTCATACTATACAATAATCATGTCATAATACTAAATCCTTAAAGGAAAAGAAAAAAATTCTAGATTCAGACTATGTAATTAAAAGCCAGTTTTCCTAGTTCATTTCAATTTAATTTCAGTATAGAATTTAAAAATCAATTTTGGAATTAAGATCTTATTTCTCAGCCCAGGAATTTATTCTTCATTCATATACTTAAACCTAGAATTATCCACAAAGTATCAAAACATCATATTCAAAGAGCTGGGAACATGGAGGAGTACTTATGTCCATGACAGAACAAATTTTCTTCATTTTCTTGCCCACTGAAATCCAAAATGAAACAACAAAGGGAAAAAAGGACACTTTCTAAATATAACTTCAGTTCAAATGCCCATTCATTCTTTTAATTCATGGTAGAATTCATTTAAAAATATATATATTTTTTTGATTCACAGGAACTTTTATGTGCTTGGACTCAGAAGACTAAATTTAACTTTTCTCATAGTACTCCACCCCACTTTTCATGATTTGGGCTCAAATGGTCAGAATAAATTGCTAGTTAAACACATGATATGAAATAAGATTGTTGCTTTTCAGGCTAGTCTGAAGTGAACAGCACCACAATGCAAACCACAGGAGCTGTAATTTTTTTTTTCCTAAAAAACAAGATTTGTGACTAGATTTTGAGTAATAAAACAAGAACCAAGAGGGCATTATCTATTGATGAAACTCTTTCCTTCTGTCAAAACTCATTGTTGTCACTTTTAGGCATTGGCAAGTCTGTTCCAACTCAAAGCACCCTTCAAACAATAAAGTGAAGCATTGCCTGGTTCTGTTCCATCCTCACAAATGTTGATGTGTTTGAGCCCATTTTTGAAGCCACCATGTCAATGGTTTATTTCCAGATATTTGTTATGAAAAGAAAAAGTATACTTTCTCTATCCAGGAGTGTGAAGTCAAGTAAAAGTTTTGTTTCAGGATACTAGTTTAAAACTAAGATGCTCTCAAGTATATTGATGTTGTTGTTAAGTGCATTCAGTTGATTCCTACTCATAGCAACCCTGTATATAAGGTTTTTCAAGCAGCAGCTGGTGACTTTGAACTGCCTTGTGGTCCAAGACTTATCTTAAAGTGATACATCAATATTCCCTCAAATATGCAGCCTAGAAAATTATGAGAAAGACTCATGGATTCATGTTAAGTGCTGTTAAGTGACATCGAGTTGGTTCCAACTCACAATGACTCGGTCCAGGGTTTGAATTGCCAACCTTGTGGTTAGCAGTCTAGTGTTTTTCCTATAGTGCCACACCAGGCCACCCTATGGATTCATAGCTAGGATTATGTGGAACAGTGTAGTGAAGTGTAAAGTAAGGGAATATAGATATACAAGCTATCTAGATGGGTGTGTTGTGTATGTGTATATGTTTATGCACCATGAAGAAAAAGATTCAGGCCTGTTACATAGATGATTGTTTGAAAATCATATTTTACAAATGTAATATTTATTGAGCACTATTTTGTACCAATCAAGACAAAATACTTTACATATAATATATCATTTAGCCCTCACATTATGACTTTGAGTGGACTGGTACCATATATTTTACAGATGAATATACTGAACCCTAAAAAAACTTAATAAGGTATCAATTAAAATACAGCATAATTATGATGAATATACTCAAAATAATGAAATATGAGACTAAATATATAAATTGCTATTATTGTTGTGTGCCTTTCAGTTGGTTCCAAACCATAGCAACACTGCATAGTGTTTCCAAAGAATGGCTGGCTTCACAGGCGAGTTTTACCAAACATTCAGGGCAGAGCTGTCACCAATTCTATTCAAATTATTCCAGAACATAAAAGAGGATGGAAAACGTACTAAAACATTTTATGAAGCGATGGACTCAAGTGTGGCAACAGTAGTGAGGTTGGCCCAGGATCGGACAGTGTTTCATTCTGCTGTGTATAAGGTTGTTATGGGTC
>NW_006408751.1:3879249-3882982 GCF_000296735.1 Chrysochloris asiatica
AGTCAATGCTGACTAATAGCCACCTTATGTACAGCAGAATGAAACACTGCCCAATCCTGAGCCAACTATTGTTGCCACGCTTGAGCCCATTGATGCTGCTACTTGGCCAATCCATCTCGTTGGGGGGTCTTCCTCTTTTTCTCTGACCCTCCACCTTATCAAACATTATACCCTTCTCCAGTGACTGGTCCCTCCTGACAACATGTCCAAAGTATGAGAGACTAAGTTTGGCCATTTTGGCCTCCAAGGAGCACTCTAGCTGCACTTCTTCCAACACAGATCTGTTGGTTCTATGGGCAGCCCATGATTCTTTCAATATTCTCCTCCAACACCACAAATTCAAAAGCATCAATTATTCTATGTATAATAGTGAATAATTGTTATCAGGACTGACTGTGAGGGTTGAAAATGTAAAGGTAGATGTTTTGTAGCAAAAGGAGGGGAGTGATTGACTTTGCAGTCCAGGAGCAGAGGTCCCTGGTACCATCAAGGAAGAAGAGCAGAGTACAGGACCCTACCCAGAGAAGCAGTGACATCAGAGATGGAGACAGAGACAATGACATGGAAAGATGGAGCGGCTGGGGACTCTAGACCCAGAGAGGGAGAGGGGCTGTGTGCTGACGACGAGAGGGCAAGCTTACAGGGTATACCCTTTGGTTGGTTCATGATGCATGGAGGGGATTGTAACCCTGGCAATGAAACGATACACAATAGGATGAATGTAAAGCTAATGTTCTCCCATGTAAACTATCACATAATTCACAGTAAAAGATTAAAAAAAAAAACACCTTGAGAGAAAAAGTTACTGGGCTTTACAATTTACAACCACAGTCTTGGAGGACTGTCAAGTTAATTAGTATAACATAATCCACAAAGTCAATGTTCTGTATCCTACTTTGGTGAGTAGCAACTAGGTACTCAAAAGTTTTCAAGTGACCATTTAAGATGCAAGCATTGTGCTGGCTGGGGAGCTCGAAACCATAGTCTCAGGAGACACCATTGACAACTGGCATAACATAGTCCACAAACACAAATGTTCTACATTGTACTCAAGTGAGTAGCATTTGGGATCTTAAAAACTCAAGTGTGGCCTAAGGTTGCTGTTGGTCTCTCTGTGTGCATAAGAGGATTGATAAGAATTGAATAGGTATGGAATCAATTAGTCCAAAGAATTAATGGAACATTTGTTCCACAACTCTGAGACCAGAGAACTAGATCATGCCTGGTTACCACTACCAAATGCTCTGAAAGGGATCACATTAGAGGGTCCTGGATAGGGTACCAAAAAATGTGGAACAAAACTCAAAATTATATATTTTTTTAAAAAAAGATGACTAGATTTACTGGTCAGAAGGAGACTGGGGGAAACTGAAACTATGATCCTCCATCACTCTTCTGGATCTGGAAAGAAAATCGGCCTCTTGGTCTAATTTTCAGCCAAGCAGTAGATAGGTGTATACAGGAGATAACAGCACTAGTAAGGTATGCTCACCATGGAATGGTAAATTATTCAAAATCAAAAGGACAACATTTTCCTAAGGACAAAGTTAAGAAGGATTGTGAAGGTGGGTGAAATGCAAATAGAACCACAGGGAGGAAGCAGGATAACTTTTGTTCCACTGAGAATTGTAATCATTGAGATGAAACAAAGTGTATGACTTACTGAATGTAGCTGATGATCTTACCTGTAAACTTTCATTTGAGTCACAATAAACAGTTAAAAAAAAAAAAAAAAAAGATGCAACCATTGGTCTCTCCCTGCCCATAACAAAGAAAAGTGAAGAAAATCAAAAGAAACAAGCAGTAGAAAGGATTACTAGACCATCTGAATCACAGCTCCCACTACCCTGAAAGCACTACCAACCACTCTGGTCAGGATCACAATCTGCTGTGGGTTAAGGTGCTAGACTGCAAAGTCAGTTTGAACTGCAAGGTTGGTGGTTCAAGCTCACCAGTCGCTCCTTGGAAACCCTCTAGAGGGCCCCACTATGGGTCGGAACCGACTCGGCGGCACTTAACAACAACAAGAGACAGAGAGAAAGAGAAAGGGTATAAGAAAATTCAAAATCAGAAAAAAGGTCTGACAGAGACTGATAGAGTTCCCGAGACTGTTGCTCTTGGATACCCTTCAACCAAACAGACAGGCCTATAAAGTGAAAAACAAAGTGAATTTATCCCTCAGTACAATCAACCATATGAGAACAAAGGATAGCATTTTCCGGAAAACTAATCTGAGAAGCAGGAAGGCTCAGGAAAGAAGGATAAATAGCAATAGGAAGGAAGTGAGAAGAGATCATTGAGGAGATAGCAACCAATGCCACACAAAACTGTGTATAAATTGCTGAATTGAAAACAAGTTTGCTCTGTAAACTTCACCCAAACTATATATTTTTTTAATTCAGCAAGATAATGATGTCTTGTGTAAAGGCCAAGGGAAAGGGTATCCATTCATCGCTATGTTAATGCAGTCTCAAGTAAACAAGTTCATCTTAATACTCAAAGGACATATAAGGGCAAGGCTGTGCAGCATTTGACAATTCCACTTGTCAAATTCTAGCCCTAATCAGGTAACAAGAGAAATATACATATACAAACTATTCCTTTTGCCTGAATCATTGGAAATATTTATTCTCTGAACCTATTCTCTAGAAGTTGATACCTTAGGAAAAAACTTCAGATTTATACTAACTCTGATATGTCAGTATCAGTCAACATTTGTACTCCCTCTATTTTCACAGGACTGCATTATTTTATTAAGAAGCATCATGTTGGCTTCACAGAGGTGACAGTGTAGTTGGGAAAACAATGTAGATGCATATATAAAGCACAGAGGGATGTATTTAAATTAGGGCAGTTACAGGCCACTTTGGGGCTAAGTTAGCTAACGTTGTTGTTGTAGAGCTGACTAAGACTCATGGTGACTATTCATAACAGAACAAAACATTGTCTAGCCCTATGCAGTCTTCCCAGTGGCTGATATCTTTGAGACCATTGCTGTGGTATTGTTTCAATCCATCTCATTGAGAATTTCCTTCAGTTTTGGTCACCTTCCAGCAAACAAAGTGCCTGTTCCTAAGTTAGAACAACTGAAATAAACAGAATTGAAGGCAAATTGAAAATGAAAGTATAAATATTGTCAACTCCTGGTCAGGGAAGCAGCAGTCTGTGACATTTCAGATTCTCTTTCAGAACTTTCTGATATAGAATAACTTGCTTCCTAAATAAAATGTTAAAGACAGTGGTGTTTTGTTGGGGACATATGCAAGTACTGAGATGTTGTGGCCCTATGACAACATGGACGAAAATCCAACCCCGAGGCCCTTCTCAGGACTGCGAGCCATGGACCCTGAGGGCCAAAGGAAGTGACCTCCTGACGTCCCGGGTTCATTGATTTTTGCGAACTCACTTGTTGGCTACCTCTGTATAATTTTCTTTAGTCCTAATATTGTTCATTCTATGCTTCTAACTCCAGTAATTATAGCTTCTGAGAAAATGGTTTCTTTTACAATGACTCTCTTAATGCCTCCACTGTGTTGGCAGTGCGTGGAGTCCTGGGAACAAAACTTTCTGAGGAACAAGCGATAGCCACCTGGGATGAATGTCAGAATTGCTCCTTATTTGATTATTCAGTTATGTTTGATATCCATGAACAATAATGGGTTTGAAACCCCTTTTTAGAGCCGAGGCAGTAAAAGTTTCCTCAGATAATTCAGAAAGGCCAGGAACAGGTATA
>NW_006408751.1:3883572-3891300 GCF_000296735.1 Chrysochloris asiatica
AAAAGACTGAGGAAGAGTTAGATCTGTGTGCAATGCTGTGCAATGCTAGACAATATGTTTGCAGATCTGTCTACCTGCCAGCTTGCATCATATCTGTGTGTCTGTCTTTTTTGTATATATTTCGTCTCTCTCTTTCTCTATCCCTTTTGCTGCCAGATCTCCCTTCTTTGTGACACCCACACTTCCTTGTCGAGGCGGGACCCCGACATAGGACCTCGACAGTGTTTCATCAGTAGAACTCTCACATTGGCAGTCACCACCCATACATGAGTGAAGCTTGCAGGTTATTATAATGCTAAACAAGTTTCAGCAGAGCTTCCAGGCTAAGATGGACTCAAAAGAAAGGCTTGCAGTCTACTTCAAAAAATTGGCCAATGAAAATCTTGTGGATCACAATGGTCCAATCCACAACTGATCATAGGGATGACACAGGACTTGGCATCATATCTTTGTATTGCACTCGGGGTGACCAGGAGTCAGAGGCAGACTCTATAGTATCTAACAACTAAGAAAGTGTGCTCTAAAATGTGGTTTTTACTTTATACAATTCTATGTCATGATCTTCTAGAATTTTCTCAGGATTCTGAGTTAGAATGCAAGTCTACAAGCATTAAACTAGTGAGTTCTTGCAAAATTTCTTTGGAAAGCATGGTCTAATATGGCACAACCACAACGGCACCTGAAACTCACCTGGGGATGATCTCTCAAGTTGCTTTGACTGCTCAGTAGAGGACCTGCACCATCATTGGCTTCAATTTGTCACCACTGTGAGGAGCTACTTTGGATCACTTCAGCTTAGAATTACCTAGTTAGAATGTTAAAGTTGGAAGGATCCTCAATCATGTTTCCGCCATAGAAGATACACTTCCTTAGTACCCCTACATTTCCAATCTTGTGTATCCTACTCTGTGGGAGAAGGCAGGAATTACCTGCCAGGCAAACTTCAGAGTAGCACTGCCAACACAAAGACTAAAGCTGACTTCTTCATGAAGCCCTTTCTAATCCATGCCTCCATGCATATAGTAGTAGTTGTATCCTGTGAATATCAACTATATGTAACTGCTTCTCATTCATGGTTTAATATATTTATCAGGTATTATAGTTAACATTTCCAAGAATATGTGCCATTTGCCTATGTATCTCTAGAGCATATCTCAGTAAATCAAACATACTCATAAAGTGCTCATTGAATGAATGGAAAGACTATGTAAATGTCTTATCACCCTTAAGAGCAAAATCCATGTTACATTTATCTTTGTAGTGCCATTGACTTGATCCAACTGTTGAGTAAAGAAATTGAGCTCAATTACTCTCCTTTTGATTCTCAAGAGACAACTTAGCTTGCCATGAAATCTCAGCATCAGATGCTACTCAGCTGTGTTCGGTTGAACATTCATAATTATCATATTTTTTATTCCCCTTATCCCTCCTAATTTCCCTAACATAGCAGCATAAGTAATCAGTTAGGCATCTTGCTACAAAAGGAAAAAATTAAGGTATCAACTCCATTTGATGACAGGTTCACTGGGCACATACATTTGGATGAGGTAATGTTCACCCAAAGTACAATTTCCATTAGAGATCAGTAAAGCCTAGCACCTTTTTAGTAGAGAAAATTAGGTTTTAATGGAAATGAATTATGTTGAATAGAAAAATCATGTGAAAAAGCCCTGATCCTTAAATGCCCTGTCCTTTAAAATCTGAGCAAGATACTTTTAAATACTTATATGCATATTTATCATTTCTTGGTTCATTAGTTAATAAGTCAATTTGAAATACATAAGTAAGCACATTTCTGAACCTGACCCAAGATAGGAAATTAGAATTTCTATAGCTACACCGAGTTCATCAGGGAGATTAAAAGGCCATTAGAGATGTTACTGGCAAAATATCACTTCTGAAGTTTAATGTTCTTTTTCACTAATGACAACTTCTCCATAGACAAGAGATCCAGTAACAATATGAAGGACTGGTAACCTCCCAGACAGGAACCTTGGTCAGTACATTTTTAAGTTGGAATATAGGAAATTGCTTTTTAATATTTTCAAGGTGAAAGCTTTTACTCCCCTCTTGCGAAAGCACATCTATAGATTCCAGACTCTCAGTTCTAACATGCTCTCTCTCCTAAAAGACCAAATGTCTATATGTCTTATTTTAGAAATGTCAACATTTCTTCATTAATAATATATGAAGAGGATAACCGGGAGTGTTAACCTTGTGAGAAACATACTTGAATTCATACTGGGACTTGTCTTTGCTCTGTGGGAGAAGGCAGGAATTACCCACTAGAACTTAGGAAATTTTATAAAATGTCGGCACAGCACTAACGACATAAAGCTATCAACTTTAAGTACCCTACGATTCTTCTATCAAAAGCAGACATTGTGACAAAGTTCTGGTAGTGTAGTAGGTTACATGTTGGACTGCTAATTGCAAGGTCAGTAGTTCAAACCCACCAGCCACTCCACAGGAGAAGGATGAGTCTTTCTGTTCCTCTAAAGACAGCCTGAGAAAAGCTATGCAGGGTCTCTGTGAGTTGGAATGGACTCAGTGGCACACAACCTACCACAGTATCCTTTTAAACCTCTCTTGATACGTCCCTGATTCCGTTCCATATACACTTGTAGTTCCAACCAAATTGGCTAGATGTGGGGAGGCTTAGTTGTATAAAAGCAGAAAGTATGACCTAACCATGTAAGTGTCTCTGCACAAACAAAAGCTTCTAACTGAGTCCAATATGACTGATTTGTTTTAAAATCATACCTGTTGTATTTATTTATTAGTGCTGCAAAAACAGTAATACCACCAATGGTTCATTTTAATAAACAGAAATCTATTTTCTCACTGCTTGGAGGCTAGAAGTCCAAATTCAGGGTGTTGACTCTAAAGGAAGGCTTTCTCTATTCTTCTGGAAGAATGTTCTTTTCAGTTTCTCTTCCTCAGTTCCTTGGTGGTTGTCAGGTCATGTAGCATTTATCTTCTTCCATCTGTGCTTCCTTGCTTTTGATCTGATCTGCCTTTTTTTATATCTCAAAAAGCGATTGGCTTAAAAAAAAACCTACACTGACAATGGCCTCATTAACATAACAAAGAAAGTTCTATTCCCAAATGTAATTGCATCCACAGGTACATTGGATGAGGATTTACAACATATAATTGGGGGTGGGGGGAGACACAATTAAATCCTTAGCACCTGGTTAACTTTTTCACTGTTTTCCCTCCTTTCTACTAATTTAGCATTCCTTACAAAAATGCAGCCGCAAACTGAAAAGCAAAGAAATCTACTCATTTTATTCATAAATTTACTGAAGGTGTAATTTGTGCCAGACAGCATCTTCATCACTGCTGAGCATTTGCTGATATGTTTACAATCTGAGCATTGCCTGTAGGTGGATGGAGGAATAGAATCAAAGGAGCTCTGAGGATTCAACCTGAATAAGTATGAGTATTTCCATGACAGAAAATGCTTTGATAGAACAACAGCATATGAATTTGGTTTTAGACATATTGTGCTGTGCTTGAGGACTCAGCATATTGTCTAGGTAAGATGAACTAGCAGGCATTTGGACCAGGTGCACAATAGCTTGGGAAGGCAGTGAAATTCATGGTGAAAAAGCATTGTGAAGAGGAAACTGAGTTGGTTGTACAAGAAGGAATACATTTGTATGACTCATGTTCCTCCTCTTTCTTACTCTATCAATCTTAACTGTTCCTGAATCTTCAGCAGCATGCATGATTTCTACCTCCAACACAGCAGATTAATCCATGCAGGACTATACAGTCTGTCTTTTAAAACTAACTGCTTTGGTGAAGTGTTTCACCAAAGGGCAAGCATCTAGCTTTCAAGAGGCTGCTAAGGTGGCTGGATGACCCAACCTAGAATTGCTGGGTGGTTTACTCCCCACAAGAGAAAGCTGTGACCAAGTATGTGTACCTGCCAAGTAACAGGAAGTACCTCTTGGTCACTCAATGTGAAAAAGTATCCAGAATGTCTTCACATTTTACCCTTCTTTACCCCTCTTCCCGTTTCTTTCACTCTCATGGTCTGGGATTGACTCCTAAATAAATTATGACCACTTAATATTTACTTCAGGTTCTATTTTCTCTATCCCAAAATATGAAGCTCAGAAGGAATGCATATCTGGAGAAGCAGTATGATAAGCACTGTAGCCTTTCTTTGGAGTTGATATCCAGTGATTATGTTAGAAAGAAGTATGAAGGTAGCCTGAGAGAAAAGAAGCAGTCTCCATCTATTCTTCCAGGGAATGATCTCTAGTGGGAAGGGCTGAGGAGAGAAATGTTTAAATGGATATAGGGTTTCTTTTAAGATAGATGATTGAATAATTACTCATAGAAATCTAAAGGAAGTTAGTAATGCCTTTAATCTATAAGTCCACAAGTATTAATTGTTTATTAAAATGAAGTGACTCACTAGTTTAAAGCATTCACCTACTAACTGAAAGGTCTGCCATTCCAACACTCTAGTCATGTATTGGGACTAAGATATGGCAGTTAGCTTATGTAAAGATTAAAGAACTGGAAATCTATGGGGCAGTTCTACTCTGTCCTATACGATTTTATGAGTAGGAATTCACTCAGGACAATTGGTTTGGGATTTGGGGTTTTTCTGTTATTTTTTGGTTGAGGTGACTCACTGTGAATATAAAGGTTTGTAGTTCCAGCTATGAACTAGAGTTCACTGTTCAGACAATGAGAATGATTAAAGAGAAGCTCAATATATTCGTATTTGTTGTAAGTGTTTAATGGAGAAAGAGTGACTGTACAATGCAATTTAGGAGAACACACAACTGGTAGTAAGTAGGGAATCAGAGAAAGCTTCCTAAAAGAGCTGAACAATGAAGGAACTATGAATATAGTCAGGAGAGAAAGACAATTCTTAGAGAGTGAGCCTGGGAAGCCCTGGGGTAGAACACTCCAGACACAGGAATCAGAAGCCAGAAAGACAATCAGATTGATGAAAACTATAATCCCATTTGAGAATGGGTTTTCATTGTTATGTTCAGAAGTTATATCAATGGAGGGCACCTCAGTTTTCTTTTGGGAAACTTAAAGAGCAGACTAGGTTAGATCAATGAGCAGAGATGAGAAAAGACAGATGCCATGCCACATGAAGATCACCAAAGAGCAGAGAAAGCTGAAGAGGCAAGAATTTTCCCCAACAACCAACAGAGAGGAAACTTTTCCCTAAAGCTGGCACCCTGAAATTGGTCTTTTAGCCTCCTGCAAAAACTGTGTGGAGACCATGTATGACTTTCTCTGGCTTTACAAGGGGGAAAGAGAATCAAACTCAAAATCAGTCCAAGGTTGACCATGCCTGCAACCATCTTTACCCTATTCTGACACAAAACTTCACTCCAGCTACACTTTCTACTTCACATCTGGGTTTGATAATCTATTGCAATGTTCACACAGAACTCATAACAATACTCACGATTATGGGGTTTATTAGGGACATTAACAGGGTACAATTCAGGAACCAAAAAAAAAAAAAAAAGAAGAAACTCAGTTCTCAATCAGGAATGCCTCTTCTCTGCCCTACTGCAGACATGCCTCACTCTTGTCTTCAGCTTCTCAGCCATGTGGCCTCTTGGTCTCTGGCCTGCTCAGGCAAATGTTACAAGTCTGTGAATGCCCAAAGGGCTCATTCTGCAAGCCAGTCTTCTGCCTGTAAGCACTCAGCTTTACTCAGTCCATGTGCCTAGGGTACGCAGCTGCTCTGTCTCTCCATGCCACCACCTCTGCTGTTGCTGCTTTCCTAGGCAGGGATCTCATGGTTCACTCATAGATGACTCCTTTTAACCCAAGATGGTTGGCAAATTCCAGCAAGATGGCAGACTAAGCAGACATACTACACAGACCCTCTATAACAAGGTTATGAGTGATCAAATAAAACAGACACAGATGAAAATGCTGACACCCTGAATTTCAGAAGAAAGATTACAGAAGCAGATAGAGTGGATCTGGGAGGAGAAGCCAAGCAGGGACAGCAAGAGAGGAAAACGGACTAGTGAATGACTGGTCAGATGTAACTCAACCATCTCTTGTGCAACTTTGCCAACAAAAGAAGTCCTAGTATAGCAGACTTTCAACAGATAGGCAGAAAAAGTGAGGCGTTGGGAGCAACTAAACCAAAGGTCTCAGACTTGGGGGCAGTTTAACCGAATGATTGCAACTGAACAGTTTTGGTCCAGAAAATTGGGCTGTTCTCCCCTGAGGAAATTGCAAAGCCTGCCTGGTATGCAGCCATGGCCTTCAGTTTAGTTAGCAAAAACATCTAGCTGCCCTACTCTGTTTCCCTAGCAACTACATTCTTCTGATAAAGTCCTGCTTACTGCATGTATCAATAACACCAGATGTTTTGTATTCTTTTCCCTGCCCCCAGCACTTTCTTTTGATTTGTGTATATAATAAACTTGCAGCACTAAGTCTGTGTCACAGTATCTCCATCATAGTGCTGTGTCCCACCTGGTGCCAAATTTACTATTTCATTTGTGTCTTGTCTTTCTTTTTATTTCTAATCTCCCATTGTCCCTACTCGGGTTTAATTTCTCAGCGTGGGTCACGGAGTATAGCAGGTTGTCAGACGCAACAGTGAGGAAAGCAAAGAGAACACAAAAAGAACTTTAGAAAAATTCAAGAAACCACTTTAAGAACAACAGATAAAATAAATGCAAATTTTGAAACAACACAACACCTGCCATTAGAAATCCAGAAGATAAATACTAAGATCTCAGAAATAAACAGTACATTAAACGGGCAAAGGAGTAGATCTGAAGCAATGGAAGTCCAAATTAGTGAACTTAAAGAAACATCTCCCAATACTAATCAGAAAAAAGAATGAAAAAAAAATCCAAAGAAAGCCTAAGAGTTATGTGGAACTCCATGAGAAGGAACATTTTACAGTGATTGGAATTCCAGAACTGGAGGAGACAGTAAAAAGCACAGAGAAATTTATTGGTGAGATATTGGAGGAAAACTTCCCTAACATCATGAAAGATGAGAAGATAAGCATACAGAAACTAAACAAACCCCAAACAGGATAGATCCCAAAAGAAAATCACCAAGGTATAATATAATCACACTTTAGAAAATCAAAGCCAAGGAAAGAATCCTGAGAACTGCTTGGGAAAAATGAAAATTTACCTACAAAGGAGAACAAATAAGACTAAGCTATGATTTCTCAATAGAAACCATGCATGCAAGAAGGCAATGGAATGACATATACAAAACTCTGAAAGAAAAATAATTACCAATCAAGAAGCATATACCCAGCAAAGCTGTCCCTCAAGTATGATGGTGAAATTAGGACATTTCATGATAAACCAAATTTAAAGAATTTATAATGACAACACCAACTTTACAAAAAATGCTAACGGGTGTTCTTAGGACTGACAACCAACAACAGCAGACAACAACTTGAGAATATTATACATGACAATACCATCCAGAACTCAATCCACATATAGAACTATTCAAAGTAAAACAAATCTATAAGACTGAAAATAGGGAACCTGATATATCAATGTATAATGAAGTCCATTACAAAGTAAAAAGAGAGAATATGATACATACAAAACTTCAATATGTTGTTGTTGTTCGGTGTCATCAAGTCGGTACCTACCCATAGCAACCCTATGCACAGCAGAACGAAACACTGCCCGATCCTGGGCCAATCTCATTATTGTTGTCATGCTTGAGCCCATTGAT
>NW_006408751.1:3891985-3893335 GCF_000296735.1 Chrysochloris asiatica
TCTTCACTTTCAGCAAGCAAGGTTGTATCATCTGTATATCGCAGGTTGTTAATGAGTCTTCCTCCAATCCTGATGCCACGTTTTTCTTCATATAACACAGCTTCTCAGATTAGTTACTCAGCATAGAGTTTGAGTAAGTTTGATGAAAGAATACAACCCTGCCATACACGTTTCTTAATTTTAAACCATTCAATGTTCCCATGTTCTGTTTGAACAACTGCCCCTTGATCCATGTATAGATTCTTCATAAGCACAATTAAGTGTCCGGAATACTCATACTTGGCAATGTTGTCCATAGCTTGTCATGATCCACACAATTGAAAGTCTTTGCATAGTCAATAAAGCATGGGCAAACATCTTTCTGATATTCTCTGCTTTCAGCAAGATCCATCAGACACCAGCAATGATATCGTTCATTCCACTTCCAGTTCTGAATCTGGCTTGAAACTCTGAAACTTCTCTATCAATGTATGATTGTAGCAGTTTCTGTATTACCTTTAGTAAAACTTTACTCGCATATCAAAGATATTGTCCAATGATTTCCACATTCTGTTGGGTCACCTCTCTTTGGAATGGGCACATATGTGGATCTCTTCCAATCAGGTGGCCAGATAGTTGTCTTCCAAATTTCTTGGCAGAGATGAGTGAGTGCCTCCAGGGCCACCTCACTTTCTTGAAAGATTTCAATTTATATTCCATCAATCCCTGATGCCTTGTTCTTTGCCAATTCCTTCAATGCACCTTGGACTTCTTCCTTCGGTATCATTTGCTCTTGGATATATGCTACCTCTTGAAATGGTTGAACATTAATCATTTCCTTTTGGTACAGTGACTCCGTGTATTCCTGCCATCTTCTTTTAATGCTTTCTGCATCACTCATTAATTTGCCCAAATAATCCTTCAGTAACAAAAGTTGAGGCTTAGATTTTTTCTTCAGTTCCCCCAGCTTCAGAAATGCTGAGCATGTTCTTCTTTTTGGTTTTCTGACTCCGATCTTTGCACATTTTGTTGAATTTTTGGCTTTATCTTCTCGAGCTGATCTTTGAAATTTTCTATTCAGTTCTTGTTCCTCCTCATTTCTTCCATTTGCTTTAACATCTCTAAGCTGGAGAACAAGTTTCAAAGTCTCTCCTGACATCCATTTTGACCTTTTCCTTCTTTCTTGTCTTCTTAATGACTTTTTGCTTTCATCCGTGTGATGTTCTTGATGTCATCCCACAACTCTTCTGGTCTTCATTCTTTAGTGTTTAATGTATCAAATCTGTTCTTCAGATGAGCTCTAAATTCAGTTGGGATATATTCAAGGTCATATTTTGGCCCTTGTGGACTTGTTTTCATTTTCTTCAGCTT
>NW_006408751.1:3906260-3929422 GCF_000296735.1 Chrysochloris asiatica
TAAATTTGAATAATAGTGGTATTAACTGGGCTTCCCTGTAGGCACATGGATATTATCCTATCACAGACAGCATTGTACCTCATGACTGATCTGGATATATTCTTTTTGGCAATGAATGCAACTGCATTCCTCTTCAATTTGTCATTTCCAACATAGTAAACCATGTGGTCATCAGATTCAAAATAGCCAATACCAGTCCATTTCAGCTCACTAATGCCTAAGATATCAATGTTTATGCGATCCATTTCATTTTTGACAACTTCCAATTTTCCCAGATTCATACTTTATAAATCCCATGTTTCGATTTTCAATGGATGTTTACAGCTGTTTCTCTTAAATTTGAGTTGTGCCCCATCAGCAAATGAAGATCTCGCTGGCTTTTCTCCTACAGCCTTTGTTCCACTCACATCTTCACGGTCAACTCTACTTTGAGGAGGCAGCTCTTCCCCAGTCACATTTTGAGTGCATTCCAACCTGACGGGCTCATTTTCGGACACTATATCTGATATGTTTCGCTGCTATTCATAAAGTTTTCAGTGACTAAATATTCGGAAATAGTTCATCACTCCTTCTTCCTAGTCTGTCTTCCTCTGGAAGCTCATCTGAAACCTGTCTACCATGGGTGACCCTGCTGGTATTTAAAATACCGGTGGCATAGTTTTCAGAATCACAGCAACTCACAAGCCACCACAGTACAACAAACTGACAGACAAGGCAGTTCAAACTCACCATGCACTCCTCCGATACCCTCTATAGGGTTGCTATGAGTCAGACCCGACTTGACAGCACTTAACAACAACAACCATGTACCAAAGAGCTCTGATAGCTAGTGTGTTACCTGTAGAGTTTCTAACCGCACGGTCAGCAGTCCAAGTGTACCAGCTGCTCCACAGGTGAAAGATGAGGCTTCCTGCTCTAATAAAGATTTACAGCCTTGGAAAATCTATACAGGGTCACTGTGAGTCAGAATCAACTCTACAACACATAGTCACCACCACCATCTACCAAGTACTGAGGAAGGCATTAGGAATACAGTGTTGAAAAAAAACAGCTATTGTTTCATATAACTCTTGGAGAAGGCAGATAAGAAAATAGCCAAAAAAAATTTTTTTTGTAAGTATCATGAAAGGTAAGTGCATTAGTTGCATTAATAAGGAGGTGCATCATACTCAGATCTGGAACTGAAGAGAGAATCAGGGGGTATTTCCTCACTAAAAGGGTAAGGCAAGCTAAGTGACACAAACAAGGAGAAATTATTCTGTATAGAGTGAAGAACAAAGACAAAGACCTAGAGGAAAACAAGAACAGAAAATGGATCATACAGTAACTTCAAATACTTGAACCCTGACTTGCATAGAGTTATAAGACAGTGAATGGCTTGAAGTACATTTGGGATAAAAAAAGGAGAATTTAAAGCACAGAGGATCTTTCATGCTAATGCTTACAAGTATGTACTTTATCAAAAGGATGTAATAGTACTGGGACAATATTGAAGGGTTTTAATCAGAAGATAGAAATTATGAGAGTTCCACTTTGTACATTTTGCAGCGTGGATGATAGAGCCCTGGAAAATCAGTTAGGAGACTGAAGCAGTGATCAGGAGACAGGTGATAGAAACCTGAACTAAGACAGTGATCAGGGGACAGCTGATACGAACCTGAATAAGTATATGATATGTTTAGAATGTAGAAACAGCAGGTCTTGGTGACTTATCTGTAGGGAATAATGGAAGAGAAGCAGTCAGTTGGACACCTAGGTGGTAAATAGGGAAAGCAGAATAGAAAATAATGAGTTCAGTTTGAGGTGCCTGAAGAACATCCTAGTAGGAAAAAAAAAAAAACTTAAACATTGGGAAATATGAATCTAAATCTCAAGAAATATAGACTTCAGATTCTACACCCTGTATATAATAGTTTTATCACATTCACTGTATGTGGTGTAAAATGTAACAAGATCAGGACAAAATGCAAGGAAGACAGGCTACTAAAGAAGAAAGATAAATCATCACAATGGAAAGAAACTAGGGGAGCGGATATTCACAGAAGCCAAGGCAGTGTTTCATGCAGGCAAGTTCAGTCAACAATAGCAAAGGTTGCAGAGCGGTCAACTAAGATAAAACCTGAAAAGTATCCATTTGACTCTGTAATTTCAAGCCAGAAGTTTTGATCCAAAAGCATTATCTCAGCAGAGTTTCGATTCACACTGGACTACAGATCACTAGCTTTTTACAATATTAATTAATGTTTGCATCTCTTGTTATTTACAACTGAAATATACCACTAAATCAGAGAGTTCTGATTCCTTGGGACTTCAATGTATTAAGTATAAACCTGAGAACTGAACTTTGAATAAACAAAAAAGGGCTTGATAAACATTTTTTCACTCTCTCTCTCTCTCTATCAAGTAGTGAACCATTACTTGATCATTCTTTACTTGGAGACGTAATAAATTGATCATCTGTTCACGGCGAAGCATTCCAGACAGATTTTCTGCTGCTGTGTGTCCTTGAAAAGAAGGTCAAATAGAGTTCGTTAGGAAATATAAATTAAGCAAATGCTTCTGCACTAGAATTTTTTTTGTTCAAGAAATATTCATTTTCAGTGAATAAAACTTCTTTCCAAATTCGTTTTTATAGCATATTGTGTCCAATTTTATTATTAATTAAAATATGTGGTCTTTTATTTAGTGTTGTGTAACTCTGGTAGCGTAGTGGTTACGAATTGGTCTGAAATCTCAGGGTCAGCAATTCAAAACTACCAGTGGTTTCGCGAGAGAAAGATGAGGCTTTCTGCTCCCGTAAAGATTTACAGCCTCGGAAACCCAGTACAGGGTCGCTATGAGTCAGAACTGACTCCACGGCACATAACAACAACAACAACAAGACATAATTAGTATTACTTGTTATGTTTCAATTGGAAAAATAAAATGTAATTTTCCCAGAAACCTTAAAGCTTTGGACTAAAAATACCTGTCATTTAGCTATACTATGAAACCTAAACTGTACAAGTGATGAGCATATTTCTTCTACTATGGAAGCCATTTGAACAAAATCAATTGTCTTTCATAGCTCAGTATAGACCCGCCCTAAACAACTAAGGGAGCACATTAAACGTGTACCTTCTATCTTTCTTTTTTTTTTCCTTTTTCTTTTTGCTTATATCCCAGTTCTGTTGACAATAGATGATTTTTATCTATTTGGAATTGCTTGGGAAATGGCTTAAGGGTCCAAGTTGTCACAATAAATTGGAATCACTCAAATCACCAAGTAATTTCATGCAGTTACATAAGCTTGAAATTCAACCTTTGAAAGAGTCAGTAAGAATACTAGTGACATATTTGGAAATAAAAATGATGAAACAATTCTGTCTTTCACAAAATCCTTATGTTGGCAATTTTCTATGAAGCATTAATAATAATATGCCAAATAAAATGCATCAAACACTTCTATTTTGTTTTGTTTGTTTCATTTAGTTTTGTTATTCATGGTAATTTGATTATTTTCCCTTGTCTCTCAGAGTAAACTTCTCAGGAATTCAGATCAACATGAGGAGCAAATCAAAACAGGGATATCAACTTTAACTTCCCCGTCCTTCCATGGCCACATTTAATCAAACACCATGAGCAATAACAGTTGTTATTTACTGGGCATTAATTATTGTAGTTCAGTGCCATTCAGTTGTTTCCAACTCATAGTGACCCTGTGTACGACACTGCCCCATCTTATTCCATCCTCACAATTGTTATTGCTGTCATTATTGAACCCAATGTTGCTGTCACTCTGTCAGTCCATCTTGTTGGAGGTCTTTCTCTTTTTCACTGACATCAGCATGGTATCCTTCTCCTGGGACTTGTCCCTTAGCAAAGGGAAAATATTCTCTGAACACTCAGTGAGTCACCCAGACAGGAGGGAGTGTATGCCAATTTAGCCTGTACATTCCAAAGTAGGAGAGACAAAGTCTTGCTATTCTTACTTCTAAGGCGCATTCTGGCTGCTCTTCTTCCAAGACAGATTTGTTTGTTCTTCTGGTAGTCCGTGGTACTCTCAATATTCTTCTCCAAAACCACAATTCATGAATCATGGCTTATTCATGATTTTACTAACTTTGCTGCGTGTCAGTTACCTTGCTAAGCAGTTGGCTTCAATTATCTCTTTTAATTCTAACCATAACCTATTTAGGGTGGAGAATAGGGTTCTATTGCATGCATTGGTAAATGAAGAATTTGAGGATTAAAAAGATTAAATACTATCAGACAAATTCACTCAGCTATTATGATTTTTGAGTCAGAATTCAAATTCTGACTCCAGAATCCAAGATTTTAATCACCATATACAATGCCTATTTCATCTGTGCAGAGTTCATGCAACTCTCCTGTCTCTTCCATCAACTAAAGAAAAACAGGAAAAATCAGACATCCATACACATGTACAAATTCTCATAAAATACCCAGCCTCAGTTGTGTGCCCAGATGCCTACAAACACTTTTTCTTCAAAATTGATTCTGGCTACTTTCTTGATCCATGAGGTGAAATTAGGTTACTGCAGACTGACTTATGTAGTTTTTCCTATCCAAGAATAAGAGTAAACTTCCTTTGATCATGTAGAAAGTGTGTGGAAATTTTTAATATGACTGGCAAAACAGCCCATCCTTCAACATACTTGGCTTTTCCATGGGGGCTTGCCCCATTCATTCTCTCACCAAACTTTTCTGAGGCTACATTGAACTCAACCTTTTCATCCGCTAAGGAAAGACACAAAAGACATTGGAGACTGCATCTCTGCTCTTAACAAAGGCAATTCTTTAGTTGAGATGATAATAACTTACATAAAATCTCCTTCCATATCTGAGGGGGCTTCAAAAAGTGTATGGAAAAATGGAAATAAAAAATAATGGAATTTTTCCATGAACTTTTTAAAGTCCCCTTGTAGGAGTTCCAAATAATGCATTTCTAACTATATATAAGTGGTATAGATTGCAGAGCAAGAAGAAAATTGCCTACATTTCCAGATATAAGCCCTTCATTTCTCATCTTAAGGCACAGATCAAAGGGGGATCATTTGCCTTTGATTTTCTACCCACTGGCACTCTCATGCCTTTTCAGTCTATGGGGTGTCTGTACACTTAGAAGCCACAAATCGGACAGTAGCAACAGGTAATAAGAGTTAATATTTCATGTCTTATATCCCGATAGATGTGGCAGATCTTAGCCTTCAGCTTCATGCTCTTCTAAAGAATGTTACACAATTGCACATCAGTGCAAGTGACTGTATTAGCACAGGAGCGGTGCCGAGTTACACTGGACAAAGAATGAGTGAGCCAATAGCTACAGCTGGCAGCCAGTGAAGGGAAAATAGGCTCTGAACACTCTGTGAGTCACCCAGACAGAAGGGAGTGTATGCCAATTTAGCCTCAACTGTGTGCCAGGATTTGCATGGGAGGTGAACTCTGCTGCAATTTGGAAGACAAAAGCAGGAGCTATAGGTGACTGGGTGGGATTTTTCCCACCGGCATCAGCACTGAATTCCCCTGGTTCTGAGGATTCAGAGGACGTATAAGACTGAAGTCCAGAAGTAGTGTTGAAGGCCACATCCACATGTCCCAAATGCACATCAGGTGTGTCTGATTCTATACTTCTGGTTACAAACAACATTCCAGTTACTTCTTCCTGACCCATTTCCTCCTGTGGTTTAGAATGCAACCAAATTCATCCCTATGCTTCATTTTTGCTCTCTGACTACTTTTTTGAAAGGAGAGTGTGTTAGAGAACATTCTGGATCATAGTGACCCAACAGGACCAGTAGAATCGCACTATAGAGTTTCCCAGGCCAGAATCTTTATAGAAACAGACTGCCACATCTTTCTCCTATGGATGACTGGTAAATTCAAAACACCAACTTTTTAGTCAGCAGCTAACTACTTAGCCACTCAGTCACCAGGGTTTCTTAATCTGCTTATGAGGAATAAGTCTAATTGAGTTTTCTAAAAGGAAAATAAAATGCTATTGTGGCCAACATGAAAAGAAAATAGAAAAATATACAGCTGTCAGCAGAGCATAATGAATCCATTCTCTCCACCACGAGAAAGCAGGTGATTCATGATAGTCTTAAGATTCATGATTGTCCTAAGAAGGGGGAAAGCATTTTCCCTTCAAACAAGTGAGAAAATACTGTATTTACACAATGGTTTTCATTCTTTTGTTTGTAAGAATCCCTCAGGAAACAGATTAAGAAGAACCCCCATCGATTCTAAGTCAAAGTGTTGTTGTTGTTGCTAGGTACCATTGAGTCTACCAACTCATAGCGACCTTATGCACAGCAGAATGAAACACTGCCCGATCCTGGGCCAACCTCACTATCATTGCCACGCTTGAGCCCAATTGGTTCCCAAAGTCATTTTGACACAGTTCTAAGAACCTACTTAGAAAAATGCTGTCTAACGGCATTGTGGATTAAGCCTTACTTAGTCTGCTAACCACACAGCTGGCAGTTCAAATCCAATAGCTGAACCCTTGAAAAAGATGAGACTGTGTGCTCCCATAAAGTTTTACAAGCTTGGAAACCCTATATAGGATCACTAAGAATCAGAATCTACTCAGTGGCAGTGGACTTGGTTTGGATAGTATGTGAGGATACTTAGGAAATGGGATTTGAGAGACAATTGGCAGGGCCTACTACAATCCAATACCAATACAAACTATTCATACTTAACTGCTTTATGTTGGATCTTCAAGGATTTTCTGTTTTCTACTGGATGAAGGAAGTGATGGACACACCTCAAGATAGATTTTTTTTGTTGTGGTGGTGGTGGTGGTGGTGTGTGCCATCAAGTCGGTGCTGACTCATAGAGATACTTATAGGGTTTCTGAAAGCAGCTGGTAGGTTTGAACCACTAACCTTGCCATTACCAGTCCAGGGCTTATCCTACGGTGACTTTTGGTGGTGGTGGTTATGGGCCGATGGAGTCACTTCTGACCCATAGCGACCCTGTACAGGTTTCCGAGGCTGTAAATCTTTATGGGAGCAGAAAGCTTCATCTTTCTCCTGTGGAACTGCTGGTAGTTTCGAACTGCTAACCTTAAGGGTCTCAGCCCGATTGTAACCACTACGCTACCCGAGCTCCTAACAGCAACTTTGTTGTTGTTGTAATGTGCTGTGGAGTTGGTTCCAACTCATAGCAACCCTATACAGGGTTTCCGAGGCTGTAAATCTTTACAGGAGCAGAAAGCCTCATCTTTCTGTCACAAAACAGCTGGTAGTTTCAAACTGCTGACCCTGAGATTAGCAGCCCGATTCGTAACCACTACGCTACCAGAGCTCTTTTACTAAGGACTAAATGAGGAGTCCTGGTGTGGCACTATATGATAAGCACGGGTTGCTAACCAAAAGGTTGATGGTTCAAACTCATTATCAAATGGCAGAGGGTCACTATGAGTCAGAACTGACTCTATGAAACTTAACAACAACAGAAAATGACAGCCAACTAAACAGAAAGAAATGTAAAGGATGAGAAAGGAAGCAGGGATTATATGGCAGGTGAGAAACACCTCAAATTTTATCAGATTCACAGTCTTGTAGATGAGTAGGAAATAGCTTGGATTTTGTTGCTGTTTTTCTGTTTTGCTATTTTCATTTAGCAGGGAGATATCAACTATTTACTTTGGAAAAAGCATTATGCATGGTACTCCTAGAAGATAAAAAAAGGGGGAAAAAGTGGATACAAATATATCATAATGGAAAGAAAACTTGGTATTTGAATGAGCAAAATTAACTTGAAGTGCTCCTACACTCAGGGAGTAAATAGCATGCATCTCACACAAGTAAAATCTCACTGCCATGGCATACATTGCTACTCATAGCAACCTTATAAGATAGGGTAAAACGGCTCCTTTGGTTTCCAAGGAGCAGACAGCTACATCCTTCTTCCATAGAGAGGCTGGTAGGCATGAACTGCAGTTAACAGTTGGTAGGTGCGACCTCACAGTTATCAACTCAGTGTAAACACCACTAGGGCTTACTACCCAGCACAGTCTTCTCTTTGCTTTTCCATCTTGACCAGCTACTTTGTTCAGCTACTAAAAGATTAAGTAGCAAGTATGTGGTTTTAAATATAGCAGTAAGAAAAGAGATAACTAAATTAGATTGATAAAAAAAATTAAGGAAAATTTGAGATTGGGGATTTAGATGCTATTGGAGACGTGGATAGAGAAAGGGTCTAAGAGTGTAAAAGAGTTCTGGTGTGGTGCTGTGAGTTAATGTGTCAGACTGCAATGCCATTTGAACTGCAAGGTCGGAGGTTCAAGCTCACCAGCGGCCCCTCAGAAACCCTATACAGGGTTGCTATGGGTCGGAATCGACTCTACAGCACTTAACAAGAGTGTAAAAGCCCCACGGCATAGACACAGGTCTTATGGGGGGAAAAAGGGAGGCAGGAATGTCCTAGAAGATGCTGAGGATACTGAAGAACAGAAATATCCAATACCATGTTTTTTAATGTGTAGTACAAAAAGGAAAATTCATATTCTAATAAGACTACATTAAAGTCTGCTCCTATAAATGTCTTGTGTAAGTGGTGTTATAAAGGAAGTCAAAGAAAATGATGTGGTTCCAAATCTAATTTGGTGCAGAGATGAGAAAAGGTAAAGTCTTAAGGAGTAAGACATAGTGAGATTTGGGAGTAATCAGAAATTAGAGTGACAATAACTCCCAGACGTTTTAGAAATCTAAGTAAAGGGTTTGAACTTCCCAGGGAATGTGTGACCATTTTATTTATATTTCAGTAGGCTAGGTTACCTCAGCTGATAACTAAGATAAATAAAAGAATGCAAGATGTCTTCATATCACTATACCTCCCCTTCCATCTCCCACCTATACCATCCTGATTTTTAAAGATACTACTCTTAGGAGTATCAGATACATTCTCAATATAAAATGCAAATTAGGCCTATATGCATGAAATAAGCAGATAAAAATTAAAGTTCTAGGCTATGTGAAAAATAGAAACTAAGAGGCAAGAACCCTTCCAGCAGGCGTGATTAGGAAGGACTCATCCACAAAGTAAAGTTGGTGTTCAATCTTCAAGAACCACTAGAATCATAATGTCCTGTTGGAATTATGGGGTTAATGTATGAGCAGGGCCAGAAAGCTCAACTCACAATGGATGACCAAAGGTCATGAAGAAGAATAAATTGGGCACAAACTAAGAACAAGCAGGACCATATTGAAAAATGAACTGCAAATGACTCTAGAAAGGACAGGATGGTCTGAGTCAAACTGGCCTGTCAGAGCTAGAGACATTCAGGGTGGGACTGCTGATGCTGTGTGTGGTCTTGCAGACAATAACATACTCACACACACTCTCCAAGAGCTTGGGAGCCTTCATCTCCAGATGATCCATCTGGATAGATAGTTACAGTATGCAGAGTCTTATAAATAATGCTCAGCTCCATCCAGATCTCTATGGAAGATCAGAGATCAAGAGGTCTGCAGTCTTGACTTCCATTATTTAGAAACTTACACTCAGCCCATTAGCTTAAGAATGCTTCATGCTTGAGATTTTCACAGCTTCACTGCTTTATCAACAGAAAGTTAAGAGCCTGCAGAGTGGGGTCACACATATCAGCAGCAGCACCTTCCAACTCAGCAAGTTCACATGCCTCAGTAGTTCATGGCCAACACTTCTGTCAGGTCACTGAAGAAAAAGCAAGTGTGACTAACTTCAGTTGGAAAGAATAGTGACCCAGAAACACCCTTTGTGGGAGAACCAGAGCTTATTATGTTTTTTCTTCTTTTTTTTTACTCTTTCACAAGGCATGAAATATGTTTCCAGACTATTTATTGTCTACATTGCTAGGAAAGTCATGGATTTATGAACAGTGGCTCTGTTTCTTGAATTCTCAAAATGATCACACTATTTGCCTCTAGGACACCCCAAGTTTCTGATTTCAAATCCACCTTCTCAAGGAGAAACTGAGTCAGGAAAATTGTATGAAGCAGATTCCTTTAGGAGTCCCTGCTATACAAAATTAGTGTTCCTAAAAGGAGTCCAAATTCTCATATTACATAGTTCAATGTATAGAAAAGAAGAAATGTCAAGCACAGCATTTCTTGGTGGTTATATGCTGTGGAGTCGATTCTGACTCATAGTGACCCTGTATAGGGTTTCCGAGGCTATAAATCTTTACGGAAGCAGAAAGCCTCATTTTTCTCCCACGGCACAGCCGGCAGTTTCGGACTGCTGACCTTGAGGTTAGCAGCCCGACTTGTAAACACTATGCTGCTTCTGTTTATGAAAAAGTAAGACAGTGTTGTGGGTCAGAGGATGGAGAAACAGTTGTTCCAGACCACACTGAAGAAGAAAATGGAAATGGTGGGAAAGGAAAGAGTAGCTTACAGAATAACGTAATACTCCAAGTACAAGAATAACACGGAGCAGTTCAGAAAGTGTTAGAATATGCTAAAATCTTTGTTCATTGGGAATGTTTTCCCCCATACCTCTACCCCATGCTACTGCCCCTTCTTTCTGCCACACTCATCCATATCCCCCAACATAGTGACTTATTTACTCAGGGCCTTGATTCTTCGTCAGAGCCAAGAATGCTGTCCAGCGAAGTCATTTTGTATTTCCAAGTTCCCAGACACATGGGACTACATTTGGGGGTCATTAATACCATTCACAGGAGTCCTGGTGTGTCTCTGTGGGTTAATGCACCAGACTGCAAAGCATTTGAACTGCAAGTTCGGTGGTTCAAGCTCACCAGCTGGTCCTTGGAAACCCTATACAGGGTCACTATGGGTCTGAACCGACTCGACGGCACTTCACAACATTGCCATTCACCACTGAAATTGAACTTGGTCATGTGCCATGCTTTGTTGCTGTTGTTGTTAAGTGCCATCAAGTTGGTTCCGACTCATAATGACCCTGTATGGGTTTCCAAAGCTGTAAATCTTTACCAGAGAAAAAGTCTCATCTTTCTCCTAAGGAGTGGCTAGTAGGCTGGAATTACCAACCATGTGGTTCACAGTCCAGTGCTTATCCTATAGAGCCACCATGATCTTGTGCCATGATTGAGTCAAGGGAATATGAGCAGATGTGATGCAAACCATATCTGAGCGATTTAAGATACAACATAATTTTCCTCCAGCTTTCTTGCTATGTTTCCCTCTACCACAAGACTGTACCAAATAATGGTGTCACTTTCATCCTGAATTCTAGAAGCAAAAGAAATCTGGACCAAAGCTGAACAGTTGTTCAGTGGCAACAGTCAATTTATAGCCAAAGAGTACAGTGTAATTAGGAAATAAATGCTTGTGATTTCAAGCCACCACTCATGAATAACTCTGTCATACTGTGGAGACTTGTATGTTGCTATGATGCTGAAAGCTATGACACTGGTATTTTAAATACCAACAGAGTCACCCACAGTGGACAGGTTTCAGAAGAGCTATCAGACTAAGACAGATTAGGAAGAAGAGGTGAACTACTTCTGAATGTTTGTTGCTGTTGTTAACCAACCAGCAGGTGCCAACTCATAGCAACCCTGTATAGGGTTTCCAAGGAGTGGCTGATGGATTTGAATCATGAAGCTTTTGGTTAGCAGTTCGATACTTGCCCTGTTTAACCACTGAAAAACTTATAAATAGCGGTGGAATACTGTCAGAGATAGTGCTGGAAACTGAAAACATTATGAATAGCGCAAGATCCAGTGCAGAAAGATGAGACATTCCAGTTGGAAGGCACTGACCATGATGTCGTGAATGGAGTAAGCTTTCAAGACCTTCATTTGCTGATGGCACAAACTCAAAATGAGGAGAAACAGCTGCAAACATCCATTAATAATCAGAACATGGAATGTAGGAAATGTGAATTTTGGAAAATTGTAAATTATCAAAAATGAAATGGAATGCATAAAGATTCATATTCTAGGCATTGTTGTTTGTTGTTAAGTGCTGTCGAGTTGGTTCCAACCCATAGCGACCCTGTGTAGTGTTTCTGAGGAGTGGCTTGTGAATTTGAACTGCCAATCTTGCAGTTCAAACTGACTTTGAAGTCCAGCATGTTAACCCACAGTTCCTAGGCATTGGTGAGCTGAAAATGGACTGATATAGGCCACTTTGAATCAAAATATGACAAACTGAAGAAGAATGGCATCACATTCATTACCAAAAGGAACATCTCAAGATTTGTCTTGAAGTACAATGCTGTCTATGATAAGACAATATCCTGAAAAAACCATGTGGAGACCATGTCTGACTTTCCCTAGCTTTACAAGAGGGAAAGAGAATTAAAATCATCCAAGGCAGATTTTGAAACAGAAGTTAGACATGCTTCCACCCTACAACTTTCTTTACCCTATTCTGACACCAACCATCCATCCCACAGCACTCTCTGCTTCATATCTGGGTTCAATAATCCATTTCAGTGGCCACACAGAGTTTATAACAATACTTACAATTATGGGGTTCATTCGAAAAGTGAACAAGGTACAATTCCAGATCAAAACCAACTCAGGACGCAACAGTTCTCTAGCCAGGAACGCCTCTTGTCAGCCATATTGCAGGCATTCTCACTCTTGTTTTCATCCTTTCAGCCATGTGGTTCCTTGGTCTCTGCCCTGCTCTTTAGCCAGTTCTTTTAGCCAGTCTGTGAATGCCCAAAGAGCACATTCTTCAGGCCAGTCTCCTGACCACAGCCACTCAAGTTTACTCAGTCCATAGGCCTAAAGCCCAAAACTGTTCTGTCTCTCCATGCCACTGCCTCTGTTGTCACATCTGCAGTCACTGTATCTCTAGGTAAAGATCTCACGTGTTCCTCATGTTCTTCCTTCTTGATGGTCCTGGCGTCTTCCATCTTTCCTTTTGAGATGGCTTCTATTAAGTCTAGCTGGAGGGCAAAACTAACCAACCCCAGCCTTAGAGTCCTGTGTACCTTTTTTGCATGGTCTGACCCAATCACTTGATGGAAATTAAGAAGACTCTGGATAGAATAGCCATATCAAGAAAAAAAAAACAACAAAAAAAAAACCCTCACTATCATCAACCAAAACAAAGCTTGGGGGCAATGTGGAACAGTCCACCAATTGCTCAAATGCAAGTTAAAGCTGAAACTAAAGAAAATGAAAACAAATACATGAGAGCCAAAATATGACATTGAACATATTCCACCTGAATTTAGAGACCATCTCAAGAATAGATGTGATGCATTAGACTAATGATCAAACACCAGAAGAGCTGTGAGATGACATCAAGACCATCATACAGGAAGAAAGCAAAAGGTCATTAAGAAGATAGGAAAGAATGAGAAGACCAAATGGATATTAAAAGAGATCCTGAAATTTGATCTTCAGCATAGAGATGGTAAAGCAAATGGAAGAAATTAAGAAGTCAAAGAGCTGAACAGATGTTTCAAGGGGCACCTGGAGAAGACAAAGCAAAGTAGAATGAAATATGCAAAGACCACTGCCAGAATACTCTTTTAGAAACCACAATGGTGAGACTTGTCTCTCACACTTAGGGCATGTTATCTCGGGATATCACAGTCTCTGGAAAAGGATATCATGCTTGGTAAAGTGGAGGGTCAGTGAAAAAGAGAAAGACCCCCAAAAAGATGGATTAGCACAGTGGCCGCAACAATGGGCTCAAGTGTAACAATAATGAGAATGGCACAGGACCAGGCACTGTTTTGTTTTGTTTTGTTTTGTTTTGCATAGGATTGCTATGAGTTGGAAGCTACTTGACGGTCCCTAACACTAGCATTTCAGGCTATTTCGAGTTGGAAATTATTTTATTGTTATCACAGCAAAATTGATTCATATGTATCATAAGCAGGAGTTACTAAAGAAGTTTTTTTTTAATTTTTAAAGTATCTTACTTCTACATTTCACTCTCGAACAAGATGGATAATGGATCAAGCACAGTTTTGATATAAGAAGGCTTGTCACTTTATTAAGTGCTTCACCTTAGCAAATACAAAGCTCCCTCCAAATAAACACTTTCTCCCCCTCCATTGGACACAGTTTTCCCCTCAGATCCCACTAAGGATCTTTTTAACCTGCTTAGAGATCTAAAACACTGTTGACTGCAACAGTTAGAGTATGTTGTTATATGGAAATACTTGAGTTCATTATAATACTGAGAAAAAAAGAGAGAGCCAAAACTAAATTCATTAGTCATCATTGCATTGCTTTGGCATTAGCTTCTTACTGGAAAGCAAAGTGGAAAATGAAATACTTAATAAGTATATATGAATTTTTTTCAGAAAAAATTGGCTACTTGATTGTTGTTGTTACCAGTGCTGTTGCATCAGTTCCAACTCATACTCTGGATAGGGATTCCAAAGAGCAGCTAGTGGGTTTGAATTGCCAATCTTGTGGTTCACAGTCCAGTGCTGATCCTACAGCACCACACCAGGAGTCTTGCTACTTAAATATGGAAAGGATATGCACTCCAGATAATAAATATTGCAGAAATGATGATAACTTTATAAAGTCACAATTTTACAACTTTCGATAAAATAATGGAGTCCTAGTGTTGCATTGTAGGATAATCATTGGATTACAACTCAATTTGAATAACAAGGTTGGCTATTAAAATCCACCTGCTGCTCATTGGCAACCCTATAAAGGGTCACTATTAGTCAGAACCAACTAGACTGCACTAATCAATAAAATAATAATTTCAGGAAATAATCATCAACAGATCTAAAATGATCTGGTGAAAGGCTGATGGGGAGCTGGACGTTTGCAGAATACCAGAGCATTATTCTATGCATTATTTGTTGATTATAAAAGAGGATATACAATTTTACACTGAAGGGATCAGTCTGATTATCCATATCTCTAAAAGTAGGACATTCATGCATGATGAGCTCTTTGATGTGATGCAATATGAAGTTCGTATGCCACCTATGAAATAGCTTTTGTCAGAAACAGGTGAACCAGAACCAAATCAAATCTTTAGTTCTAACTTAAAGTTTACAGAAAATATGATGGTCGAGAACAGGTCAAATAACCCAATTATAAAGTAAGTCTATGTATTCAGAATGGGGTATTTTACTGAAGAATCTACTTGGTTTAATCAGCACATGGCATGGAAGAAAACGGAGGGGAGTCTGTTCCAGATTAAAAGAAGTTTAAGCAACCTGATTAACACAATGTATCTTGATTCAAATAAGATAACTGAGATGTCTGAGATAACTGGGAAGTTTGGGTTATAATTAGATAAAAGGCGATATAAGGAATTATTACTGCTTTTGTTAGGAACTAATTGGGTTGCAATTATATTTGTAAATGTCTCTATATTTTTAGAGGTATCTATTTGGGGCCTTGAAAGAAAAACCTGCTGATCTACTTTGAGAAAATCAGTCACTCACTACCTTTTTGAAGTACAATTCTACTTAAAACACACAGTGTCCCCATGTCTGAATTGACTCAATGGCAACTGTTTTATTATTGTTTCTTTGTTTTGTTTTATTTTAATACATGGGATGAAATTTCATGCTGTCTAGGGTTTAATTTTAAAATATTTCAATAGAAATAGGTGTACAGACAGATGGACTAGATAAAACAGATGCAGTAAAATGTTGACAATTTTTCAACATAGTTAAGGACTATTTGGGGTTCGTTTTATAACTTTCTATCTACGGTGTGTGGTGTGGAGCTGTATCATAAGCACTGGACTGTGAACCAAAAGGCTGGTGGCTCAAACCCACCAGCTGCTCCTCAGAAACCCTGCACAGGGTCATTGTGAGTTGCAACTGACTTGATGGCACTTAACAACAATCTTTGGTGTGTAGAATTTTTTAGAAAAAGAAATATTTAAATTCAATAAGAAAAATAAATGAGTTCTTTTCCCTTATTCCATCACTTTCACATATAATCTTACTGACTACCTCCCAAATTAGTCTTGAATCCTTCCAGTTCTCTCCATCCTCATGGATACCCAGCTAGAGTCAACCATTATTTCACTTCTGGTATATCCCAGTAGCCTCCTGATTGGTCCCCTAACTACCAGTCCTCTTTCTTAAAATGTACTTTCTATATTTGTTGTTGTTAAGTACCGTCAAGTCAATTACAACCCCTAGAGCCCCTGTATAGGGTTTCCGAGGAGAAGCTGGTGAGCTTGAACCGCCGACCTCACAATTCAAATAGCTTTGCAGTGTGGTGCATTAACCCACAGCTCCACACCAGGACTCCATATAGGATCCAAAAATTTAAATCCAACTATGTCACATCCTTGTTTTAAAACCTTCAAAGACTTTTCATCCTAGTATAAAAATCTAAAGACTTTCCTTGACTTACATGATCTAGCCCTTGCCTACTTGTCTGAACTTACCTTCCACCACTTTCCCTGTGTCCTCATCAATCTGACTAAACTAGCCTGAATTCTGTTCCTCCAATACGTAAAACTCATTGCAGTCACAGAGACTTTGATCTTCCTCTCTGGATTTACTATACTGATTCCTTCTTATCATTCATCCATTAGTTTAAAGGGCATCTCCTCTAACCACCCAATCACTTCATGCTTTCACCTCACTTTAATTCTCTGCACAGTACCAACCAATGTATCATATATTTTATTACCTTGTTCTCATGTACCACTTATTATTCAATATTTTAAATACAGTTTTGCTTATTTGTTTATTTTTATTATCCATTGCTCCCTATAAAATATAAATTTCAATAGATATGAACTGTTTCTATCTAATTCACTATTCTCCCGATTATATTCTCATGTTTGTCCCATAGTATTTATTAGATGCTCGGTACCAGTATGTCAAAAAAAAAAGAATGAACAAATTATTTTAACCTCACCAAACTTGCTTTTACGTCTGTAAAATGAAGTTGACAATATTTATATTAGAGGATTCTTGCAAAAGTTAAATACATAATCACTAGAGAGTGCCTAGTTCAATTTCTAGTGCACCAAACCAAAAGCAGCTGTTGCTCATTTTGACTCATGGCAACTCCTTTTGTATTAGAGTAGACCTGTGCTCTACAAGTCTTTCAATATCTGATATTTTGCAAGTAGATCACCCAGTCTTTCTTCTGAGGTATTTCTGAGTGAATTCAAACATCTGTGGCACACAGAGACTCCTCCTGATTCACAATAATGGCATCTATTTCTTTTTTTCTCTTCTTTTTTTAAGCTTTTATTGTGAATTGAGTGGTAGTTTACATGGGAGAACATTGGTTTTCACTCAATCTATTATATTTTGTTTCATTGCAATGATTACAATCCCCTCCATGCATCATTGGTTACCAGTATTGGTTATATTCCCTCTGTTTTTGTTTTTGTGTATACACAAAAATACATAGGAATATATAATCATTTAAACAACCAAAGGGCACATTCTGCAAGCCAGCCTTCTGTCTTCCAGCACACAACCTTTCTCTTTCCATAAGTCTAGAGTCCTCAGCTGTTATACTATCTCTCCTTGCCATCACCTATTCCTCCATTTCTGGTGTCACTGCTTCTCTGGTTAGGGTCCCACATTCCACTCGTACTCTTCTCTCTTGATGGTCCTAGGGTCTTCTGTTTCTCGAATGTAAGATAAACTACTCTCCCCTTTTTGTTACAGAACTTCTATCTTTATAGTTGTGACAACTGCAGTAAGTCATGATGACAATTACTCACTATTGAATCAAAAGAAGCCTATCCCCATCTCCTTTCACCAGCCCCATCTAGACAAGATGAAAACCATTCAGTGGGCATTCTACTTTCCCCCTACACCTGAACTAAACTTCCTCTTGAAAACTTGTAAGCCACCCACTCATCCCTTTACAAACAAGGTAGTCAATGTCTAACTAAGTTACCCATCCCTATAAACCCTGTGTACACAGGAGATAGGCTTGGTCCTTGATGTGAAGTCTCTCCCTCTCGGTTGGTATTTAGAGCTATAATACAACCAAAAGTATAGGTCAAGTTCATCAAATTGTTGCAATTTGCACTTGCTTCCTTTATCAAATTTATCTTCTGCTAGTGGGGTTCTGATACTCAAGTCATCAAAGCTAGGTCAAATGGGTTTTATCTGCAAGTTTGGGCAATCTTATGAGTCTCAGCCTTCTTGTGAGACTCTACCTACTTCATATCAGCTGGATGCTTCACTATCAGCTCTAGCCCTGCATGGCTAGGTCAGTACCATGGGCTCAGGAGTTCCCAAGTCTCCCCAAACTTCGGGTCAACCAGCCCTTTTTCTTATCTCTCTTATCTCTCTTATCTCAAGGTCAACAGGAGTCTGTGGAATGTGGTCAAGTTCAGCCCATATCTTCATTACTGACTTTCCCCCACTTACACTCACATGTAGACTAACGTGGTTGCCAGCGAGCTTACATACCTGCTCATATGTTCCTTTTGCATTTCAGTCTTGGAGAGGGTTTGTCCTTAAGGGGCTTGACTGTTTGCCTTGATGACTCCCGACAAATAGCTTGTTCTTATAATAGCCAAACATACTGCAGTTTTTGTTTTTTCCTTCTGGTCTTTTCTTTCAAGAAGTATCTTCTTTTCCTCTAGCCATTCTGGACTGGTCTGTATGTCATTTCAAGTGGGAATGCCCTCCCTCAGAAGGTTCTGGATGGGGCTCAGGATTCCACCTAAGGTCCACTACAAAGGCTCCTCAAGAAGTCTATTTCACTGGCCAAGTTCTAGAACCCCTTTTAGGTATTCCAATCAGTTACAGGCTGAAGACAGGCTTACAAGCTTTCTGTAATCATGTTTCCAGATACTCCTTTCTATCCCACTCATCTCTTCTTGTTTTTTATTGTGAATTTAGTGAAATTTTACAGAGCAGATCATTGGTTTTACATTGAACAAATCACAAATTTTTTTTCACCTCAATAATTGTTATCACCTCAATGTAACCTCACTCATCCCACTTCCTCCCTGGGTTTCTTGTTTCCAGTTGGTCTTCTTTCCCAACTCTTCTGAACTTTGTCTTTGGATAATTGCTGCCCTTTTGATCTCAAATGGTTGACCACTCATTAGTGTGTTGTTGTCCCCCTTATATATTTATTACTTGGCAGAAAATTGAGCCATGGGGGTGAGTTCACTTCCAAATCTGAAGGGTGATCAATAGTCATAGTCTTAGGGTTCCACCAGTCTCTATCTAGCCATTAAGTATGGGTTTTTTTTTTTTTTTTTTTTTTTTTATGATTTTGAGGTTTTTTCCCATATTTTTCTCCCACTGTATCCAGAACCTTCTAATGTGATCCCTTTTAGAGCAGTTGGTAGTGGAAGCCACGCACTATCCAGTTCTTCTGGTGTCAGAGTAGTAGAGTCTGATGTTTACATGTCCATTGGTCCCTTGGGCTAATTGTTTCCAAGCATTTTCAATTCTCATTACTCTTATTTCCTCTGGCAAGGAGAAACCAATAATTGCACCTTAGGTAGCCACACATAAATATTTTAAGATTCCAGTTGCTACTCAACAAAGTAGAATGTAGAACATTGTCTTTGCTGACTATGTTATGCCAACTGACCATGATGTCCACTGCAACTATGGTACTAAGCCCCTAGGCCCAACAACTCATTCTCTCAAGGCATTAGATAATGTCTAAGAAATTTTTATAACTTTGATACCTGGATGTTCCAGCACACTCACAGTTATATTTGCAGCAAAGGTAAATATCCATATGCAAATATTTGTGGTTATACTCCCACTCTCCTCTCACACTCTTCAGTCTGCATGGCTACCCAGGTACCTACCCATAGATCACTATTATTGCAGGAATGTATCATCTATACCAGTATTTTCTGCATGGCTACCCAGCTATCTACCCATAGATCACTATTATTGCAGGAATGTATCTATAACAGTATTTTCCTCAGCTGTAAATGGCATCTATTTCTTTCACACATGTTGTACATCTGATCCTCATACTAGTGCTATGAAATAAGGCAAGAATTATTACTGCCACTTGGCATATGAGCAATAGCAGCACAGAGAAACACAACCAATTAAGGATAGGATAGAAGATGATTCTTAATTGGACCACTCAGCCAACCACACCAGGAAAAATCTGGTTTTTATTCATCAGCATCTGATATGGGCCTTGATCAAGTTCCCAAATATCATCACTCCTGAGACTCCCTCCCAATCTGAACTTGATCATTCTTGGAGTGGGAGGTGTTAGGCCTACTGACATAAGGCAGCCTACCTCTCTATATAGTTGGTGCTCCATGGTCCAAGGGACTAGCTGAGTTCTGCTAATGGGCCCACACATTGCTAAGTGGAGCAGGTCTAAAGCCCTTGAATTAAGAGGCTAGTTCACAAACACAAGAAACCATGAAGAATGTGTTCTATAACTTCTCAAGAAGTTACAGTTGTGGAGCAAGTCAATCATGCTACCACATCAGACAGGGCCCAGTGCAAGCCAATGAAGCTGAGTACTCCCATGCACACACAGCTGCAAAGCAGACTGGCTAACTCCACTTTTCATGCAGTTACACAGCTAATGAGCCTTCTAAACTGCCTTAATCCATAGGGGCAGTGATCCTTTAGCACACATAGGATTTGAATTAAAGGAGTCTGTTTGTTTTCTTTGACAGATTCACTTTTCACGCCACTAATTAAAGAAGTTATTTTCGCTCCTTTAGTCTTCTTGAGTCCTTTGGTGCAACCAAAGCAAATAAGTCTTGCAGCTGCTGAAATTCTTTGTAATCCATCTTTCCAAAGGAATCTTATTATTCAGTTCTCTGTGCACCTTACACTGATGCCATGTGGCACTGTTCACTTTTTCCTAAGCATTCTTCCAAGTGTTCCCTTTTCCAAAGCCTTTCCACTTTGAACAATGCAGCACAGAGCTGGTCCATGGGGTTTGTTTATTCACTTAAGTGAACTGTTGTTAAATGTTGTCAAGTCAGTTCTGACTCATAGCAACCCTGTATAGGGTTTTTGAGGATTCGCTGGTGAGTTTGAACCACCGACCTTGTGGTCCAACAAAGACACATTAGCTCTTTATCCCTATGCTTCTTGCTCCTTAGACAAAGGACGAATGATTCAGGCATGCATTCTTATTCAAGGAAGGAAGAGAAGGGCAGGGGTGCTCCCAGTAATAACTGCATCTGTTTTATCAGAATATAAAATTACTATATAAAATTACAGGAAATTCCACTTATAATTCACTGAATAATATTTGACTAATTATGCCCTCCAATCTATAAGTTAGGTATTTTAAAAAGAGTATTTGGCTTTTTCAGTCTCCCTAGTAGTAGCAAGGAGAACTCATGGTGTGGCACTGTAGGATAAGCACTGAACTGCTAATGAAAAGGTCAACTGTTCAAACCCACCAACTGCTCCTGGGAAACCCTATACAGGGTTGCTATGAGTCAGATCTGACTTGATGGCACATAGCAACAACAACAGAAAATAGAAAGGTAGAAACAAGTTGTCAATGGTTATTTGTGTCTTTCACAGTGTCTTGTAGAGTGAGGAAAGTAACCCTTAACCTTATATGGTGTCCTTTGTTTGCCTATTTTCTATAGACTTCATAGCACCTCAAGAATAGTCAGGTGGCTCATTATGGTTCTGATCAATTTTTGGACCCCAGTTGCACACTGAGGTTTGACTGTGGTACACACTTCGCCCTTGTCCAGATGGAACAACCCAATGACCTTGTTGTGAAGCACCTTTTTCCCACTACAACTGCCTCTTTCCAAGCTAGAATCTTAACTTCCTCTGGGACCTATTCACATCGTACACAAACCAAAAATGTTCTAGAAATGCAAATTGTTATTGTTAAGTACCATCAAGTCAATTCCAACTCATAGCAGCCCTGCATAGGGTTTCCAGGGAACTGCCAACCCTGTGGTTCAAATCAACTTGTGGTACTACAGTGCCACACCAGAACTCCACTGAAAAGTAAATATAAGGGACTTACTTTACTTAATTATACTTTGCTACCATGTTTATTGGAGTCCTGGTGTGGCATTGTGGGTTAATACACTTGACTTCAAAGTTGGTTTGAACCACAAGGTTGGCAGTTCAAGCTCACAAGCTGCTCCTCAGAAACCCTATATAGAGTCGCTATGGGTTGGAACTGATTTGATGGCACTTACCAACAACAATCATATTTAATTGTAATATGTCCATGACTTTCAATTGATGTAAAGGCAGCCTGTAAGGTGTCTCCATCAGAACAGGACTAACACTTCACAGGCTTTGGAATTCCATGATTTTGCCAATATTTCTAAAGATATTTTATCTTCCCTTCCCTAACCACCTCCACTCAGCCTTATGTGTGTGTTAGAGGGAGTGCAGTGTAATCACTCTGATATCTTTGTTGCTCAAACTCTTTTCATTATTTAACTTTTTATTATGAATTGAGTGAAGGTTAGCAAACAAAATCATTAGCTTTACATTCAACAAATTATACGCTTTGTGTCATCTCAATGATTACAATCCCCTCCCTGCCACAACAGTTATTCTGCTTCCATCCTGTGGCTTCCTTTTTATATATTATATATAACAAATGAACAAAGCAAAAATATTTGATGTACACATAAAAAACAAATATATACATATATTCATTTAAGTGTCCTAAGGGTATATTCTGCAAGTCAGACTCCTGCCCACATGCATGCAGGCTTACTCAATCCATGGACCTAGAGCTGCAGTTGCTCTATCCCTCTGTGCCATCGCCTCATTCACTGTCTCTGCTGCCGTCACTGTTATAGGTAGGATTTCACACTCCACTCATGCTCTTCCTTCTTGATGGTCTTGGGATCCTCTGTTCCTGCAATAAAATAGTATCCCTCCCCGTACCCCCTCCCATTTAGTTACCCACATTCTACAACTACAGTTGTGACAATCACAATTAATTCTGCAAATAATTACTCACAATTGAATCATAAAATACTATCAGTATCATCCCCTATCCCCTTGAACCAGATCCATCTGGAGAACACAAAAATAATTCCGTTTCAATGGTTATTTGTTCTGCATGCTTTCCTGTGTTGAGTCCATTTTTGTGCTTTATTTGCCAATTTCTTCATAGTTTTAATGTTTTAAAAATCTTCCTGGATTTTCCTTTTCTTGATTTGATTTGAAGGTATATTAAGTTTCTTTGAGGCTACCCTGTACTTTATTAATTTCTTCTTCATTTTAAATGCTTCTGCTTTATCCTGAAATCTGTCTGACCTACTCACCACCTGGAATTCTATGACTACACT
>NW_006408751.1:3929522-3930309 GCF_000296735.1 Chrysochloris asiatica
TTGTTCACAGTACCAAACATCTTTATCTTCATCTGGTTGAGTTCTGGTCAGCTAGTCAGCCAAGCTAAGTCAAATGGGTACTAGCTGCAAGTTTGGGGTTAATGCATGCCTCCCTGAACTTCAGACCAGTTGGCCACTTCACTCTCACCTCTAACCCCCAGTGGTTAGGTCAGTGCCCATGGGCTCACAACTCCCTCAACTTCAGATCAGCCAGGACTTTCTCTTCTCTCTCTTTCTCATCTTGAGGTCAATGGGTATCAATGGACCAGGGGTAAACTAGCTCATGGCTTCATTATTGCGTGCTTCCCCTCCCCAATTCCACTCACAAGTAGACTAGATGACTTGTGGATTTCTTTTGAGTTTCAGTCCCAGGAGGGGTTTTTCCCTGACTTTTCTCATCTTGATATTGCCAAAGCAAACAGCTTGCTTGATATTCCAATAGCCAAATAGAACGTTTTCTGCAGATTTTTCCTTCAATAATAATCTTATCTTCTCCCAGCAATTTTGGGTCAGTCTGCATGTCTTTTCAAGTGGGAATGTCCCAACTCAGAAGTTCTTGATGGTGCTCAGGATTCCACCTAAGGCCCCATACTTTGCAAAGGCTTAACAAAAACCTATTTTCCCGGACAAATTCTAATTCATCTTTTAGCAAATTTAATCAGCTATAGGCTGATTACTCATCAATTACTCATATGCAAATTCAAACTGAAGCTGAAGAAAATGAAAACAAGTCCACAAGAGCCAAAATTTGACCTTGAATATATCCCACCTGAATTTAGAGATCATC
>NW_006408751.1:3954420-3976779 GCF_000296735.1 Chrysochloris asiatica
AAAGTTGGAAAGGGATGAGAAGGTGGGTGGAATGGAAATAGGAACCACAGAAAGGAAGCAGGAAAACTGTTGTTGCATGAAGGGGATTGCAATCATTGATAAGAAACAAAGTGTATGATTTGTTGAATATGAATCTGATGATCTTGTCTGTAAACCTTTACTCAGTTCACAATAAAAATTTTTTTAAAAGGAAATTTACTTGTGCTTTACTCTTTATTGACTGTGTATATCACAACAAATTATGGATAGCATTGTAAAAAATGGGAATTACACAACCTGTAGATAGAAAAAAAGACAATTTTTTATATAGAACAAGGTGATACTGAATGGTTTTAAATGAGAAAAGATGTGTGCCAGGGATGTATCATTTCACCATACTTATTCAAACTGAGCAAATAATCTGAGAAAATAGACTATATGAAGAAGAAAAATGCATCAGGATTGGAAGAATTTGTGATATATAGATGACACAGTCTTGCTTGCTGGACGTGAAGAGTTCTTGAAACACTGATGAATATAAAGAATACAGTTTTCAGTGTGGATTTTAACTCAATGTAAAGAAAGTAAAAATCCTCACAACTGAACCAATAAGTAAAGTTATGATAAACAGAAAAAAGATTGATGTTGTCAAGAATGTCATTTTATTTGGGTCTGCAATCAGCATTCTTGGAAGCAGTAGTCAAGAAATCAAATGATGCATTGCATTGAGCAAATCTACTGCAAAATATGTCTTTTAAAGTGTTAAAGAGCAAAAATATCACTTTGGGGATTATGATGTGCCTGACCCAACCCATGGTGTTTTCAATTGCCTCATATGCATGTGAAGCTGGACAAAAGAATAAGGAAGACCATAAAAGAATTGATGCATTTGAATTATTGTGTTGGCAAAGAATATTGAAATTATTACGGGCTGCCAGAAAAACAAACAAATCTGTCTTGGAAGAAGTACAACCAGAAAGCTCCTTGGAAGTGAGGATGGCAAGACTTCATTCTCACATACTTTGGACATGTTATCAGGAAGGACCATTCCCAGAAGGACATCATACTTGGTAAAATAGAAGGTCAGCAAAAAGAGGAAGACCCTTAACAAGTTGGATTGAAATAGTAGCTGCAATAATGAGTTTAAAACAACAATCATGAGGATAACACAGGACCTGGCAATGTTTTGTTTTGTTGTACATATGGTCACTATGAGTCAGAAACAACTCAATGGTACCTAACAACAACAATAACAAATTATGCACATACTGGTTTTGTTTGTTTTTTTAACTTCACTTGCCCATTCCCATATTTGGCAATAATCCTAGGTATCCTTAAACACCGTGTTGAAATGTCATCTCCTCTGAAATCACCGCCAAATTAGCAGGGTTTTTCTCCTTTTATTTTGGTATCTGAAAGCATCTTATAGTAATCTTTTCACAGTGTAGGCATTTGATTAATACAGTTTCCACCTTCCAGTGAAAGCTAAAGTTCATTTAACTTTCTTGTCAGCTGATCTTACACATCGTAGCCATCTTGAAATTTTGCAAGTTGTATTCAAAGAAGACAGTGACCTGACAACAAATGGGTAGCTGGTGACAAGAAAGTTAGTATATTCTTTTTTTCTTGCTGTAGTCTGTTGGGTTTTTTTGTTGTTGTTTTTAAATTTTATTATTTTAACTTTTTTCTGTTGTTTGTTTTTCTCTCTTTTTTTTTCTTTACCCACTTGAGGGGAAACAACCATCCCATACATCCCAGCCACAGTCATATATTTTCCTTACCCAACCACAGGGCAAGGACTACTACCAGCTCCTATACCATCTGATCATAAATATACAGCAAACAACCCTGCATGGACAGCAAACAGAGAACTGTACACACACTTCCAATCTCTATCACACCCACCAGGAGGCAGATGGTGAATGCCTTAGAACACACCAATACACAATCATTAATTAAATACAAATACAATGACAGCAAAATGTCTCAGAGATAATAGACAATAGACAAAACTTATATGAAGAAACAAAACAGAGTGGCTCAAATAGGTAACGGGACTAGATGCAGACTCAGGAAGTATTTCTGAGGAAGAAATGGTATTGGAACTACCTGATAAAGAATTCAAGAGAATGATATTTAGGTATCTTCAATGGATCAAGAGAAAGATTGAGAAGGATGTAGATGAAAGCAGATGACAAACCTTTAGAACAATTAATAAAATGCTGCAAGGACAAACTGACAGGATAAATAGTAAATTAGAAACTATGCAAAAGAAAAAGGAAACAGAAATCCAGAGATTAATATTAAGATTTCAGAAACAGACAATATATTTAAAGGGCAAAGAAGTAGAATTTAATCAATGGAAGTCTGAATTATTGAGCATACAAACACATTTTGCAATATTAATCTGCTAAAGGAACAATCAGGAAAAAAAGGAGGACAATATCCAAAGAAAGTCTAATAATTATGTGGATTACCATCAAGAGAAATAAACTATATGTAATTGAAATCCCAGAACAGAAAGAGACCCCTAAAAAAGCAAGAAAAAACTGTCAAAGAATTATTGGAAGAAAACATCTGTAACATCATGAAAGAAGAGAAGATATACATTCAAGAAGCTAAACAACCCATAAACATGATAGACTCCTAAAGAAAATAGCAAAGGTATATTACAATCAAACTTTTCAAAACCAAAGACAAGGAAAGAATCCCAAGAGCAGGTTAGGAAAAATGAAAAGCTACCTATAAAGGAGGACCAATAAGACTGAACTCAGATTTCTCAGCAGAAACCATGAAGGCAAGAAGCAGTGGGATGATATATAAAACTCTGAAAGAAAAATAAAATAGCAACCAAGAATCACATTCCTAGAAAAATTGTCCCTCAAACACAGCAGCATAATAAGAACATTTCCTGATAACAGAAATTAGAAGAATTTATAAGTACCCAACCAATTTTACAAAATAAAAATACTAAAAGGAGTCTTTTGGACAGAGAACCAACAACAGCAGACAACAACCTGATTGACATACATAACAACACTTTCCAGAAGTTAACCCAGATATGGAAGTATCCAAAGTAAAACAAACCTACAAGTCTGAAACTGGGGAACCAGAGATACCAATTTATTGTGAAGACAATTACAAAGTAAAAAAGAGAGGATAGTAGAGTTACAGAACTTCCAAATGATGAGGAAGTCAAGTAGATTTCAAAAGGGAATAGATTATTTCAAACTTGGGAAGAAATAAAGAAACTAAAGGGGAAAATCAAGGAAAATTATTAAACTTCATCTTCAAATTAAAAAAAAAAGGAAAATCATAAAGGTTTAGAAAATTCTAAAACAATAGCAACAAAGAATGTGATCAAAATAAGTCTACAAACAAAATGAACTCAGCACAGAAATTTATGTGGAACAAAGAAACCAGCAGCACCACAGAAAACACACACAATAAAACGACCAGAAGTCAACCAGATGAAGATAAAGCAATATGATACAGGAAGCAAGCCTAACTTGCTATAACTTGATTAACTGGACCCTTGTGTATGGATGAGGCTGTCCAAAATTTCAACTGAATAGGGAAAGAGTCTCCATATCAAGGCTAAAGCATGTCTCCTCAGTACACTGGATTGATGGGGAAGGGCAACTTAGACTTTGGCTGCCAAAATTGAGGAACTATAAAGGCATGAAGTGGCTGGCTTACAAGCTTTGATGAGGGTGCTTAGTATCAGAACGAGGGAAGTAAGACAGAAACCCTACTGAATAGTATTCCTCATGCCTAGATGGGTTTAGTGATGTGGGGGATAGGATTCAATTGTGAATAATTGTTTTCAGTTAGAATGGCGATTGTCACAACTGTAAATGTAGAAGAGGTGTAACTAAAAGAGGGGAGCAGTTAATCTGTCATTTCAGGAACAGAAGATCCTGGACAATCAAGAAGGAAGAACATGAGAGACGCAAGGGATCCTAACCAGAAAAACAGTGAAAATAGAGATGGTGACGGAGCCAATGGCATAGAGAGACAGAGCAGCAGTGGACTATAGACCCATGGACTGAGAAAAGCAGTGTGCCTGCAGGCAGGAAGCTGGCTTGAAAAATGTGCCCTTTGGACATTTAAATGAATATATATTTACAAGTGGTATGGGTATGTTAAAAAAAAAAAAAAAAAGCCCCCCAAAACAAAAAGGTAATAGAGTTTAATACTGTTGGCTAAGGGTGCACAGAGGAGATTGCAATCATTACAATGATTTGCTGAGTGTGAAAATGGTGATCTGCCCTGTAAGTCTTCACTCAATATCAAACAAAAACTCAAAAAACAAAAAACAAAAAAACTTACTATCATATAGGAGATCAAATTGCTCAAAAATAGTTGATGTAATTCACAATTGCCTGACAGACAAGTGTGTGTTAATCTCTGCATTTCTATGTTATACAATATGGAAAACATGAAAAGTTTTAGGAAATAAAATGATACGCTCAGTTTAAAAAATAAATGAAACTAAGCTCTGATTCCAAAACACAAACCATGCAAGTGAGAAGGCAATGGGTGGCATAGAGAAAACTCTGAAAGAAATAAATTATCAACTAAGAATCATAATCATATACCCAGAAAATCTGTTCTTCAAATATGACAGCAAAATTAGGACATTTCCAGATCAATGGTAAAAACAAGACTAACTACAAGCATACTAAAGGATATTCTTTGGACTGAGAACCAACAAAAGCCAACAACAACCTGAAATTAACATGCATGACAACACCACCCAGAACTCAATTGAAATATAGAAATATTTCTCAAGATCAGCAGTTTGAAAATACCAGTCGTTCTGTGGGAGAAAAGTTAGACTTTGTGCTTCTGTAAAGATTTACAGCCTTGGAAACCCTATGCAGAGTCGCTATGAGTCAGAACTGACTCCACAGCACATAACCACTACCACCAAAGTAAAACAAACAAACCAACAAAACTGAATATAGGAACCCAAGAACATCAATTTTTAATGATGTCAACTACAAAGCAAAAAGAGGGAAAAGTATAGATACAGAACTTCCAAATGGCAAAAGAGTCAAGTCGATTTCAGGGAAAAAAGACTATTTTAAATGGGGGAAAATAATAAATTACAGGGCCAACCTTAAAGAAAATGAATATACCTTCACATACATAAATCAAACTCTAATAAATCTAAAAAAGACACAGACAACTCTACAATAATAGTTGTTGTTGTTATTGTTGTTAGGAGCCATCAGGTTGGCACTGACTCATAGCAACCCTATGCACAACAGAACGAAACACTGCCCAGTCCAGGGTCAACCGCATAATCATTGTAACATTTGAGCCCATTGATGCTGCCACTTTGCCAATCTATCTCATTTAAGGTTTTCCTCTTTTTCTCTGACTTTCCACCTTACCAAACATGATATTCTTCTCCAGTGACTGGTCCCTCCTGACAATATGCCTGAAATGATAGATAAAGTCTGGCCATCCCGGCTTGCAAGAAGCACTCGGGCTGTACATTTTCAGACACAGATCTATTTGTTCTTTTGGCCGTCCATGGTAATTTCAATATCCTCCTAAACACCATAGCTCAAATGCATCAATTCTTCTATGGACTTCCTTATTCACTATCCAACTTTCACGTGCATATGGGGTTATTGAAAATATCATGGCTTGTCCAGGAACATCTTTGTCCTCAAACTCACATCTTTGCTCTTCAATGCTTTAAAGAGGTCTTGTGCAGATTTGCCAATGCAATATGTCTTTTGAGTTCTTGACTGCTGCTTCCATGAGTGTTTATTGTTGATCCTAGAAAAATGAAGTCTTTGACAACTTCAATCTTTTCTCCTTATATATGGATGTTATTTATTGGTCCAGTGGTAAGGATTCTTCTTTTATATTGAGATGCAACCTATATAGAAGGCCACGGCCTTTGATTTTCATCACTAAGTATTTTAAGCCCTCTTCACTTTCAGCAAGCAAGCTTGTATCATCTGCATATTGCAAGTTGTTAATGAGTCTTCCTCCAATCCTGATGCCATATTTTTCTTCATGTAATACAGCCTCTTGAATTATTTGTTCAGCATACAGATTGAATAAGTATGGTGAAAGAATATATCCCTGTCACACACCTTTCTTAATTTTAAACTATTCAGTGTTCCCTTGTTCTGTTCAAACAACTGCCTCTTAGTCTATATACAGGTTCCTTATGATCACAAATCAGTGCTCCAGAATACTCATACTTCACAATGTTGTCCATAACTTGTCATGATGCACACAACTGAAAGCCTTTGAAAAGTCAATAAAGCAAAGGTCAACATCTTTCTGGTATTCTCTGCTTTCAACCAAGATCCATCTGATATCAGCTATGGTATCCCTCATTCCACACGTTCTTCTGAAATGAACTTGAACCTCTGGAACCTCTCTGTCAATGTACGGTTGCAGCCGTTTCTGTGTTACCTTCAGTAAAAGTTACTCATATGGGTTATCAGTGATATTGTCCTGTGATATCCACATTCCAATGGGTTACCTCTCTTTGGAATGGGCACAAATACAGATCTCTTCCAGTCAGTTGGCCAGGTAGTTGTCTTCCAAATTTCTTAGTGTAGATGAAGGAGTTCTTCCATTGCTGCATCACTTTGTTGAAAGATTTCAATTTGTATTCCATCAATTCCCGGTGCCTTGTTCTTCCTCTGGTATCATAAATAACAGTTGTTGTTAAGTGCCGTCGAGTTAGTTCAGATCAATAGCAACCCTGTACAGGGTTTCCGAGGCTGTAAATCTTTACGGGAGCAGAAAGCCTCATCTTTCTCCTGCAGAGCAGCTGGTAGTTTCAAACTGCTGACCTTAAGGTTCGCAGCCCGACTCATAACTGCTATGCTAACAGTAGAAGATTTTAATACACCACTTTTGATGAAGGACAAAACAACAAAAAAGAAATTCAACAAGGTCACAGAGTCAACAACACAATCAACCAACTTGACCTCATAGACAAATACAAAGCATTCAACTCAATAACAGCACAATATACATTCTTTTCCGATGCACATGGAACATTTTCCAGAATAGACAATATGTTAGGCCACAAAACAAACCTCAATAAATTTACAAACAGCAAAATACTATAAAACATCTTCTCAGATCGCAACGCCATAAAACTAGAATTCAGTCATAGGAAGATCAAGGGCAAACTGAACAACACCTGCTTAAAAGTTACTTGGCAATACCAGCACTTAACAATAGCAACAACAATAAAACAAATGAAAAATGAAATTTTTTTAAATTCCTGAATCAAGTAAGAATGAAAACATAACTTATGAAACAAAACCTTTGGGACACAGCAAAAGCAGTGCTCAGAGGACAATTTATAGAAATAAATGCACATATCCAAAAAGATGAAAGAATCAAAATCAACACATTAACCCAACATTTCCAGCAAATAGAAAAAGAGCAGCCAAGTTAGCCTACTGCCACCAGAAAAAAACTAATAATAATTGTTAGAGCAGAAATAAATGAAATAGTGACCCTGTAGAGGATTTCTGAGACAGTAAATCTTTATGGGAACAAAAAGCCTTTTCTTTCTCTCATAGTAGATTCAAATTGCCGACCTTTTGTTTAGCAGCCCAATGCATAACCATTCTACTACCAATGCTTCTTAGAAAATGCTACTACAAGAAACCAAAAGAGACGTAAAGAAATTGTAAGATACACCATGTTCATGGAAAGGAAGATTTAACATTATGAAAATGCCAACATTACCCAAATCTATCTATAGGTATAATGCAATCCCAATCCAGATTCCAAAATCATTATTTAAATGTTGGAAAAACTATTCACTAACTTTATACGGAAAGAAAAAAGACCCCAGATAAGCAAAGCAATATTTAAAAAGAAGAACAAAATAGAAGACCTCTCACTTCCCAATCTCAAACACTACTATGCAGCCACACTGTTCAAAACAACCTGGTACTGGTACAATGAAAGACACATAGATCAATGGAACAGAATTGAGAACACAGAAATAAATCCATCCACAAACGGTCAGTTGAGCTTTAACAAAGAGTCAAAATGCATTAAATGGTGAACACATAGTCTTTTCAAGAAATGGTGCTGGCAAAATTGGAAATAAATTTTTAGAAAAATAAAACAAAACCCATATATCACACCACATGCAAAAAAAAAAAAAAAAATTGAATTAAAGACCTAAATGCAAAACCTAGGCTATAAAAATCAACAATGAAAAAATAGGGACAAACTTTCAGGCTCTGATACATGGCATAAACACACTATCAAACATAACTGAAAACAAGATATATTAATGGGACCTCCTAAAAATGAGACACTTATATGTATCAGTGGAGTCCTGCTGTGGGATAATGCATCGGACTACAAGGTCAGTTTGAACTGCAATGTGGGCGGTTCAATTCACCAGCCGCTCCTCGGAAACCCTATACAGGATCGCTAGGAGTCGAACTGACTCGAAGGCACTTAACAACAACAACATATATCAACAGACTTCACTAAAAGAGTAAAAAGAATGTGGTACTGTGGGTTAGTGCGCTGGACAGCAAGGTCGCTTTGAAGTACAAGGTCAGGTGTTCAAGCTCACCAGCCACTCCTCGGAAACCTTATACAGGGTCGCTATGATTCGGTGCCATCTTGACGGCACTTAGCAACAGCAACAAGTAGAGTGGGGGAAATGACATATCAAAGGACTATACTCCAAAACTTACAGAACACTTCCAACACCTCAACAAGAAGACAAATAAGTCAATTATAAGATGGGCAGGGAAACACTTCCTCAAAGAAGGCATTCAGGCAACCAACAAATATATGAGGAAATGTTTACATTATTATCCATTGTTGTTGTTGTTGTTAAGTGCTGTCAAGTCAAGATGCAAATCAATGCAACAATAAGATACCATCTTGTTGTTGTTAAGTGCCATCAAGTCGGTTCCAACCCTTATTCCAGCATTAATAGCAAAATCAGAAAAAACAAACAAACCAGAAAACAACAAATGCTGGCAAGAGTATGGAGAGACTCGGACCCTCCTATACAGCTAGTGGGACTGTAAAATGGTGCAACCACTGTGGGAAATGGTATGGCACCGTTCTCAAAAAAAGTTTTAAATAGAAATACTATATGCCCCAGTAATCCTTCTTCTTGGTATAAATCCTCAAGAAATAAGGTCTGTGACATGAAAAGATACATCAATGTTTAGTGAAGCACTATTCACAGTAGCTAAATGATGGAGACAGCCTAAATATCCATCAGCAGAAGAATGGTTGAACAAATCTGGTACATACACATAATGGAATGAAATACAACTTTTATAACAATGAATCTGCAAAACACCTCACAACACGGTGGAACCTGGAGGACATTATGCTGAGTGAAATTATTCAATCACAAAAGGACAAATAGTGTATGAGAATATTGTTGTAAAAAGCTAAGAAAAGGTTTTCTTGATAAAAGAAAATTTCTATGATGGCTACGAGGGGTGGAAGAGGAATTATTCACAGGCTAGAGGGTAGACACATGTCAACATGGGTGATGGGGCAGGCAATAAACAACAAGAGAGAATTTGACAGAGGAAAGATGAAGGCAGCAGAAGACACAGGAAGGAGTGCAAGAGTTAAAGGAAATAGAGGCAAACGTGGCACTGTGGGTTAATGCGCCAGACTGCAAAGCCGTTTGAACTGCAAGGTCGGCGGTTCAAGCTCACCAGTTACTCCTCGGATACCCTGTACAGGGTCACTATGGGTCAGAATCAACTCGATGGCACTTAAGAACAACAACTGGTAACTGATGGTGCAGGGAGATGATGAAACAAAGTATATGATTTGTTGAATGTAAAATTAATGATCTACTCTCTAAACCTTCACTCAATACACAATCAAAAAGTTTGAAAAAAGAAAAGAAATCTTTATGGGAACAGACAACCTCATCTTTCTACCTTGGGGTGGCTGGTGGGCTTGAACTTCTGGCCTTGAAGTTACCAATTCAGAACTTATGCTACAGTGCCACCAGGGATCCTCTAGCAATGTGTATGGATTCATAACAGTATTGATTGCCTGATAGCATGATTGATTTTTCTGTTACTGTGTTCTCTTTAACTACTGGGACAATCCAAGCTGCAGGTTGACTGTTACAACAGAGTTGAATGCTTTCACATGACAATGCAGCATCACTCATTCCAAGCACTGGTATTTTTCAGAGCAGTAGATCAAGAGTGGTTAGAATAGCATTTACATGTAAGCGTCATTTTAACATTTATTTTAACATACCCACCATAATATTATTATATTGGAAATGTAATATTTGGGTATTATATTATTTAACTTAGTGAGTGTTGTTGTTGTTATGTACCATCCAGTTTGTTTCCAAAAAGTGGCTGATGAGTTTGAACTGCCAACCTTGTGGTTCAAACTGACCTTGTGATCCAGTACTTTACCCCATAGCACCACGCCAGGACTCCAACTTAATGGGAAAGAACATTTAAAATAATAGTTGATCTGACAAAACTAGAGTTCAAATTTCTAAACTTTTGTTTCCTATGGTCTCAGAAATTGAGACTTATAAAGTGTTCTTACTGTAGACTGCCCTGGATAAAATGTTTAAAACCATCACAAAGTTCAGTAACAAAATCCACAGCAGGTAAAACTCAGTAGCCTAAAGTGGTATTACACTTTAATTTTTCTTTCTGGAAAAGCAGCTTTAAAACATTATCATTAACCCTAATGAAACTCACTTTATCTACTCATTGTGTACCAATCTCCCTTTTAGCAAAGGACCATATTTTTTTTTTAAGTCACACTTAGAGGACATGCCTGGTTGTTAACCTGTTGTCTTCGACTCTCCTTGGACCAACAAACACACAGCTGCAGTTACTACATTCAGTATAACTGCTCACAGCCCACAGCCATGAGCTTCTCTCTATTCTCCCCAAATTTATCAACAGGGCAGCTGCAGCGTTTTCACAGAAAACTCCAGAAGTTGCTTGAAGACTTCCAGTATAAGTCATATTTTCCATTTTTATTTTCATTTCTTTCTGATCCAGAGTCTTCCTTTTAGATCAAAACTAATTTATTTGAAGTCCACAGTATCAAGCTGATAAATCCCACAGCAGCATTAGCATCTGACACTCGTAAAAAATTCCTTTGGTGCATACATTTTCACCAAACACTTTACATATTTTGTGGTTCTTAATGTTATACTATATTTCAGTCAAGGAGTCATAGGACATATTTTAAAACTCATAGAATAGAGAAGTATATAGAATTAAAAAGTGATAGTTCCCCTTCACATTCCAGTGTCTGCCACAAATCCCTTTTGCCTTGGGAGACATAACCTTGGTGCATTGCCTTCCTGTACTTTCCTTATGCAACTCATAAACCTATTTATTCATGTGGATGCTGCTTTTTACTCTCTGGATGATAGGATGGATAAAACTTGTTATATCTGGGTCAACATCTGGCTTCCATTATATATTGGATTCTGTAGAAAATAGAAGAGTACAAAGGCAAATTGCACTCTTATCTCAGTTCCAGATTCTTCCTCTGATCACATGCATGCCCAGAAACATACACATGTACATATGCACTCATACCCACATAAAGGCATTTTTCCTTACATGGATAATGTTCTGAAACATAACTTTCTTCTTACTATATCCCAGGCATTTTTTTATATTGCATTAGAGCATGCAATTGGTCTTCATCTTAATGAAAATCCCAAACCATGTGGGATGTTTTTTTTTTTTTAGGCTGGGGTAGGGATGTACACAAAAACACTCATGAATATATAATCATTTAAACAACCAAAGGGCACATTCTACAAGCCTGCCTCCTGGCCACCAGCTCTCAGTCCCTCTCTTCCCATGAATCTAGAGTCCTCAGCTGCTCCCTCTCTCCATGTCCTCATCTCTTCCTCCATCTCTGGTTTTGCTGCTTCTCTGGATAGGGTACCACATTCTGCTCATGCTCTTCTCCCTTGATGGTACTAGAGTTCCCTGTTTCTGAACTGTTCTCCATGAAGTTTTAGGATCAGAGAAATATTATATATCTGCTTTAAAAAAAAAAATGCTTTGTTGTGAATTGTGTGATAGTTTACATGGGAGAACATTAGCTTTACATTCATTCTGTCATGTATTGTTACATTGCCATGGTTACAATCCCCTCCATGTATCATCAACCAACCAAAGAGTATACCCTGCAGCCTGCCCCCTGGTCATCAGTACATAGCCCCTCTTCCTCTCCGGGTCTAGAGTCCCCAGCCGCTCCATCTCTCCATGTCATCTTCTCTGCTTCCATCTCTGACATCACTGTTTCTCTGGGTAAGGTCCCACACTCTGCTCTTCTCCCTTGATGGTCCCATGGACCTCGCTCCTGGACTGCAAAGTCAACCACTCCCCTCCTTTTGCTACAAAACATCTACCTTTACATTTCCAACCCTCACAGTCAGTCCTGATAGCAATTATTCACTATTGTACCACATGAGTGCTATCCCCATCTCCTTTCATCAGTCCCGCCTAGACAGATTGTATACTACTCAGTGGAGAGTCTACCTTCCTCCATGCCCTCTGGATCTAGGCTCCCTCTTGAAAGCTTCTAAGCCAGTCGCTTCTTGCCTTTGTAGCCTCCCGCATTTTGGGTAGCCAATGTCCAAGTTGTCCATCCCTGTGTATCGAGGGGGTGGACCATGTGTGTTTTAAATAGTTAATATAATCATGACTGTAATTAATAGAGATTTAGCTTGTTTCCTGCTTCTCACTGTGACAAAAGCCTTTGTAATTCAGGTCTTTTTACATACATGTTTGTTCATTTGTACAATATTTCTGTCAGGTTTCAAGAAGTAGATCAAATCATTTCCCTAAAGATCACAATTAAAATCTACAGTATATTGAATTCTACAATTTCACACAAGGACTGATCAACTCTGAATAGTAAATGAGAAATCTTCATACAAAATATGTATGAAAAACAAATTCATGTAAAAATGTGCATTTGTGTATGTATCTCAGCATTAGAGAAGAGACCTTTTCAAATTTGTTTCTTGAGCTTTAAAACCATAAATAAACAAACTAACATAACCTGCACACATCATTTCCTGGTTAAATAGGGTTAGATCTCAGATACTAATGAAATGGTCAGTGATTTAAACCCATCAACTACTCCACAGGAGAAAGATGAGTCAAAATCAACTTGAGGACACAAAATAACTGTGTTAGGTTAAAAGCTGAACCCTTCTAGCAAAAAGGATCAAAATACAGTGGCTCCTAGTGTGGCACTGTAAGATAAGCACTGGACTGTAAGATCAATTTGAACTGCAAGGTCAGTGGTTCAAACTCATCAGCCACTCCTTGGAAACCTATATAAGGTTACTATGAATCAGAATCAACTCAACAGCACTAACAACAACAACAAAGAATAAATCAGTTTGTTTCTTTCTCTTGTAACAGAAGTAAAATGACCAGTTTGGAAAAATAAGACATTCTTATTCTACCTACAGTCATTCAGATACCCAGGCTCCTGCCATCTTGTTGCTCCCTCAGTCTTGAGCGCATGATGAAAGTTACGTGTTACTGGTTGTTGTCAAGTCCTTTGTAACTCATAGTGGCCCTATAGGACATAGTAGAATTGCCCATAGTAGATTTCCAAGGCTTTAATCTTTATAGAAGCAAACTGTCCTATCTTTCTCCAGAAGAGTAGCTGTTAGGTTTGAATCACTGACCTTTCAATTAAAAACTGAGCACTTAACCATTGCCTACCAAGTGTTCCTTCAAGGGGAGCTAGATTCTATCATACCCATAAAGAGTCTGGAAGAGCCTTGGCCAATGTTTTCATTTCCAGAAACAAGGCACATTACTTCTGTTCCCACTCCATTAGCAATGCAACTAACTGCAAGGGAGGTTAGTAAATGTGACCTTGTTAGGAGGTTTGGACTCAACCACAACTCTATTTTTGCACGCATTTTGGTAGCTTGATCAGCCCCATCACATTTACTTAATACTCAAATATCCTAGTAAGGTGATTCAAACTGGACTAAATTAAGGAAATAGTATTTCCTAAAGTCAAATTTGGAGTCTCTGAATAGTATAGATGATTAAGGCACTAGGCTCCTAACTGAAAAATTGGAGGTTTGGATTTACTCACAGGTGCCTTGGAAGAAAGAGCTGGTGTTCTACATCTGATGAATCAGTCGTTAAATACTCTATCGAATATAGTCCTACTCTGACAAACATGGAATCACCATAGGTCAAAATCCACTCAACAGCAATTAGTAAAAGTCAAATTCAGAAGATAAAATTGCTATATTCAAAAGGCAACGTTTTTACACATATGAGCTTTTATTTTACTTATTTTATCATATATTTTCTGTCCATATTTTTCAACAGTCTTCCATGTTATTTGTTTCATCTGAAGCCATGTAACATTTGTGATCATTCCTCCTTATCTGAAGAAAGTTCCTGGAAATATTGCAATGACTGTAAACAAAGATCCCATGACGGCTGACTTTTTACATTTCTGAAATTTGTGACGGTTTCATTTCATGTCTATTGGTCTCTGGAACACTTATCAAAGGGTTAAAAAAATCCAATTATCTAATATTTTGAAGGTATAAACAAATAGTCTTAAGACAATTTAGTGTCTAGAAATACAATTTATCCACTCTAAGCTCTAAAGCAAGGGCAGGGAGTTTTCGGCCACAGGAGGTCTAAAGCCCATGAAATCATTTGGTTTGGCCCTTCCAAGACAACCATAGTTCCAACTATCACATTGTTGCTCTTTTTAAGTGCTATCAAGTCATTTCCGACTCATAACTACCCTGGATAGTGTTTCCAAGGAGCAACTGGTGAGTTTGAACCTCCGACCTTGCAATTCAAACTACCTTGCGGTCCAGTGCTTACCTTACGGTCCAGCCATCACACTGTTGCTGTTATTGTTGTTGTAAGGTGCCGTCGAGTCTGGTCTGACTCATAGCAACCCTGTGTAGGGTTTCCAAGGAACATCTGGTGGGTTTGAACTGCTGACCATTGGTTTGTAGTCCATTGCTGATTCTACAGCCCCACACCAGGAGTCCAGCCATTACATTAGGGGCAAGTTAATTAAATGCTTGACCAAGTAAGTATAGCAGGCTAATTTTTAAGCTGATGGCTGATGAATGATGTTATAAATTTTGGCATAACAAAGGTTCTCCCCTCCTTCTCTTGAGGGAGAAGTAAATTCCAAAGCTAGGCTGGAGAGAGAATAGAGGAAGTTGTAATCCCCTCTAGTTGGATTGAAGCCTGTATTCGAAGACATTCCTCACTCCTGTTTGCTGCCATAATGAATACATTTAATCAAGGCATACCAAAGGGTCTATATTGTTTTTGGAGGATGATAAGACTAGCCAAATAGCTTAATACCTGTTTTGGCACTGAGCAAGAGAATCAGAGAACTCTGGCAGCTCCAAAGGAGCAATAAAACGGCCACGTGAAAGGGCACTTTGGAAATATGGCAACAGCAGCAACATAAGATCCATAAAAGCAATCAAGATTTACTGCTGGAGATGTTGCCGTAGCTTCTGATGGACTGTTCCTGTCTTCCTAGCATGACAGCCTCTGGTAAAAGGAGATGGGAGTGCGCAGTTAAATACCAATAAAGGTAACTTCAGGCCTGCAGCCTGCAGCCTACTTCATCCTGACCTCATAAACAAGGTGTTCTGTGGAATGTACACATGAGCCAAGAACTGTATAAAAGGTGATACAATGACTAAGTATGCAACATAAAACAGAGAGGAGTCGATAGTTTACTATAACTTTACCAGATGGCTTCTTTAAGTGCAATCATAAATAGCAAGTGAATTTTATGTAAGTAAGAATCAGAGAATTAATTGACAGCTTTAGTGTGTACATTTTACAAATTTTTTGATATTTTAAAGAAATTTTACTCTGGAAAAATTCCTGCCTTGTTACCGTACCCCTTCTAGACTCTGATTTGTCTCTTCCATGCTCACAATCATCCCACATAGAAAAGTTTGTTACCTAAAGAGACATTGTTCTCCTAATTTTAGTTTGGTATGTTTTGTTCTCTGATAATCTCTAGGACTTCCCTTCACTTACTGGGTAAAAGTTCTCCTTTCAGTTAAATGTCACTCACCTATTACCAAGGACTCATTAGCTGCTTGATGTGAAGCACTATTTAAAAAGAAACTGCCTGGGACCAACTGCCTGGTTTTAATTTTCTTGCCATTCCAGCCCCAATTTTTCTTTAAGGGGGCTGATGGACTATCTGTGTGATAGCTTTCTAATAGAGAGACAGTTACAAGGTGTTTAGGATTGAGATGGTTAATCTCATGTGCACATGTGGCCTGAGTCTAATGACAGTCCAGGTGGCTGGTGATGAAAGGTAGTGCATCAACCTACAGTAGCACCTGTTCATCTGACGCACTAGTTCCCGAACTAGAAAGGTCTATTTCCTTTGAAATATTTATAGCACTGAAACAAAAGGTCATTCAACTTTTGTCTTTAACTTCACATCATGATTAAAACTGGCACTTAAAATAATGAAATCACTTTGAAAGACAGAGGATAAACATACAAAGGTGTGTTCATTCTGTCATGAGAGGAGTGAAACGAAATGTGCATTTAGGATCCTGAAAGATAAGTCTTCACTCAGTTTTAAAAGGAACTTTTTATTCAAATATCCAAATGGCAGTTTCTATGGAACCTCTGCATTAGTCCAAAGTATTAATAGAAACATGTTTCCTTGCTCTATTATGTTCTCTGGACTATCAAACTCTGGAGAAGTCAAATCAAGTATGCTAACAATACTGAAAAGATGACAGTGAGAACCTACTGTTTATAAAGGTCCTTTGTGTCCTCTCAGAGGCATTTTAAAAGTCAAATAAATTAAAATAATCTTCTAATTTTTACCTGACTTAGATGTAACTTTTTTTAAAAGTCGAAAGATAAAATAACCAAGCATAAAAGGAATTATTGATTTTGGAATAAAGTTAATAACTAGAACTTTTGTTTCTTGATTCTTCAATCTTTACTCACCTGTGGCCTTACGTCTTATACCATCAAATCCATTGAAATTGCTGACAATATGATTGTTAATGACTTCTTTGTAATTAAACCCAAGTGATACATCTTAGTCTTTAACTGACTAGACCTCTTATTCATTGAGTCAAATAATATTTATCAAATGTCTACTAAGTACCATGCACTGCCTAAGAATAAATGAAGGAATAAACGTTGATGCAGACAGTTTCCTGCATTTATGGAGTTTGCAGTATAACAGGGGAGTTTCATACTTTAAAAGCTATAGAAAAATTATTTAATTACAGCGGTGACTAATGATACAAAAACAAACATAGGATGCCAAGAGCATTTATAGTTAGACAATGAAATGTAGCATGAGATGTCAGGAAAATTTCCCTGGGAAAATTACCTCTATGCTAAAAGTTATAACTTATTTACTCAGATATAACTATGCACAACTGTATTACTTGTCTGTTTTTCAATCAATCAAAAACATCAAGTAACCAATATTTCTACAGTTATGCCACAATGAAAGTTAATGCTGTTGCACTGTAGGATCATCACGGGACTGCATACCACAAGGTTGGCAGTTCAGACCCACCAACTGATCTTTGGAAACCCAATATAGGATCACGATGAGTCAGAATCAACTAGACAGCACTTAACAACAACAACAATAATTTTGGATGAAAAAAATGACGTTCAGTACCTTCTGAGCTATCACATTACTAACATAGATTTAATTAGTGCTTTGAACTAGTTCATTCTGGTTCCACCTCCTGCTGGGAATTTGAATTTCCACCCCAGACACACTGAATCAGAATCTATGTTTTAACAAGATGGTGAAGAGTCACCTAGGGGTCTATAATAATTACCAGGGGATCTATAACATTCACCAGGAAATCTTGTTAAAATGCAGCATCTGATTCCATATAGCTGGGGAGGAAATGCAAATTCAGCAGGAAGTGGAACCAGAATGAATTAATTCAAAGCCCTGGTTTTAATGCTTGTTGTTGTTGTTAAATGCCATGGAGTTGGTTCCGACTCATAGTGACCCTGTACAGGGTTTCCAAGGCTGTTAATCTTTACGGGAGCAGAAAGCCTCATCTTTCTCCTGCAGAACAGCTGGTAGTTTCGAAATGCTGACCTTGCGGTTCGCAGCCCGATTCATAACCACTACATTAATGCTTAGTATACTTTAATGTTCAAATTTTTTCAAAGCATTTAATTCACAAGTTGTTGTTAAGTGCCGCCCAGTCATAGCGACCCTATATAGGTTTTGAACTACCAACCTTGAGGTTAACAGTCCAGTGCTTATTCTAGAGCACTACACCAGGACTCCAATTCATACATGCATCATTACTAGATCACCCTATTCCTTTACCAGGTTATATAGCAATAAATTATCATGTCATTTCACTTTATGTTTTTCTAAGAATTGTTAATAGATGTGTATATTCTTGGATCAGCTATCAATACTTAAGGAAGCAGCAGTCAAGAAATCAAACGATGTATTTCATTAGGCAAATCTGCTGCACAAGATCTTTTTAAAGTGTTGAAGAACAAAGATGTCAGCTTGAGAACTAAGGTATGCCTGACCCAACCCAAAGTTGGACAGTGAATAAGGAAGACCACAGAAGAATTGATGCACTTGAGTTATGGTGTTGGAGGAAAATGTTGAAAGTGCCATGGGCTGCCAAAAGAACCAATTGATCTGTTTTGGAAAAAGTGCAGCCAGAGTGCTCCTTGGAGGCCAGGATAGTCAAACTTCATCTCTCCTACTTCAGACATATTGTCAGAAGGGACCAGTCACTAGAGAAAGATAATATGTTTGGTAAGGTGGAGGGTCAGAGAAAAAGAGGAAGACCCCCAATGAGATGGATTGGCCAGGTGGCAGCATCGATGGACTTAAGCATGGCAATAGTGGTGAGGTTGGCCCAGGATTGGGCAGTGTTTCTTTCTGCTGTGCATAAGGTCGTTCTCAATTGGTACTGACTCGATGGCACCTAACAACAACAACAATAACAATGTGCATGTGATGTGTGTTTCTACCAGTTGTGCTATGAAACTTGTTGTTGTTGTCAGGTGCCATCGAGTTGGAACTGACTCATAGCGACCCCATGCACAACAGAACAAAACAATGTCCAATCCTGGGCCAACCTCACTACCACCACCACACTCGATGCCATCAATGATGCCACCTGGCTGATCCATCTCATTGGGGGTCTTCCTCTTTTTCTCTAACCCTCCATCTTACCCAGCATGACATCCTTCTCCAGCGACTGTTCCCTCCTGACAATATGTCCAAAGTATGAGAGATGAAGCTTAGCCATCCTGGTCTCCAAGGAGCACTCTGGCTGCACTTCTTCCAAAACAGATCTAATTGTTCTTTTGTCAGTCCATGGCACTTTTACTATTCTCCTCCAACACCACAATTCAAAGGCATCAATTCTTCTACGATCTTCCTTATTCACCATCCAGCTTTCACATGCAGATGAGGTTATTGAAAATACCAAGGCTTGGGTCAGGCAGACCTTAGTCCTCAAGCTGACATCTCTGCTCTTCAACACTTTAAAAAGTTCATTCTTCTTGGATCAACTATCAACATTTGCAGAAGCAGCAGTCAAGAGATTATTGCATTAGGCAAATCTGCTGCACAGGAACTTTTTAAAGTGTTAAAGAGCAAAGGTGTCACCTTGAGGACTAAGGTGCACCTGATCATGAAACTTATATCTGTGGAAAATTCAGAATTAGAAAATCACTAAGAAGTTTCAAATAATTTCTATCCACCAATCTGACAATAATGCTAAAAACAATACTAACCCAGATAAGAACTCTCTGCATGTTATTTTTTCATCCCCACCACAGTCTTTTTGAGATTATCAGTTAGTTTTTGCTATCTACCCCAAACCTTTGTTAATTAAAACTACAGCCATTCATCAATCTCTCAGTTCTGTGCATTGACAATTTAGACTGGGCTCAACTAAGTAGTTCTGGGCAGACTCAAAATGATAAACTGAGGCTCCAGCACCAAACCCACTGCCATCAAGTCATTGTCAAATCATAGATACCATTTATGGGCTTTCAGAGGCTGTAGATCATTAGAGGGACAGAAAGCCTCACCTTTCTCCTGTAGAGCAGAATACAGCGCAGTAACTGACATATTATCGGCTGGTGAGGCAGCTGGGGCTGGTGATTAATAATGGACTTGGCTAGGATGGCTGAGACAATTGATGTCTTTCCTTCCATTTTGTCCCTCAATCTTTGGTATACTAGCCTGACAATTCAAGTGGAAGTCTCAAGATTTCAAGAGAGAAAGTGGAGGAAGCCTGCAAAACATAAGACAGTCCAGGTTCAGAATGCACACAGCATTGCTTCCTCCATGATAAATAGGCCAAAGCAAGTCACAAAGCCAGTACAGACTGCATGCGTAGAGGAATAAACTCTGCTTCTTGGTGCAAAAAGAAGTTGGCAAGATAATGTAAAAGGGGTGAAAGAATTAATGCAGTCTGTTATAATGAAGTAGTTGCTATTGCTCCGTATCTTGTAGATGACAAACTAAGGCTAGAAAACGGCTCAGTGCCTACCATATAGCAAGCATTGTAGAAATACTATTATCAACAAAGGAATTAAGGCATTAATAAGTTATTAATTAATTAGTGCATATGTAGATTCAGCTATGATTCAATCTGGATTTATCTTGAAAGTCTGGGTTTTCTCCATTACTATATTCTGTTTCCTCAATATAAATTCAAATCATAAATGAAAGTTTGAAGAATCAGATATTCTCAGCTAAAGATTCCCACTGATGACCATAATAGAACTAGAGATGAAGCAGTGGTTTTAAGACATTGATCCCTGAAAGCAGGGAAAAATGCAAACTTTACAATTGCCCCTGCTTACTGCCCCAAAAATTGTTTTCAAGTTGCAGTACAGATCCTGGCAGTATCTTTACATTTAGCGATTCAAGTTCAGGAAGGCCAAGCCTGATAGATTTACAGGGCACTATACTAGAGGAAACTACATAGTGAAAAAGCTCCAGAGAAGTACTGACCATTACCCGGAGCCTCTGGCCAATCGCAGATCTGTGATTGTATAACAAGGAACTACGCAAAACGGGAGTAAAGGGTATCTGGAGACCAGTATGCTAAACTAGTCTTAGAGCTCAACTAAGACTGAGAATAGTTCACACTCTCAAGGTCTAAGTAAAGAAGTTTCATAATGCTGTTCTGTTGTTGTAATGTGCCATTGAGTCGGTTCTGACTCACAGCGACCCTGTGTAGGGTTTCCGAGGCTGTAAATCTTTACGGGAGCCCAAAGCCTCATCTTTCTTCCATGGAACAGTTGGTAGTTTCGAACTGCTGACCCTGAGGTTCGCGGCCTGATTCGTAACCACTACGCTAGTAAAGTCCTCAGAAGGGTATTGCCTTAATGTTGTTGTTGTTGCTCGTAAGTGCCTTTGAATCATTTCTGATTCATAGCAACCCTCAGTCAATAGGGTTTCCAAGGCGTGGCTGGTGGGTTTGAACCACCGACTTCAATGGTTAACAGTCCAGTGCTTACTCACCGTGTCATACCAAGAGTCCATGCCTTAATGTTGTTATTGTTAAGTGCTGTCAAGTAGGTTCCTACTAACAGCAACCTGTATAAGCTTTCCACGGAGTGACTGATAGGTTTGAACTAGCGACCTTGTGGTTATCAGTTTAGTATTTATCCTGCGGAGCCACACCAAGGCTTCATTACCTTAATGTTAGGACTAAATTGCCTCTAGATAAGAGGTTTCTTTGAGCCTAAAAAAATCCTAAGGCAGATGGGGAGGGAGGGAGGGTGAGTGGAAAGCCTCAAAGAAATAACCTGGTTTCAATAACTCAAATTCACATCAGAACAAAAGTCAATTATCTTTAAAGAATAGTAAAATATTCAACAAAGGAAACGTCTATAATATCCAACAACGAAAAATTATCAGCCTGCAAGAGAATCAGTTCTGGTTTACTCCATAACCAGTAAAACCTCAATCAACAAAAGAAACATATTCATATATGACAAAGAGGATGGAATTAGCTGACCAGGATTTTAAAAACAGCTATTATGAAGACTACAAATATGTTTTATTTATTCAAGATAGTAAAAATTTATATATTAAATGGTGAAAAGAAACAAAAGACCCAGAAAAAAAGTAATATTTGAAAAAACATTATTATATCCATTGATGTGATTAACAGAAGACTATTCATACAATGAAGGAGCTCTGGTAGCGTAGTGGTTACGAATCAGGCTGTGAACCTTAAGGTCAGCGGTTCGAAACTACCAGCCGCTCCGCGGGAGAAAGATGAGGCTTTCTACTCCCGTAAAGATTTACACCCTC
>NW_006408751.1:3977054-3996522 GCF_000296735.1 Chrysochloris asiatica
AATATAAAGTATATAAGATTAAACACAAAGGAGAAAAGGAAAACAAAACCAAAAAACTCAGAGCATCAGTGACCTGCCAGAATGTGGACAAGCACATATGTGCAATATTTATCTGTCAGTTTGACATATTGTGATGACTTGTGTGTTGTTGTGATGCTGGAAGCTATGCAACCAGTATTTTAAATACCAGAAGGGTTACAAGTTTCAGCAAAGCTTCCAGATTAAGAAAGACCAGGAAGAGTGAGAGGCAGATCACTTCTGAATGGTTAGCCACTGAAAACCTTATGAATAGCAAAGGGACATTGTCAGACATAGTGTCAGAAGATGAAGCCCTCATTTTGGAAGGCACTCAAAATATGTCTACAGAAGAGCTGCCTCCTCAAAGTAGAGCTGACCTTAAAGATGTAAATTGAATTAAGCTTTAGGGACCTTCATTTACTGATATGCCACAATTCAAATTGAGATAAAACAGCTGCAAACATTCATTAATAATCAGACTGTGAATGTACAAAGTATGATTGTAAGAAAATTTGGAAGTTGCCAAAACTGGAAAGGAACAAATAAAGATTGATGTCCTGTGCATTAGTGAGCTGACCTGAACTGATTCTGGCCGTTTAGAATCAAGTCATCGTGTATGATTTTCTGTACCAGGAACAACAAACTGAAGAGGAATGGCATTTCATTCATCGTCAAAAAGAACATTTCAAGATCTCTCTTGAAGTACAATGCTATTTGTAATAGGATAATATCCATATGCCTACAAGGAAGACCACTTAATACCACTATCCTTCAAATTTACGCACCAACCACTAAAGTCAAAGATGATAAAATTGAAGAATTCTACCAACTTCTACAGTCTGAAGTTGACCAAACATGCAATCAAGATGTATTGATAATTACTGGTCATTGGAATTTGAAAGTTGGAAACAAAGAGAAAAACTCGGTAGTTGGAGGTATAGTCTTGATTAAAGAAATGATGCTGAAGATCACATGATAGACTTTTGCAAGATCAATAACTTATTTAGTGCAAGTACCTTTTTTAAACAACATAAAAGGAAACTGTACATCTGGACTTCTCCAGATAGAATGTAATGGAATCAAATTAACTACATCTGGGTGAAGAGAAGGTGGAGAAGCTCAATATTGTCAGTCAAAACAGAACCAGAAGCCAACCGTAGAAGAGACCATAAATGTCTCCTATGCACGTTCAGGCTGTAGCTGAAGCAGATTAAAACAAGTCCAGGAGCACAAAAGATGACCTTGAATATATCCCACATGAATTCAGAGGCCATTTCAAAAACAGATTTAATGTATTAAACATTAATGACAAAGACCAGAACATCATAGAGGATGAAATCAAAAGGTCATTTGAAAGGCAGAGAAGAAAAAAAACCATATCAGAAGAGACTCTGAAATTTGCTCTTGAGCATAGAGAAACTATAGAAAAATGGAAGAAATGAGGAAGTAAAAGAGCTGAACTGAAAATTGAAAAGGCAGCTTTAGAAAACAAAATTAAATATTTTAATGAAATGTGCAAAGACCTGGATTTAGAAAATCAAAAGAGAAGAACGCACTTAGCATTTGTCAAACTGAAGAAAAAATTGAAGCTTGAAAGAACTGAAGAAAAACCTCAAGTTGCAATATTAATGTATTCTGTAGGCACAATATTGAATGACACAGGAAGCATCAAAAGAAGATGAAAGGAATACACAGAGTCACTGTACCAAAAAGAATTGGTTGATGTTCACTCATTTCAAAAGATATCATACGATCAAGAATTGATGGTATTTAAGGAAGAAGTCCAAGCTGCACTGAAGGCATTTGTGAAATGAAAATTGAAATATTTCTACAAACTCATGTAGCACTGGAGCACTCATGTATTTCTATAAACTCATACAGCACTCATGTATACCAAGAAATATGGAAGACATCCTCTAAGCCAGTCAATTAGAAAAGATCCATATTTGTGCCCATTCCAAAGAAAATTTGCTTAGCAGAATGCAGAATTCATTAAACAGTATCATCAATATCATATATAAGTAAAATGCTGCTGAAGATAATTCAAAAACAGTTGCTGCAGTACATCAATACGGAGCTGCCATGGAAGAGCTCATGGAACTAAGGATATAACTGCTGGTTACAGGTAGATCTTGGCTGAAAGCAGAGAATACTAGAAAGATGTTTACTTGTGCTTTCTTTACAATGCCAAAGCATTTGACTGTGTGGATCATAACAAACCATGGATAATATTATAAAGAATGGGTATTTCAGAACACTTAATTGTATTTATGAGGAACCTTTGCATAGACCAGAAGGCAGATATTAGAACAGATCAAGGAAATATTGAATGGTTTAAAATCAGGAAAGGTGTGCACCAGGGTTGTATTCTTTCACCATATTTATTCAATTTGTGTGCTGGCAAATAATCCAAGAAGCTGGATTACATGGCATTAAGATTGGAGGAAGATTTATTAACAACATGCAACATTCAGATGATATAATCTTGCTTGCTGGAAGGAAAGAGGACTTAAAATACTCACTGATGAAGATCCAAGACTACAAATCCTTCCTTATCTATTGCATCTCAATGTAAAGAAAACAAAAATCCTCGCAACTAGACCAATAAATAACATCATGATAAATGGAGCAAAGATTAAAGTTGTCAAAGATTTCATTTTGCTTGAATCCACAGTCAACATTCATAGAAGCGGCAGTCAAAAAACCAAACAACATATTACACTAGGCAGATATGCTACAAAATACCTCTTTGATGTGTTAAAGATCAAAGATGTCAGAGGACTCAGGTACGCTTGACCCAAGCCATAACATTTTCAGTCGTCAAATATGCATGTGAAACTTGGAGAAGGAAGATTGGAGAAGACTATATGCATTTAAATTATGGTGTTGGAGATGAATATTGAAATTTCTATGAACTTCCAGAAGTAGTACAGAAGAAGTATTGTCTTGGAAGAAGGATAACCAAAATGCACCTTAAGAAAAAAAAAAAATGCCCCATAAGAGCAAGGATGGCAACACTTTGTCTCATAATTTGGACAAGTTGGAGAAGACCATCATGCTTGGAAAAGTGGAGGGTAAGTGAAAAAGAGGAAGACCCCCAACAAGATGTTTTGATAGAATGATAGCAACAATGGCCTAGAACATTCCATTGTACGGATGGTGCAGGATCAGACAGTGTTTCATTCTGTTGTGCTTTGAGTCACTATGAGTCTGAAGTGACTCAAGGGCCCCTACAACATAACAACAATACATAAAATAGGAAAGGAAAAAATGAAATATTTAAAGAAATAAGGACTGACTTTTTTCCAAGTTGTAAAAATTTATAAATGCAAAATTTCAATAAGAATTAACCCAAGGAAACATAAATAAATAAAATCATAGTAACAAATAAATAATGAAAATCCCATAACATATCATTCACTAATTACTGCAAATCAGCAAGGGGGAAAATGTATTAGGTACAGAACAAAATATGAATGACAGCAGACTTCGTAAAAAAAAAAAAAAAGTAGGCAAGCTGGTTTACAATTGAAGACCTGAAAGAAAACTGTGAGAATGAAATTTACAATCAGCCAAATATATCTTTTAAAAATTAAGGTATAGTATTTCTTTTACACAATGAAAAGGAAGACTAAGCTGAGAGAATTGATTGTCACCAACTTCAGATTATGTACAAGAATAATAAAAAGAACTGCCCTGGGTAGAAGGGCAATGATAACAGGTATAAAAATCTGCAGAAAGTCACAAAAAATGTTGGAAATGGTAAATATGTGGGCAAATATAGAATCCTCCCAAAATTTCTTATTTGAAAATTTCTTTAAAAATAATTATTTCAAAGTCAACTAGTAATGTATTGTGAGGCTTACAGCATGGAGGAGTAAAGTATAAGAGAGCAATAATACAAGAGGAAAGAAAAGCAATAATATTGTTATAAAATTTTAACACTTACATGAAGTCTAGTATTATGATTTGAAGGTAGATTGTTATAAATTAAAGATGTGCATTTTAACCCAAGAGCAATCATTAAGAAAATAAAACAAAGCAGTAGGGCTAATAAACCAATAAAGTAGATAAAATCATAAAAATGCTAGATATCAATAGCAAGGGTATTTTTCACATCTCCAAGTATTTGAAAATTCAAGAAACAAACTTGTAAATAGCCCACGTTTCAAAGAAATCATATGGAAAAACTGTTCTTGAGATGGCCCCTAAATTCAAATGTAACATGTTCTAGATCATATTTTGGTTCTTGTGTATTTGTTTTAATTTTCTTCTTTTTCAGCCCAAACGTGCATATGAGCAATTGATCATCTGTTCCACAGTCCATCCTGACTTCATTTTGGCTGATGATATAGAGTTTTCCCATTGTTTCTTACCATACATGTAGTCAGTTTGATACCTATGTATTCCATCTGGTGAGTTCCATGTATAAATTCACCTTTTATGTTGTCTAAAAAAGCTATTTGCCTTGAATAAGTCATTGATCTTGAAAAATTCTATCATGTGGTATCTAGCATCACTTCTATCACCAAGGCTATATTTTCCAGCTACTGGCCATTCCTCTTTGTTTCCAACCTTTGCATTCCAATCACCAGTTATTATTAAGACATCTTGATTCCATGTTTGATCAATTTCACACTGAAGAATTTGGTAGAATCCTTCAATTTTATCACCACTGGCTTTAGTGGTTGGTGTGTAAATTTGAATAATAATGGTACTAACTGGTTTCCCTTGTAGGAATATGATTATCATTCTATCACAGTGTTGGACTTCTAGATCTTGAAATATTCTTTTTGATGATGATTGCTATGCCATTCCTCTTCAGTGTGTCATTCCCAGCATAGTAAACCATATGTATGTGTAATTCAAAATGGCCAATGCCATTCTATTTCAGCTCACTAATGCCTAGGATATAAATCTTAATGTGTTCCATTTCATTTTTTACAATTTCCAATCTTCCTAGATTCATACTTCATACATTCCATGTTCTGATTACTAATGGATACTTGCAGCTGTTTCGCCTTATTTTGAGCTGTGTCCTGTGGTCAAATGAAGGTCTCAAAAGTTTTATTCCATTTGCATCATCACGGTCCACTCTATTTTAAGGAGGTAGTTCTTTCCTACTCATATTGTGAGTGCCTTTCAAACTAAAGGGCTCATATTTCAGAACTATATCTGACAGTATTCTGATGCCATTTCTAAGGTTTTTAGTGGCTAAACATTCATAAGTATTCCACCTCTCCTAGTCTGTCTTAGTCTGAAATCTGTCCACCATGGGTGATCGTTGTGGTATTTAAAATACTGGTGGCATAGCTTGCAGCATCACAGCAACACACGAACCACCACAGTATGACAAATTGACCGACCATTGGTGGTTTAAATGTGTAGGAGGCAAATTAATCAGTTCTTACAGGATAATTTATAGATTTCAATGCTTATAGTAGAAAAGAAGTTCTGAAATCAATGATCTAAACATTTACTTCAATAAATAAGAAGAGCACATTAAAAGCAAAATTAAGGGAACCTAGTGCTAGGGGGCATGGAGGAAGGCAGAATCTCCAGTGGGTACTATTCAATCTGGCTGGGCGGAGCTGATGAAAGGAAATACAGATGGGTAACTCGCGATACTGTAGTGAATAATGCTTATCAGGACGGATTATGAGGGGTGGAAATGCAAAGGTAGACGTTTTGTAACAAGGAAGGGAGTTATTAATTCTCCAGTCTAGGAGCTGAGGTCTCTGGGACCATCAACAGAGAAGAGCCGAGAGCGAGACCCTACCCAGAGAAACAGAGATGCCTGAGATAGAGACAGAGGTGATGACATGGAGTGATGAAGCGGCTGGGGACTTTGGATCCGGGGTGGGGGTGGGGTGTGTGTGTAGGGGGCGGGTTTCTAGGATATACCCTTTGGTTAGTTGATGCATGGAGGGGATTGGAACCATGGCAATGAGATGATATACAATGGAAAGAATGTAAAACTAAAGTTCTCTCATGTAAACTATCATATAATCCACAATAAAACATTTTTTAAAAAAGCAAAATTAACAGAAGGTAGCAAATAAAGATAATAGTAGATGGAAGCAGAAAAATAACAGAGAAAATAAATGAAACTAAAAGTAAGAGATTATTGTGCCCAGTCTCAAGAGGCAAAATAGAGTACAATATCAAGTTATCTTCTTACAAGCATTACTGTTAATTACCAAGAAATCCCAAGTCTAAGGCAGACATTGTTTTTACTATTTTTTAACTAGAAAATATTTTTTTCCTGTTTACCAGAAAACTTGTATATGACATAGATATAAGTAGCCTGTCTTCATTTTGTCTGATTGAAAGTCAGCAGTGTTTAGAATACTAGTCTAAGTATGAACTGAACAAAAAGATGAGTCTGAACTAGCCAGAAACACAACAGCATTAAGCCTTTGTCAAGAAGGTCTGAAAGATGACATAAAGCAATGTTTTCTATCTTAAATGCAAAGTTGAAGAAAACATCCCCTTTTGATATAAAAAGAGAGCCTCTTGCTTGGGAAACAATTTGAATGCTATTTTGTCTCATTTGAATTTTCAAACCAGGGGAAAATGAGTTTCACATCATTTTTCCACTTATAACACATTATTTTATTGTGGTTGTTAAGTGCCATCAAATCAGTTCTGACTCATAGTGACCCTGTATAGGGTTTCCAAGGAGTGACTGGTAGATTTGAACCACCAACTTTGTGGTTAGCAGTCTAGTGCTGATCCAACAGCGCCACACCAGGACTCCAACACATTACTGTAAACGTAAGAAAACTACTATAACATGAACACCCGAGATCTCTGTTGCAAGAAAGTCTCTAGCATAAGATCATGCTAAAGTGATTAAGTTTCATTGGTTTCGTTGTCATCCACTGCTGTGGTAACTAAGAGTCCAAAGTTGCCAGTGCTCTTTGGGAACAAATTAACCTACCCCACGCTTGCTATTTTAAGTTCTTCCATTTAATACTGTTTGTGAAATGACTTTTATTTTCAGACACTCCAGATGTAATGTTTTCACTGACCACACAATGGTTTACTCTGAAAAATGCTGTGAAGAGCAAATTCTTTGAATCTGTATTTCTCCAGTTGACATGACCAAGCTGTTACGATTTCTCAGGGACATGTGGCAATTACATCTGTAATCAGTCATAACCAGAGCAGCTCTGGGAGCCCAATGGTTGCACAATTCATACTCAACCATTGGAGAAGTGTTTGGGTCTTAAATTCCAGTGCGCCCAAGGAATGTTAGTAGTCTCTTTTTCCAAAGCTGTGGCATACATCCCTTACACCAGGCTTAGTCATTATCCCCCTGTATATTTGGAGAAGGTTTTGTGTGTGGCAAATTAGTATAAACTCATCTTTGGCTTCTTCCAAGCTGTATTTCATTAAAGTCTCTATCAGTGAGTTATTCCACTTCTCCAATCTAGGAAAAGTCAATTCCAGACAGTCATCTGTAATTTTGGTCTTTCCTCTTCTTTGTATAAGTACAATGAAATTAGTCATTAAACACCATGGGAGGAAGGGGACATCCAGGCTCACTCAGCAACTTCAAAACCAGGAAGACTCTGATGAGCTTTCCCTTAACTCCTTTCCACTCTACTACAGAGTCCATGGTTCTCCAGATGAGGGAACCATCCATGACATCATTAATTCTGAGATGTAAAGATTTCCTGTTAACCTAAAACATACCTCAAATACAACTTTAATATAAATCTAACTGCTCTCAATGTGGTTGTTAAGCACCATCAAGTTGGTTCTGAGTCATATCGACTGTACAGGATTGGCAAGGAATGACTGGTAGGTTTGAACTGCCAACATTGTCATTAGCAGTCCAATGATTATCCTACAGTGCCACACCAGAACTCCTTGCTTCCAACAGTCCAAGACATTTTTTTGGAGGTACTTACTAGAAATGTTAGTCATACTGCTTCCAACAGAAGATGATACCTCCCTGTTGGGGAAAAAAAAAAAAAAAAACCTGGTAGAAATTATGGTGTACTTTCCAGGACAAACCATTCATATTAACAAGCAGGAAAAAAAGAGAGAGAGAGAGAGAGACACTCAACACTTGAATTGTGGTATCCTGGTAAAAAAATAAACTTCAAATCGAGACTTAAGGCATGTTGTTGTTAGGTACCATCAAGTCGGTACCAACTCATAGCGACCCTATGCATAACAGAATGAAACACTGCCCGGTCCTGGGCCAACCTCACAATTGTTGCCACTCTTGAGCCCAATGATGCTGTCATATTGCCAATCCATCTTGCTGGGGGTCTTCCTCTTTTTCTCTGACCCTCCACCTTATCAAACATGATACCCTTCCCCAGTGATTGGTTCCTCCTGACAATATGTCCAAAGTATGAGAGACGAAGTCTAGCCATCCTGGTCTCCAAGGAGCACTCTGGCTGCACTTCTTCCAACACAGATCTGTTGGTTCTTTTGGCAGCCCATGTCACTTTCAATATTCTCCTCCAACACCATAACTCAAATTCTTCTATGGTCTTCCTTATTCACTGTCCAGCTTTTGCATGAATATGAGGTTATTGAAAATACCATGGCTTGGGTCAGGTGCACCTTAGTCCTCAAACTGACATCTTTGCTCTTCAACACTTTAAAAAGGTCGTGTGCAGCAGATTTGCCTAATGCATGTAGTTCTATCATAATTACTCACTTGCTGGTGTTATGTCAATTTCTCCTTCTGTCAAGGCCTTGTGTTCATAAGATCTCGGACTCTAAGGTATAAAAATGCATGTAGTAGGTAGAAAATGAGAATTTTAATTTTTAAAGTATTTGCTTTAGTGTTCATTTCCTTCCAAATGAGGGTTGTTATTATTGTTGGGTGCCATCCAGTCGGTACTGACCCATAGCGACCTTATGCACAGCAGAATGAAACACTGCCCAATCCTGGAACAACCTCACTACTGTTGCCACGCTTGAGTTCATCGATGCTGCCACTTGGCCAATCCATCTTGTTGGTGGTCTTCTTCTTTTTCTCTGACCCTCCACCTTACCAAACATGATATTCTTCTCCAGTGACTGGTTCCTCCTGACTATACATCCGAAGTATGAGAGATGAAATTTGGCCATCTTGGCCTCCAAGGAACACTCTGGCTGCACTTCTTCCAAACCAGATTTATTGGTTCTTTTGGCAGCCCATGGCACTTTCAGTATTCTCCTCCAACACCATAACTGAAATTCATCAATTCTTCTACGGTCTTCCTTATTCACTGTCCAGCTTTCGTATGCATATGAGGTTACAAAATCACATGCAGATTCCTGGGCTTAGCCCTAGAATATCTAAACCAGAATTTCCATAGTAGGTCCTTTAAATCTACATTTTTAAGAAAACCGAACACTCAAGCTCTTAGCTATAAGTTTGTGTGCAGTTGTCCCTGTATGTATTTGTGAGATTATCTGAATGTCAATCTTCTTGATAACCCTAACACATTCTTCTCCATTTATAGTTACAACCCAGACAATAAGAAAAGTATTGAAAATATATATTTATGTGAGGGATTAGGTGAGTGCCTACCTAGTCCTACTGCTCATCCTAGTGTCCTAAAATAAAACTTAGAGCCAGAGCAGAAACAGAAATATCCTGGAAGTAATATGAGCTGGTAGACTAAGATTTTAATGTACTTTTGTTTATGGTATTAAAGATCTAAGAGTGGGAGCAGGATAGAGTTGTACCTTGCTGCCTCCAAAAAGCTCTATACATATGCTCAGCAAATAATGAAAAACTTCCAAAAGGTGAGGATCTTTGAAAGCATTTCATCCAGAAAAACAAGCAGAGAGTTTGCAAAGACAAGCAAAAATCAAACAACCTGTTTATTGGCAGTTTTTGTTCTGCAAACATCTATATATTCTGAAGGAAAACTAAGCACTGGACTACCATAAGGCTGATGGCATATGCCCTCCAGCTGCTCTGTGGGAGAAAGATGAGGTTGTCTGCTCCCACAAATATTTACAGATTCAGGAATGCTATATAGAGTGACTATGAGTCAGAACTGACTTGACAGCACACAACAAGAGACCACAAGGAGTCCTAGTGACACCGTGACTAAAATGCCTGGCTGCTAACTGAAAGCTTGGCAGTTCAAACCCACCAGTTATTCCGAAGAATAAAGATGAGGCAGTCCCATAAAGAATTACACAGCCTTGGAAACCGTAGAGGAGCTCGTTTACTCTGTCGAAGCAGTACTACGCGTCAGAATCGACTGGATGGTAACAGATTTGGTTTTGGTTTTAAAAAGGCCACAATTAGCATGAAGCTTATAAACATGACAACAGAGGGAAAAGAACAACACACCTGACTTCATGTCCTAGACCTGCCATAACAAAATGTCACAAAATACGTGGCTTTAAAAATCAGAAATGTATTTTCTCACAGTTCTGAAGGCTGGAATTCTGAATTCAGTCTGCAAGACTGTTCTCACTCTCAGACAGCTCTGGGGGAAAATCCTTCCTTGTCTCCCTCAGCTTCTGTAGCCCCCAAAATTTCTTGGAAAATAACTTGAAAAAAAAAAAAAAAAAGAAGTTATATAGCTCTAGAGAACAGGGAAGCGAAAACAGAGATTTGGTCTCAAATTGGAGGTGCTCCATCCCCAGAAATCAGAACAAAGCACAGACAGGAAGCAACAAAGACATAATTTAAGAAAAAAGTTTTAAACAACAGATCCAAGTTCATATGTACTTATTAATAACCAGTCTATTCCAAGTAAAAGTAGTGAAATGATATTTATGCCGAGACCATTTCAGAAGACTTTTGGGATTTTAAGGATAAGAACAAAGAATCTTGCAAGTATGCATACAAGTAAAGCAAGCAAATCAACAATAGATTATAAATAAAATTAGACCGGCAAATATTTTCTATGCAATTTGACATGCCAAGAGGTAATGTTACAACATATTTTGATCTTTAAAATAAACAAAACAAGCATAAACTTAAAATTTTTCAAAGGCAAATGTTTATAAAAATTGAGTGCGTGTGTCAAAAATAATAATTAAAATAATATAGATATTAAATAACAATGTGGATCCACTAATTTAGATTAGCTTCTCAGAAACTAGAAATTATAAGGATGAGAAATAAGTTGAGGAAAGAGTGAAATGGTGGAAAATTATTTAAAATGCATCTTTCAGTTTTGACATGAATAATCAGAGAACTATAGCTTTTGAAAAAAATACATCTCCAAGTCAAAAAACAAAGTACAGATATAATTTCAAACAGAGTAAGGCTCTGGCTCAGAAGAGGATCTGGGTTGCAGCCTCCAGTCATCTTCTCAAAACTTCTCACTAAATAACAGCTGAAATCAAAAAGAAATGAAAATTCTCAATAACACTGAAAACAAAAACTGAAAGACCATCAGATTCTGGGAGGCATTAACATTAACTAAGGAGCTCTGGTAGTGTAGTGGTTACGAATCGTCTGCTAATCTCAAGGTCGGCAGTTCGAAACTACCAGCTGTTCCGCGGGAGAAAGATGAAGGTTTCTGCTCCCGTAAAGATTTACAGCCTCAGAAACCCTGTACAGGGTCGCTATAGGTCAGAACCGACTCCACAGCACATAACAACAACAAACAGCAGATAGCAGAATTCAGTTTCTGACATCTCTAACTTTGCTTTATGAAACAAAATTGCTAAGAACGTCTGCCTTCATCTGTCAAAGTCCAAAGGCTTATATCAACCAGAAAACTTCGCAAGTATCCCTCTGTACCCCATGAGAAATGTTCTCAAAAGCAGAGTTTGCTTTTTGGTGGAGTTTTTGTTTTTTTGTTTGGGGATTTTTTTTTGCGTGTGTGTGTTTTTTCCCCCCAGATACTGCAAGTTTCTAAAAAACAAAAAGTAAAATAAACTTTCTGAGGCAATGCATCTTTTGAGAAGAATGGTCTTCATACATAAAATACTTGGGTAGGAAAGAACATATTTCTATCATATGAGAAGTTTTCAGACAACATTATCAAATCAGATGAAAAAGAAACTAGTTATTAGGGGAAAGTAGCAAGAAAAAAATCCAGAACAGAGCAGACACATAATCCATAAATGTAAGTAATAAAGAAACTGGTTCAGAAATTATGAAGATCAACCTTCCTGCCATTCACAGATTTAAAAAGTGAGAAGAGAGTTTGATGATTGTGTAACACAACTGTCACAGTGTGAAAGAAGGAAGACTAAGAAGAAAGGAACAGCAAAGAGCCTATGAAAAATTATTGCAGAATAAAAAAGGATAATGACAATTGGGATTTTAAGGTAAATTGGAAACCTCAGCTTTTTCTCGACAATCCATTTGAATGGCATAAAGAAATTTGAAACACACACACAAGACATCACACTCAAATGGACAAAAGGAACAAAAGAAGATATGAGAGCTGACAAGAGATGTCAACAAAATTTTGGAAGCTGAAAAGCAGGTACAAGGGTAGTAACTCTCATGCTGAGGGTTGTGAGGGAGTTGGGGAGAGGGATGTACAAATCAGCTGGTAACACAGAAGCCAAAAAAGACTTGTAAAGAATTAAAAACCAAAGATTGCTCAAAAGCAAATAAAAGAAGCAGATACACTCTTTAATCCCCTCCCAAATTCTGTGAACCCTGGCAAATACCCACCTTGAGAAGAATTAAAGTAAATCATTTGAGAGGCTTAACTCAAAAGATCTGGAACTGGAGATAAGAGTACAGCACAGTTCAAAAATATAAGAAAAAGAAGATCAAAGCTGGAGATGAAACATACAAACTTGTGAGATTCAGGTTCCTTTTCTCCATGTAGAGGCAGGAAAGGATTGGGGTGCTCCTACTGCCTAAGCTGCAAAACCTACAGGTGCTGACAGGTAAGGATCCTCCAAGATTCTTGTCCATCAACTTCCATGGCAACTATTGTTTGTTAAGATCCTCTGCACCTCATACAAGTTTCAGTCAGCTTTCAGTGACTTAGAATCTGATGAGGAGAATTCATTACATGAAACCAAAATAAACAAATAGAAAAAAAGATAACTCCTGGAACCAGAGATAGAACAGAGAGCAGAAGAAACTTTAAAAAAAAAATGTCTAATACAATTAATATACTCAAAAAATTAGAGAAATATTGTATCCATAGAACAAGTACACAATTTTTAAAAAAGATATATTTAGAGAACACAAAGAAGTTCTAGTATATTAAAGATTTGATAGAATCAATTAAAATTTAATTAAAATATTGGAAAGGACCATTGAAAAATCTGTCAGAACGTAGAATAAAAAAGATTTGGAAAGCAATAGAGAAAACATAAGAAAATTTAAAACACAAACTAAGATAATCAGTACCCAAATAAGAAAAGAAAGATTAAATATAAGGGGAGAAATTACCAAATTGAGTAGAATGTAAAGTACTACAACTAGAAGGCATGATATTCCAGACTGAGGTTATAGTAGGGCACAACTCAGTAAATGAGCAGGCAATTTCTAAGCTACTTGGTAGAGATATTCAAGGACCTCAGCTCTATCAACAATAATGCTTATATTGTTGTTTTGTGCTATCAAGTCGGTTCTGAATCAAAGCAACCCCAAGCACAACAGAACAAAACAGTGCTTGGTCCTATGGCATCCTCAATTCAGTGTTACATCTGTGCCCATTTCTACTGCCACTGTGCCAATCTATCTCTTTGGGGGCCTTCTTCTCATTCTCTGACCCTCCGTTTACCAAGCAGATAGCCTTCCATAAGGATTGTTCCCTCCCAATAGCATGTCCAAAGTATAAGAAATAAAGTCTTGCCATCCTGAATTACAAGGAGTATTCTGGATGCACTTCTTCCTGAACAGACTTGTTTCTTCTCCTGGAAGTCCATGTACTCTTAATATTCTTCTTGAATACCATAATTCAAATACATCGAGTCTTCTAAGGTATTCCTTATTCATTGTCCAGCTATCGCATGCATATGAGGAGATTGAAAATATCATGACTTGGGTCAGGTGCACCTTAATCTTCAAAGTGATGTGATTGCTCTTGAACGCTTTAAAGAGGTCTTTTGCCTAATGCAATACATTGCTTGAGTTCTTAACTGCTGCATCCATGAGTGCTTATTGTGGATCCAAGCAAAAAGAAGTCTTTAACAACTTCAGTCTTTTCTCCATTTAACATTTTTTTATTGGTCCAGTAGTGAAAATTTGTGTTGTTGTTTTGTGGTTTTTTTTTACATAGAAGTGCAATCCATTCTGAAGTCTGTAGTATTTGGTCTTCATCAGTCAATATTATAAATTCTCTTTGTTTCAAGTAAGCAAAGTTGTATAATCTGCATATCACAGGTTGTGAATCATTCTTCCTCCAAACCTGATGCCCCATTCTTCATATAATCCTGCTTCTCAGATTATTTGCTCGACATACAGACTGAGTTTGTATGGTGAAAAGATACAACCCTCATGCATACCTTTCCTGATTTTAAACCTGTCAGTATCCCCTTGTTCTGCTCTAATGACTGCCTCTTGGTCTACGAACAGGTTCCTTTATGGCACTATTAAGTGTTCTGTAATACCCATTCTCACAATGTTATCCATAGTTTGTTATGATCCATATAGTCAAAAGCCTTTTCCAAGTCAATAAAGTACAAATAAACATCTTTGTGGTATTATTTGCTTTCAATCAAGTTCCATCTGACATCAGGAATTTGTCACATCCTCTTCTGAATCAGACTTGAATTTCTGGCAGTTCCCAGTAAGGTACTGTTGCAATCTTTTTAAAATTATCTTCCGCAAAATTTTACTTGCATATTACATTAGCAATATTGTTCGATGACTTCTGCATTCCATTGGGTCCACTATTTCTGAAATGGACACAAATATGGATCTCTTCCAATCAGTTGGCAAGATAGTTGTCTTCCAAATGTCTTGGCATAGATGAGTGCTGCATCAGTTAGTTGAAAGATTTCAATTTGCATTCTGTCAATTTTGCACCAATGCCTTCAGTGCAGCATGCACTTCTTCCTTCATTTCCACTGGTTCTTGATCATATGCTGTCTTTTGAAATAGCTGAACAGTGACCATTTCTTTTTGTTATTGTGACTCTGTGTAATCCTCATCTTCTTAAGTACGTTCTGCATCATTCAATATGTTTCTCATAGAATCCTTCCATATTTCAAGTAGAGGCTTGAATTTTTTCTTCAGTTCTTTCAGCTTGAGAAATGCTAAGCATCTTCATTGCATGTTTGATCAGTTTCAGACTGAAGAAATTGGTAGGATTATTCAATTTCATCACACTGACCTTAGTGTTTGGTACCTAACTTTTAAGAATAGTGGTATTAACTAGTATTCCTTGTAGGAATATGAACATCAGAGAAGCCTTGTATTTCAAGACAGATCTCAAAAATGTTCTTTTTCATGACTAATGTGAAGCCATTCCTCTTCAATGTGTCATTCCCAGCAAAGTAAACCATAAAATTGTCTGATTGAAAATGACCAATATCAGTCCATTTCAGCTCACTAATGCCTAGGACATCAATCTTTATGCATCCTATTTCACATCAGAAATATTTCAATTTTTCTGGATTCATACTTCATATATCTCATGTAAAGATTATTAATGGATGTTTGCAGCTGTTTTTCCTCCTTTAGAGTTGTGTTCCATCCACAAACGAAAGTCTTAAAAGCTTTACTCCATTTACATCATTATGGTCAACTCTAATTTGAGGAGGCAACTCTTTCCCAGTTGTGTTTTGAGTGCCTTCTAACCTGAGGGACTCATCCTCTGGCACTGTATCTGACAATGTTCCACTACTCTTCACAAGGTTTTCATATTCTGGAACAAATGTCCGCTGCTATTCATAAGATTTTCAGTGGCTAAAGTTTCAGAATTAGTTTACATCTCCTGCTTCCTAGTCTGCCTTAGTTTGGAAGCTACAATAAAATCTGTCCACCACGGCTGACTCTTCTGATTTTTAAAATACTGGTGATATAATTTTCAGAATCACTGCAACCTGCAAGTCACCACAGTACAAAACAAACTAACATGCAACTGATGGAATATTTATATAGTAAATAGTAAAGGCAATGATGTTATTGCACTTAGCTATCATTATAGCACACTAATATATAGGAATAGGATTTCTCAGCACTAAATTGTAGAAGTGAATGGAGCAAGAACTTCTATTATGAAAGATCTATATTTATAAACTATAATTTTATATTTTACTACAGGAAGGAAATGAGTGTGAGAATAAAATTTTAAATTGTTTAAATTATCACATTTGAAAATTCTCAGAATTTTACTTCACACCCTTTCTCAGGAAGTTTCTGGAAAATTAAAATACTAAACAAGAAAATAAGCTAATAAAGGAACATATCAGAAAAACAGGTGTTCAATATAGAAATTAAGAGATTCCCAAGATAACGGTGAAGGTGAGTCCAACAGAATGTGGACTTAATCAGGGTAGAAGAGTAAAGGACGTCTCCAAAAATAATAATTATAATATTAGTAAAAGTGATAAATTACAAATTTCAGGATTGAGAGATTTTCTGCAGGAGAATTTGGATATGACATAATGGTGTTGTTGATATTAGGTACCACTGAGTCTATTTTGACTCATTCAGCAGGAAAGTAGAAATACCCCATAGTGTTTTCTAGAACCCCGAGTGTTATAAATTAATACTATTTTCCCAAATCTTATTAAACATATTTGATGGCTTAAAAGAATAAAAGAGGAGCTTTCCAGTCTGGAATTTGTGATTGTCAAAAATGGTAACCATTCAACATTTGCTTCCTCTTCCTGAAATAGGTCATCACTATTGTTAAAATAAATATATTAGCTTTTAAATAGACTCTTTGCTGCATGCTTTCTCATTTTTCACAGTTAGATTGCATTTAATAAAACATAACAAATACCATGTAGAAAACCTTCATCTGACATGTTTTTTCTTATTTAATCAGGTGCTGGGAATTTCTCCAAGCCTCATTGAATTCCACTGAATGTACAAATATGAAACACCCTTTCTAAGAACTAAGCTATTGTTTTTTAAGGTTGTTAATAAATAGATGCTAGGGGAATTTCAAAGCCCACAATTTTACATCTCTGTGAAATGAGAAGAAAGCTTATTGCTAGTGGATAGAAATTACTTCACCAGAGAAGTGGTGAAGAATTTATTAACAATTTTAGTTACCAAAATAACTGTAGAAAGCTTTAGTTAAGTAAATGTCTTTAGAAAATAAGCTGCTCATAAGGTGCAGCTGAAAGAATGAAACATGGAACACATTTTAGTGAAGATAAAGTAAAACGTCTGTCAGAAAATCTGCTGACCTCAAGTAGGTTTACTACTAAAATGAGAAGGATTAGGAAAGAATGAACAAAGACTTTGTGTCAAGTAAGAGGTACTGAAAACTAACAACAGGTGTTAAATTTTCTCTACTGATAATGAGAATAGGGTGAAAGCAACACATAGTTAATTACAACATAAGAAAGAAGAAGCCTTATATAGTGAAGGGGGCAAATGGTAGAATTCTCACTGTTCTTACAGAAATCCTGGTTCCATTCCCAGTCAACGCACTTTTATGCAGCTAAATACTGTCATGGGGGTTTGCGTGGGGCTATGATAGTTTCAGCAGTGCTGTCTCTTAGAAATAGGATTCTTTGTTCTGAGACTTCAGTACAGCTAAAACATTGGGTGGAGCTAAAGAAATTTTGGAATATTTATTGGATATTTTACTTTAAGTGAGTTAATAGAGATTTACAATTTCGTTATCAGCAACTACAGAGTTAGCAACTTTTGAAACAGATATTTAGGATTCTTCTAGTCATTAGCATTCTCCTGAAGTGGTGTGGCTGTATGCTGTCAAATTGATTCTGACTCATAGTTAGTTAGTCCCTGTGACAGAGGAGAACTACACCATAGAGTTTTCTAGGCTGTAATCTTTATAGGAGCTCTGGTAACATAGTGGTTACGAATTGGGCTTCTATTCTCAGGATCAGCAGTTTGAAACTACCAGCTGTTCCGCCAGAGAAAGATGAGACTTTCTGCTCCTGTAAAGACTTACAGCCTTGGAAATCCTGTAGAGGGTCAGTCACTATGAGTCGGAACCGACTCCACAGCACATCACAACAACAACAATCTTTATGAGAGTGATCACCAGGTCTTTCTTCCATGGAACTGCTGGGTGAGTTTGAACCACCAACCTCTCATTAGCAGCTGAGCATTTAATGACTGCTGCCACCAGGGCTCCTTCCTGAGGTGATACCAAACCCACTGCCATCAAGTTGATTCCCACTCATAGTACCCCTGTAAAGGGCTTCTAAGGCTGCAAGCTTTTACAGGAGCAAAAAACCTCATCTCTCTCTCACAAAGCGGCTAGTGGCTTTGAACTGCTGATCTCGTGGTTAGCAGTTCAGTGCTTATCCTTCAGCACTGACAGCACTCCTTTTCTAAGGTAATGTTGTTGTTGTTAGGTGCCATCAAGTTGGTACCAACTCATAGCGACCCTGTGCACAAGAGAATGAAACACTGCCTGGTCCTGGGTCAACCTCACATTCATCCCTGAGTGATAGCTACAAAACACAAGGCTGCAGAGAAGCAACGCAGAGGGTTCATTCCTTATCCAGGATGAAGGAGAGTATATGAATAAGATCCGTCATACCTGATCTGCAAATCACATATAAAACATGAAGACAAACATGAGTATACTTCATCTTAGTCCATATCACATTCATTAATCTTTCCTAGAAAAGTAGAGAAGTTTTTTTCAGATCGCATGCCCAAGGATTCTTTCTTTACAATGAGTCACATATTGCCCTCCATTTCCCGCTTCTGTAGCAGTTTCCTCAGAGTCATGAGTTGATTACTTACTAGATGAGTGATGGAGCAAGTTATAGGGCTAAGATTCAGCTTAATCATCTGTGATATGTGGATCATAATAGTAACCATCTCATAGGAATACAAGAAGTAATTAAGAAAATGCTTAACTTGTGGTGTAAGTGCTAATTAAATTGCATTTGTTTTTATTTTGTTGTTGTTGTAAAGTGCTTATGAGTCGGTTCTGATCCTTAGCGACACTGTATAGGGTTTTCGAGGAGCAGCTTGTGAGCTTGAATCGTTTATTGTTGTTAGGTGCCATCAAGTCGGTACCGACCCATAGCGGCCTTATGCACAGCAGAACAAAACACTGCCCAATCCTAAGCCAACCTCACTACTGTTGCCACGCTTGAGTCCATTGATGCTGCCACTTGGCCAATCCATCTCTCTGGGGGGACTTCCTCTTTTTCTCTGACCCTCCACCTTACCAAACATGATATCCTTTTCCAGCGACTGGTACTCCTTATAATATGTCTGAAGTAGGAGATACGAAATTTGGCCATTTTAGGCTCCAAGGAGCACTCTGGCTGTACTTCTTCCAAAAAACATCTATTGGTTCTTTTGGCAGCCCATGGCACTTTCAACATTCTCCTCCAACACCATAACTCAAAAGCATCAATTCTTCTACAGTCTTCC
>NW_006408751.1:4000151-4008870 GCF_000296735.1 Chrysochloris asiatica
TTCTCTATCATCTCTTTCCACAGATGTAGTCAATTTGATTTCTATGTATTCCATCTGGTGAGGTCCATGTGTATAGTCATCTCTTATGTTGTCTAAAGAAGGTATTTGAAATGAACAAATCATTGGTTTTGCAGAATTCTATCATGTGTTCTCCAGCATCATTTCTGTCAGGAAGTCCATATTTTCCAACTACTGATCCTTCCTCTTTGCTCCCAACCTTTGCATTCCAATCACCAGTAATGAATAATACATCTTGATTGCATGTTTGATCAATTTCAGATTAAAGAATTTGATAGAATTCTTCAGTTTCATCCTCACTTGCTTTAGTGGTTGGTGCTTAAATTTGAATAATAGTGGTATTAATTGGGCTTCCCTGTAGGTGCATGTATATTATCCTATCACAGACAGCGTTGTACCTCATGACTGATATGGATATGTTCTTTTTGACAATGCATGCAACACCATTCCTCTTCAATTTGTCATTCCTGGCATAGTAAACCATGTGGTTGCCAGATTCAAGATGGCCAATACCAGTCCATTTCATCTTACTAATACCTAAGATATCGATGTTTATGCATTTCATTTCATTTTTGACAACTTCCAATTTTCCCAGATTCACACTTCGTCCATTCCATATTCCAATTTTCAATGGATGTTTACAGCTGTTTCTCTTCATTTTGAGTTGGGCCCCATCAGCAAATTAAGGTCCCGCAGGCTTTTCTCCCATGGGCTTTACTACATTCACTTTATCACGGTCAATGCTATGTTGAGGAGGCAGTTCTTCCCCAGTTGCATTTTGAGTGCCTTCCAACCTGAGTGGCTCACTTTCCGGCACTATATCTGACAGTGTTTCTCTGCTAGTCATAAAGTTTTCTGTGACTAAATATTTGGAAGTAGTTCATCACTCTTTCTTCCTAGTCTGTCTTTGTCTGGAAGCTCATCTGAAATCTTTCCACAATGGGTAACCCTGCTGATATTTAAAATACCAGTGGCATAGCTATCAGAATCATAGCAACTTGAAGGCCACCACAGAAGGACAAACTTACAGATGAGTGGTGGACATTAGAGAGATGTAAATCAAAACAACAATGAGATATCTAGCCATTAGAGAGATGCAAATCAAAACAACAATGAGATACCATCTCATACCAGCAATAATAAGAAAGATCAGAAAAGTAAAGGACAATAAATGTTGGTGAGGATGTGGAGAGACTGGGACCCCCCTACATTGCTGGTGAGATTGCAAAATGGCCCAACTACTCTGGAGAGCAATATGGCACTTCCTCAGAAGGTTGGAAATAGAGATACCTTATGATCCAGCAATCCCTCTACTTGGTATTTATCCACAAGAAATACAAGCCATAACACAAGTAGATATATGCACACCAATGTTCATAGCAGCACTATTTACAATAGCAAAAAGATGGAGACAGCCTAAATACTCATCAATGAAAGACTAGATAAACAAACTTTGGTATATACACGCAATGGAATTTTTTGCTACGGTGATGAATAACAAGGAAGCAGCAAGCCACCACATAACATGGATGAACCTTGAGGACATTATGCTGAGTGAAATCATTCAGTCACAAAAAGAGAAATATGGCATAGGACCATTATTGTAAAACATTAAGAAAAAGCACCCATACTAAAAGGGGGGGATTTTATTTTTTATATTTAAAAAAAAAATTGTTGGTTACTGGAGTGTATGGGGTGTGGTGAGTGGAAGGAGGGGAAGTGGAGCACAGGGTAGGGAATAGGCACAGGATAGTTTGGGTGCTGGAGGGTGCATACACTAGAAGGGGAAGAGGAAAGGAAAAACAAGATGGATGATAGAATAGCTAAGCAGGATTACTTGGGCTAAATAGGACAGAGGTAAATAATGATGTAAGTACAACCGTGGAACAACAGGGATCCTGGATACAAAGATTGAGACATGGTTTGAATGGGTAAAAATGGGGAAATGATGTTAAGATGCTTGGCTGTCTGTTGATTCTTGGTTTCACTTGCCTACTATTGTAAAATAGACACTTGAAGGAGAGAGAGGAATATCCTGAAACATCACCACAGAAAGCTTCTAAGTCCATCTTCAGCCAATAACTGATTGGAGTACTTAAAATAGGGCTAGAACTTGCCCAGTGAAGGCTCACTGCGGAGCCTTTGAATTGCATAAGGTCATACATGGAATCCTGATCTCCATCCAGAATCTTCTGAGGTGGGACATTTCTACTTGAAAGGACAAGGAGCACAGTCTGGAACAGATAGAAGAACAGAAGTTACTTCTTGAAAGAAAGACCTGCAAGAAAAATAAAAAACAATAATAGCAGTCCAACTGACTACTACAAGAACAAGTAAGTTGTTCCCCAGTGAGCCTTCAAGGCAAGTGGTCAGGTCCCCTCAAGGCAAACCCCTTCCGAGACTGAAACTCAAATGGAATACACTAGCAGGCATATGGTCCTGCTGATGACTACCTTGGTCACTGATAAGGGGAAGTGGGTGGAAAACAGCAATGAACTTGTGAACTAAGTCCGACCACATTCAATAGACTCCTGTTAACCTGGACTGAGACCTGGTTAACCAGCAGTATGACGATACCTGGGGACTCCTGGGCAGGGATGGGGAACTTAGACATTGGCTACCCAAAATAGGGGGACTACAAAGGCAAGAAGTGACTGGCTTATAAGCCTTCAATAGGGAACCTAGCTCCAGAGGATACAGGGAAAGGTAGAATCTCTACTGAATTGTTTCCAACCTATCTGGATGGGGTTGATAATAGGTGAGGGGGAGAGGACTCCTGTGGTTTAATAGCGAATTATTTCTATCAGGTCTGACAGTGAGTGTTGGAAAGGTAAATATAAATGTTTGGTAACAAAAGGAGGGGAGTGGCTGATTTTGCAGTCCAGGAGTGGAGATCCCTGGAATCATCAAGGGAGAAAAGTGAAGTGCGAGAGCCTGTCCAGGGAGGCAGTGACATTACGGACGGAGGCAGAGATGATGATGTGGACAGAAGGAGCGGCTGGGGACTCTGGACTCAGAGAGGGAGAGGGGTTGTGTGCTGGTGGCGGGGGCAGGCATATGGAGTGAACCCTTTGATTCATGGAGGGGATTGTGATTATTGCAATGAAACAAAATAAGATAGGATGAATGTAAAGTTATAGGTAATCTGTAATCTGAATACCAATCCCTGGGTAGGCAAACAGTTAATACACATGGTTGCTAATCATAAAGTTGGAGGTTTGAATCCACCCAGAGGCACCTCAGAAGAAAGGCCTGATGATTTACTTCCAAAAAGAAATCGACCATTGAAAACCCTCTAGAGCGCATTACAATTCTGACACACGCAGGGTTGCCATGACTCGGCTGACAAGATGACAGCTGGCTTACTAGTTTTAGAGCCTGAACTATTGATTTCTGAAAAATTGAGACTGAATATCACAAATGTATAACTACAGGTAGGTGTCCATATGAGAAATAAACCTGTATGTACTGAACAATTATGTGGTCATCATTGTGCAGACTATAGGCTGATTTACTGAGTATTTTGGTTCCTGGATCTGAACCAGAGAAGAACAGCGTTAGGAGGAAAACTATAAATTTAATTTTGACATGTTATATTTTGAAATGTATTTGGCAATGAATTCAGAGCCTGGGGAAATGCTGGGAATTAGAGGCAGAGAAGTGTTCATTGAAACTATACGACTGAATGGAATCTAGAAAGTGAAAAAGATGTTGACAGAACTAGACCTAACTGTTATTGTTAAGTGCCGTCGAGTCACTTCTGACTCATAGCGATTCAATATAGGGTTTCCAAGGAGTGGCTGGACTGTTTGTACTAACTACCTTGGGGTTAAAACTGACCTTGCAGTCCAGTGCTTATCCTACAGTGCCATGCCAGGACTCTACTTATTAACGAGGTGACATGAAACAGAGAAACCAGTCTGGGACCAGGTTAATGCAAGTCACATAGGTTCCATGATCAAAAGGGTCCCATGCTTAGTTTAATGTTTTGTTGCTGCTGCTTTGAAATTCTTAGTAACTTTATCTTTAAATATGACTTTGTAAGTAACATGTGATGGGACATTGGAGCATGTGTGTAAAGATAGAAAATAGGCACAGTATGCAAATCCATCGTTTGTCGTTACCACATACCAGTTGTTGTCAGGTGCCATAGAGTCGGAACTGACTCATAGTGACCCCATGCACAGCAGAACGAAACAATGTCCAATCCTGGGCCAACCTCACTACTGCTGTCACACGATGCCATCGATCCTGCCACCTGGCCAATCCATCTTGTTAGGGGTCTTCCTCTTTTTCTCTGACCCTCCACCTTACCCAGCATGACATCCTTCTCCAGCGACTGTTCCCTCCTGACAATATGTCCAAAGTATGAGATACGGAGCTTAGCCATCCTGGCCTCTAAGGAGCACTCTGGCTGCACTTCTTCCAAAACACATCTATTGGTTCTTTTGGCAGTCCATGGCACTTTTAGTATTCTCCTCCAACACGACAACTCAAAGGCATCAATTCTTCTACAATCTTCCTTATACACTGTCCAGCTTTCGCACCCATATGAGGTTATTGAAAATACCATGGCTTGAGTCCAGTGGTCTACACAAGCTCTGGTAGCATAGTGGTTATGAATCAGGCTGCAAAACGCAAGGTTAGCAGTTTGAAACTACTCCACGGGAGAAAGATGAGGCTTTCTGCTCTGGTAAAGATTTACAGCCTCGGGAACCCTGTACAGGGTTGCTATGAGTCAGAACCGACTCCACAGCACATAACCACCACCACACCCTGTGTGAAAGTTCTCGAAGCACAAATAAGAGTGTAGATACAAAACAAACTTATCTTTAAATAAGTGAAGAAAGAGAAGGGGCAAGGCCACAGTTTCTGCTGAAACCAGATCTTGCTGTTTCTAAAGAAGGAAGTGACATTCTAAGAAACACTTACAGCCAAGAGAGTCTATTGGATCCTTTCCTGCTTGTGCTAATTCCTTGTATCATCCAACCATCTACACTGAAAATGATATCATAGAAGGAAAGGGACAGACAAGACAAGTTTTGGGTTGTTTGTTTCCTTTTAGTTGTTTCTTATTCATCAACAAGTCAAAGATAGAGACTATTGATAGATTGTGTGTATATCAAGAAGTAAAATACAAACATTGGAGTTTGGTTTGCACAGTTCCACTGTTCTGCACTGAAGTTCTACTGTTCTGCTAAGAATGAAATGCATGTATGAGCTACAAAATACATACTGTGCAATTTTGGTGATTCTGTGTTTGAGAAAAATACTCATATTTGTGTGTTAAATTGCCATTGCAAAATATAAATAGTAAAATGTATGTTAATAATTAAAATTTTTAATTTTCCTTTACTTGTTGTTTGTTGTTAAGGGCTGTTGAGTCAGTTCCAACTCATAGAGACCATGTACAGGGTTTCAGAGGAACAGTTGGTGGGTTTGAACTACTGATCCTGTGGTTCACAGTCCAGTCCTGATCCTACAGCACCACACCAGGAGTCCCTTTATTTAGAATACACTAAATAGCACATATTAAAACATTAGATCAAGAGAGAGTCATAAAAAGAAAAGAGAAATGCTTCATACTTTAGTACCTTTACTGGTATTTTTTCTTTCTTTCTGAACAACGTGCCCCACATTTTCATTTGTACTGGGCTCCATATATTTTGCCTGCCCCTGAAAGGATCATTGGGGAACTGGTTAATTAGAGTCATGAAAGTCAAAGAAATGTTTGGGGAGAGAAAGCTTTGGTTATTTGTGCAAATATAGCCCTGGAACTGCCATCTTGCTTAGAAGAGGTGTGGCAAAAACATTTCATGCCTACATCCTTGACTAGCACAGGACCAAGGTTACTGAGAAATTACCTGCCCCTGAAATCTATCTTTCTTCTCTCCCTAGCCTGGCGATTAAAAACAGACCCTGGGCCTGGAGATTAAGAGGTCCATTGTAACCGTTTAGAGAATTAAGTTGGGTGGTTGGATGGGAATCCAGATTTCAAGACTAAGAAGTGACAAACAGAACATCAATGCAGCAAGGATAAATTACACTCAGAAAATGGATTGGATGGAGAAATGGAAAGATAGATAAATGGACTCATGTATCTTGTTTTCTACTGTTTTTAGATTGGACACTATAGTATGAAATGAAAATTTTTTATAAAAGACATGTTAAACCAAAAACAATACCAAAAATATTTTATAAAAGTCTCTGCAGAATAAGATAATTACTTTTATGTTCACCATCACACTTAGGTTGTAAGCCAAACTGGACTTTCATAGATAATCCTTTTCTTTATGTTTTTTTTTTTTTTAAAGATTTTCTTCTCACCATAAAAGAACAATGTTATTGAGTACATCTATGAACATGATGGAGTCCTGGTGTGGCACTGTGTGTTAATGCGCTGGACTGCAAGGTAGATTTGAATCACAAGGTCAATGGTACAAACTCACCAAATGTTTCTCGGACACCCTACACAGGGTCAGTATGAGTCAGAACCAATTCGATAACACTTAACAACAACATGAACATGATGTATAGTAATCAACAATTGGAGCCAATTTTACTATAACTAGCCAACTAGTTATAGGTTGTTGTTGTTAAGTGCCACGGAATCGGTTCTGACTCATAGTCTATGTAGGGTTTTTGAGAATTTAAATCATCATAGAAGCAGAAAGCCTCATCTTTCTACCAATGAGAAGCTAACAGGCTAGAACCACGGATCTTGTAGTTTGCAGTATAGTGCTTATTGTATAGAACCACCACACTCCCCCTTGGTATAGGTATGGGTTATAATAGTCACATTCTTTCCACATGATCACATCATGTCCTGTTATAGACATCTGTCTGATGCTACCTAGAGATGAGAATTCAGCCTGTGGCTTTGAAAGATGTTTCTCTCAACGTGAAGCAACTGGCCCAAATGGGGGCGGGGAGGGGAGCTTACCTCCAGAACCTCTGTTTCATTAGCAACTAATGAGTAGAGCTCAGTGCTAAACAACTGGAAAATTCCTATACTGCTTTTATTATTCCAGGTTCAAAGTTATGGCATTTAAACTGATGGACTCCTCCAGTTCAGAAAATGATGTTGGCCTGCATAAAGTTGAAATACACCCTACACTAATAAAAATACAAACTGCATATACCATAATATGTCTTTGAATTATTATATCTGGAAGACTAAGACCCACTGTAGTAGGTTTGCTTTTCAAATATTTCCAAAGGTATCATATTGCCTTCTGTTCCAAAGGAATTCCTGGCCCCAGCATTCCTTTCAGCAGGTTCACTCATTATACAAGGAAAGCCAAAGTAGGAGAAAATCTATCTTTCTATGAATTGCTAACACTTGCTCCTGTTATCATGAATCTGTTTTTTACAGTGCGAACAAATTAAGGTTTTAATCTCCACTGAGAGCTGCAGATTTAGAGACCCTTCATTTGTGTCACTCAGTGGCTCGGAAAAGGCTGTTCGTCCCTCTGAAATAGATTAGTAAATGCATTTTGTTTGTAGAATAATGATTATCTCAAAATTACTTTGAAAAACCTGACAGTTGAGCTGTCCTCTTCTCACGAGCATTTCATGGAGCATGACCTCCCCAGCCCACAAAGAGATAGAAATAGACCTGGAGCTCTGCCCTCCTCCTGCCTATCAAGTACTCTGTTCAGAATCAACAGCCTGTTGGCTTAATTCAATTATCTGTGCATTTCTGCAGGCCTTTTGGCTTCCAGTAGCCCACTTCGGAGCCCTGGTCATTTGTGGTTTATCTTGGGGATGTGAGCTAGCTGTTCTTTCCTTCCTAAGTTGGTCCAATTCATTTCAGGTTTGGAGTAATTGTATGTTTGAGTTCACAGTAGAAATACAACTATGTAACTGATAAACACTCTCTCAACCCCATTGCACATGATTCACACACATACATGAATTTAAAAAAAATGAAAGAGAAAAAGAAAAGAAGAAAGGAAGAAGATGCAGTCAACATGAATATCTTTGATCATTCCAGACTTTAAAAGAAAGAAAGAGTATGAACTTTTGGCAAAATGGTAAACTAGGCAGACTCACTACAGGGACCCTTTGCAACAAAAATACGAGAGACCAAATAAAACAGACACACATGAAAATTCAGCACCTTGAACTTCAGAAGACAGGTTAGAGAGGTGGATGAAGTGTTTTCTGGGAAGAGAGGTCAAGCAAGGATGATGAGAGAGGGAGACTGGGTGGTAAATGGCTGGCCAGATGTGGCTCCACCATCCTGTGAGCAGATTTGGCAGCAGACAGAAACCTGGCAGAACAGATTTGTTAGGAGACCAGGAAAGGTGCAATTTCTTCTTTTTCCTCATGCTCCCTTGGTAACCAGAGTGTGGCCAGCTCCCACTCTCATCCATATACCCTGCTCTCTGGGAATTTTGAGCCATGGGAACCATACCAGTGTGAGTTAGGGACCCACTGCAAAGGTTTGGTGTGCTGCTTGGTGCCTGGATTCAGGTGGACTCCGCTCCAAACCTAAAGAACCCAAAAAGCTACTAAACCAGCATTTAACCTGTCACTCTGCCTCTAGCTTCCCTGTGGTACTAAAAGACATTGAAACCAGCTCTATCAAAGTCCCCCATGAACTATTTCTGGATTAAGTGCCCTGAACATAGGTAACATCGAGGCTAGGAACTCTGCTATCACATGCCTTTCACAACCACGTCATGAGTTCCTTGAA
>NW_006408751.1:4008970-4022798 GCF_000296735.1 Chrysochloris asiatica
CCCCCAGAGATTTCTTCCCTCTGGGTTCAACAACTGCACTGTTTGTTTTTGCAAACACAGCATCGTCACAATGCCCTTGAGACAACAGACAATTTTATCTCATGTGAAGAAACAAATTGTGTACCTTCAAAGGAACGATAAAAACATCGAGGAAAGCAAGGAGAAAACAGTAAAAAAAAACTTTGGAATTTTTCAATAAAACACTACAAGAACAAACAGATGAAATAAATGTGAATTTTGAAACAATACAAAACCTGAATTTAGAAATCCTGAAGATTAATACTATGATCTCAGAAACGGGTAATGCATTGAAAGGGCAAAGGAATAGATGCAAAGTAGTGGTAACCCAATCTCTCAATACTAGTATTTTTGAAGGACAATTAGAAAAACAGAAGGAAAGAATCCGAAGAAAGCCTAAGAGTTACGTGGGACCCATGGAGAGGAACAACTTAAGAGCATCGGAATTCCAGAGCAGGAAGAGACACACACAGAAAAAATTGTCCAAGAGTTTTTGGGAAAAAAATTTCCCTAACATTATGAAAGACCAGAAGATAAGTGTAGAAGAAGCTGAATGAGCCCCAAACAGGATAAACCACAAAAGAAAGTCACCAAGGCATATCATAATCAAACTTTCCAAAATAAAAGAGAAAGAAAAATTCTGAGAGCAGCTCAGGAAAAACAAAAAGTTACAAAGGAGAACCAATAAGACTAAGCTCTGATTTCTCAGCAGAAACCATGGAGGCAAGAACGCAATGGGATGACATATACAAAACTATGAAAGAAAAAAATTTACAAGCAAGAATCATACCCAGAAAAACTGTCCCTCAAATATGATGGTGAAATTAGGCATTTCCGGATAAACCGAAATTAAAGAAATTTGTAACGGCCAGACAAACTTTACAAAAAATGCTATAGGGTATCCTTTGGACTGAGAACTAACAACAGCAGACAACAATCTGAGATTACTATACATGACACCACCACTCAGAACTCAATCCAGATAGAGAAGTATTTAAAGTTTAACATACCTACAAGACTGCAAATAGGGAACCAGAGATATTAGTGTATAATGAAGTCAAGTACAAAGCAAAAAGAAAGAATAGTATAAAGAGAGAACTTCCAAATTCTGTTTGACAAGACATCAGGTAGACTTCAAGATAAAAATAGTTGTTTTAAGCAAGGAAAAATTAGTAAATTACAGAGTAACCTCAAGGAAAAATAATACACCTTCACATCAAAATAAATAAGAGGCAAATCAGAAAGATTTAGTAAACATTGACACAACAGAAATGAAAAGATAACTCATAAACAAAATGAACTCAGCAAAGAAAATCATGTGGAACAAAGAATCCAACAACACAAGTAAAAAACACACAAAAAATGACAACAATCAATTCATACCTGTGGATAATTACGCTAAATGTAAATGGATTTAATGTATCACACAAGAGATGTAAAAAGCAGAATGGATAGGAAAATAGGATCCTTCAATATGCTGTCTATAAGAGACACATCAAAAATATGGAGACAGCCTAAATGCCCCTTAACAGAAACTGATTAGACAAACTTTGGTACATGCATACCAAGGAATACTACAAAACGGTGAAGAATAAGATGAACCTGTGAAACATCTCACAACATGGTTGAATCTGGAAGACATTATACTCAGTAAAATTGGTCAATCACAAAAGGACAAATTTTGTATGAGACCAATGATGAAAAAAGTTAAGAAAAAGTTTTCTTGCTAAAAGAAACAATCTATGATGGTTGGAGTGGGAAAGGAAAATTATTCAGGGGCTAGAGCAAGAGTAGAGAATCTTTTTTCTGCCAAATTTATAGCATAATTCATGGGCCATACAAAATAATCAACTTAAAATTAGCCTGCTGTATTTGGTCGAACATTTAATTAACTAACCCCTAATATGGTGTGGTGCTGTGGGTTAATGCGCCAGACTGCAAAGCCATTTGAACTGCAAGGTCAGCGGTTCAAGCTCACCAGTCGCTCTTCGGAAACCCTGTATAGGGTCACTATGGGTCAGATCCGACTCGATGGCACTCAACAACAACAATATGGTGATTAGAACCAAATGATTTTGTGGGCCTTATACAGCCTGTGTGTTCCCCACCCCTGGGCCAAAAGGTTGTCATTGTTGTTGTAAAGTGCCATCGAGTCAGTTCTGACTCATAATGACCCTGTATAGTGTTTCTGAGGAGTGGATGGTGAACTTGAACCACCAACCTTGCCATTCAAACTGTCCTTGTGGTCCAGTGCATTATCCCACTGTACCACACCAGGACTCCAGGCTAGAGAGTAGACACATTGTTAATATAGGTGACAAGGCAGACAATATACAACAAGAGAGAGGTTAGCAGAGGAAAGATGATGGTAACAGAAGAAGCAGAGAGGAATGCAATAGTTAAAGTGAACAGAGATAATTGCTGTTAACTCTTGGTACATAGAGGGGATTTCTACCATGTACTTAAGTGAAGTATGTATGATTTGTTGAATGTACAACTGATTATCTGCTCTGTAAACTTTCAGTCAATTGACAATAAAAAGGTTTTTTAAAAAAGTATCACGTGCAGGTTGCATATATTTGTGAATTGTTTATGACTTTCACCTCTCTGCTGCAAATGTCTGTGTGTCAATGACATAAAAGACAGAGATTCACTTGACTATCAGCAAGTATGGAGTTACCCAAATAGATACATGCCACTCGTACAATTTTTGTCATATTCACACACTCTCTGTACTCCTAATCTCTTAATGTTTTCTATAGACCTTCTCAGACTTTTAGAGAGTTAATATATCTATGTTAAAATAATGCTTTAAAGTACTGCTGCAGCCCTCTGCCTAAGGGAAATGTGGGCTTCATTCCACATTTCTTTGGTTACCTTCTTGGCCCAGAGCCCTGTTTTATGCTTATAATAAAGTACGGTAAGATAATGTTCATAGAATGAGGTCAGCTTTTCTAACTTCCAGGAACTTAGTACATAAATAATTTTCTACACAAAAAGCATAGAAAATTCAAAATATTAATTTTCACGTGTGATGGAAACGGAATGAAGAAAAATTGCATATAAGACTCATAGGACTTCAGACTTCAACATTCTACATGGTATTTTATTTGAAGAGACAAGAAAATAAATATCTCCTAAAGATAGGCTCTTGAAAAAATAGTTTCTTGTAATCAAAAACATATTAGTCCTTGAAATTGTATGATTATTTCAGCCTTTTTAGAAATGTTCATGTCAATATACTCAATCAATTTCTCACCAATGAAAAGGAAGAGAAGCAGCATAGGTGTGACTATTTCAGAAATAACAGCAGCATTTTGAAAACTGGTTTTATCTTCACTGTTTGTGCCCAGATTTGAAGAGTAGTCACTACTCAGTTTGCTAAAAATTTTCTGAGTGTCATCAAACTGAGAACTTGGGGCATCTTGTCTGGTTTGGAGTAGAGAGTAATTACCATCTGTACCCTACAAATATGGGTAAGCTTGCCCTGAAATAAACCACCCAATTCCATGATGTACGTGAAAATTGTAGACATAGGGAGTAAAGCAGAAAATTGCAGTATAACAAAATAGCTACATTTAATTATGTAAAATTATATAGAATTTTCTTCTACTTTAGAGTGCTTTATTTAAACTTACATCTAAAGACACAGCTTTGGTTAATGCAACTTTCATTTCAAGTCAAGAAATTGACATGATAACATTTATTAAGTTAAAATTTCAAACAGGTTGCAATGCTTACCATTATGTGAAAGTTTTAGGGTAACTGTTTTAAGGAAAATGTTTATAACTGTGAGACTCATTTGATCACCTTCTCTCCCATAGAATCATGTAATATGTCAAGACTATAAAGGTTTTTCTGCTGTCTGCCACAGAATAAATACCCTTTGTGGGTTCACTTGAAACTTTCTCTTCTATGAAACATTCCAAGATATGGTGGCTCTTCTACATGACCTTGGTGGATGTTTTGATAGTTCTTTCTTTGTTATTAGTTGGCCATTAAGTTTATACCAATTCATAGCAACCTTATTTACAACAGAAGGAATTGTTGCCCGATCCTACACCATCTTTATGACTGGTGCTATACTGAACTCATTGCTGCAGCCACTCTGTCAAACCATGGAAGGTCCCTGTTTTTGCTGACCCTCAACTTTACTTAGCATGAGGTCCTTCTCCAGTGATAGTTCCCTCTTGATGATGTGTCCAAAGTTATCAAGACAAAGTCTCTCCATTCTTACTTCTAAGGAGCATTTTCACTGTACTTTCCCAAGACAGGTTTGTTTGTTCTTATGGAAGTCCATTGTATATCCATTACTTTTCACCTGCACCATAATTCAAATGTGCATTTCTTTATTAATAAATAAAAAGGTTAAACTCCTTCAAACAAAGGGACTTGTCAAAGTGTGTATATATAAGTATACTCTAATAGAGATGCCATCTTTTCACAGCCTTCACAGGTGGTGGATTGCACACCCTGCCCCAAATCCTGGCTCCCTGAACCTTGGGATTCAATCAGAGATACTGAATTTGTGAATTGTGTGAAGCCATGCTGGAAAGATGAGGCTTCCATTTTAAGGCAGTCACATGCAAAGTAATGAGTGAATGGAGAATCAGTGATTAGAAGATGGCATACAACATAAAGGAGAAACCAACGGACTTAAGGGAGACCGAGAGGGAAAGGGAGAAAACAAGCTGCATAAAAACTCAAATTCTCGTAAGTCCTAGAATCTTACTGCAATTGGATTCCTTAGAGCAAATTCCACCATGAGAACCAGATTTCTGGTTCTCATGATAAAATTTCCATGTACCAGAAGAATTCTAAGGGTGGCACACATGGTTAAGCATTTGGCTACTAACTGAAAACCTGGAAGTTTGAACTCTCCCAGTTCTGCGAAAGAAAGATCTAATGCTCTGCTTCTGCATAAGAGTGTAGCCAAGAAAATTCTGTGGGGCAGTTCTACATCATATGGGGTCATCATGAGTTGAAATAGACTCGACAATACCTAACAACAACAGTGTATTTCTAGAACAACAAAAATAAGATCTATGTCATCTAAAAAATAGTAATCTATGAGCACAAGTCTTTCAGTTTTATTCTGAGATCACTTTATTTATATCAGTTTATTTTCTTCCATCTAAACTACTATCCCTATAACATAGAGGCAATATATTATTTAATAATTCACTGAGTTACTGTGTGCCAGGTGACAAGGCAGGATTTCTTCCTACTGGAGGAGGAGGCATTGGAGTGAGTCAGGGATAGAAACAAGTAAAGACAACAGAGGTAAGAAGACTGTAATAGAGACTGATGTTCTAGGACTCAAGAAGAGACATTACTTTATTTAATTCTCACCTACTTCAAAAAGAATTCTGAGAATTGATACTTTGCAAAAATAATCACACAAGACAGGTAAGCATCAGTTTAATTTCAGTAATTAGCACTTGAAGCCTGGATAGGTAAAGTGTTGGTCTTTGGGTGCATAATTGGTATTTAATAAATGTTAGTCTCCCCACATCCCACTATCCCTTACCATCATCATTTTAACAGTTATAAATCAAGCATGAAGATTAGACAATTTGTCAACTTACCTGAGGACACAATTTAATTTGGAGCTGTCAACTGAGCAGCATTCTTTTCACTCTGAGGTAAATTTCCTCAGTGACAAGTTTTCAAACAATATGTATAAGCTTCTAGTTAAACAAATCCTGGTGTGACGCTATCGGATAATGCTGGACTGCCAGGTAGTTTGAACCACGAGGTCAGCAATTCATACCCATCAGTCACTCCTCAGAAACCCTATGGGTTTCTATATGGGTTGGAACTGACTTTAAGGCACTTAACAACAACAACAATGAATAACAAAGGACTCCTTTCCTCCCTGAGATGCCATCAAAATGGAATCATATATTTTTTTTTGTAAAGTATAAAGCAGCCCACGTGTCTATCAACAGACAAGTGAGTAAAAAAAAAAAATGTGGTGCATATGTATATAACGGAATACTGTCAGTTATAAAGAGAAACGAAGTCCTGATACATGATGCAACATGGATGAATGTTGAAAACACTGTGCTAGTTAAATAAATCAAACACAAAGGGACAATTCTTGCATGATGCCACTTATATAAAATATCTAGAATAGGCAACTATATAAAGACAAAAAGTAGATTCATAGTTACTATAGACTAAGGAGATGAGATAATGGGGAATTATAAGTGGAAAGAAATTGTAGTTATCAAAGATTTCATTTTATTTGAATCTCTAATGATTGCTCATGGAAGCAGCCATTAAAAAAGCAAATAAAACATTGCATTAGGCAAATCTGCTATGTCCAGAGAAACAGTGACCCCATGATGGAGGCAGACACAATGACGTGAAGAGAAGGAGCAGCTGGAGACTCTGGACTCAGGGAGGGAGAGGGGCTGAGTTCTGATGGTGGGGAGGATGGTTTGTGGGGTGTGTACTTTGGTTGTTTGAATAGTTGTGTATTCCTGAATGCTTTGGTGTACATTAAAACAAAAAACAAAAACAGAGGAGATGGAAGCAAATGCTGTTCAATGATGATGCATGGAGGAGATTGTAATCATTGCAATGAAATGAAATATGGTAGGATGAATGTAAAGCTGATGTTCTCCCATGTTAACTATCACCCAATTCACAATAAAACTTTTTTTTTTTTTTTAAAGACTTCTTTAAAGTGTTTATGAGCAAAAATATCACTTTGAGAACTAAGGTGCTCTTGGTCCAAGCCATGGTATTTTCAGTCACCTTATATGCATGTGAAAGTTGGATAATGAATAAGGAAGACCAGAGAAGAATTGGTGCATTTGAATTGTGAAATTGTAAAAAATAAATAAATAAATAAAAAATAAATATACTGCGGACTACCAAAGAACAGGGAATGTCGTGGCACCATACAACAAATACTGGACTTCAAACCACAAGGTCCAAATTTGAGCTCCCAGCCCCTGCAAGGTAGAAATACAAGATTTTCTGCTTCCACAAACATTTCATGCCTCAGAAATCCTATGCAGGGTAACTATGAGTTAGAAATGGTGCAACAGCACTATTCAACAATAACAACCAAAAGAACAAACAAATCTGTCCTGGAATAAGTACAGACAGAATGTTCCCTGTAAGTGAGGATGGTAAAATTTTGTCTCACATACTTTGGATATGTCAGGAGGATCTACTCCCTGATAAAGGATATCATAATTGGTAAAGCAGAGGGTCTTCAAAAAAGATGAAGACCTGCAAGGAGGTAGATTACCACAGAGGCTGAAACAATTGTGAGGATGGCACAGAACTATACAGTGTTTTGTTCTGAAGTGCATAGGATCACTATGAGTTGGAGATGAATTGAATATGCCTAGCAAACCACCTGAATTTACAGACCATTTGAAGAATAGATTTGATACATGAAACACTAAAGACCGAAGATGAGAAGAGTTGTGGGATGACAGCAAGAACATCATACATGAAGAAAGCAAAAAGTCATTAAAGAAGACAAGAAAGAAGGAAAAGATCAAAATGGATGTCAGAAAAGACTCTGAAATTTGCTCTCCAATGTAAAGATGCTTAAGCAAATGGTAGAAATGAGGAGGTATGAGAGCTGAGCAGAACATTTCAATGGTCAGCTCAAAAAGACAAAGACAAATATTACAACAAAATATGCAAAGATCTGGAGTCAGAAAACCAAAAAGGAAGAACACACTCAGCATTTCTCAAGCTGCGGGGAACTGGAGAAAAAATTCTAGCCTCAACTTTTGTTATTGAAGGATTCCCTGGGCAAATTATTGAATGATACAGAAAGCATCCAAAGAAGATGGAAGGAATATGCAGAGCCACTGTACCAAAAGGAAATGGTTGATGTTCAACCATTTCAAAAGGTAGCATATGATCAAGAACCAACGACACTGAAGGAAGAAGTCCAAGGTGCATTGAAGGAATTGGCAAAGAACAAGGCTCCAGGAATTGATGGGAAAAAAATGAAATCTTTCAAGAAAGTGAGGCGGCACTGCAGGCACTCACTCATCTCTGCCAAAAAATTTGGAAGACAACTAACTGGCCAACTGGAAGAGATCTATATTAATGCCCATTCAAAAGAAAGATGACCCAATGGAATGCAGAAATCATTGGACAATCTCTTTCATATCCCATGTGAGTAAAGTTTTACTCAGGGTAATACAGAAGTGGCTATAAGCATACGCTGACAGAGATTGAAGCCAAATTCAGAAGAGGCTGTGGAATGATGGATATTATTGCTGATGTCGATGGATCTTGGCTGAAAGCAGAGAGTATCAGAAAGATGTTTACCTGTGCTTTATTGATTATGCAAAGGCTTTTGATTGTGTGGATCATGACAAGCTATGGACAATATTATGAAGTATGAGTATTCTGGAACACTTAATCGTGCTCATGAGGAATCTGTACCTGGACCAAGAGGCACTTGTTCAAACAGAACATTGGAACACTGAATGGTTTAAAATTAAGAAAAGTGTGCAACAAGGTTGTATTCTTTCACCATACTTATTCAACCTGTATGCTGAGCAAATCATCTGAGAAGCTGAGTTATATGAAGAAAAGCATGACATCAGGATTGGAGGAAGACTCATTAACAACCTCCAATATGCAGATGATACAACCTTGCTTGCTGAAAGTGAAGGACTTAAAATACTTACTGATGAAGATCAAAGAGCACAGCCTTTGGCATGGATTTCATCTCAATGTCAAGAAAACAAAAATCCTCACCACTGGACCAATAAACAACATTCTTATCAACGGAGAAAAGATTGAAGTCGTCAAGGACTACATTCTTCTTGGATCAACCATCAATACTCATGGAAGCAACAGTCAAGAAATCAAACAACGTATTGCATTAGGCAAATCTACTGCACAAGACTTTTTTAAAGTGTTGAAGAAGAAAGATGTCAGCTTGAGGACTAAGTTGTGACTAACACACGCCATGATATTTTCAGTAACCTCATATGCATACAAAAGCTGGACAGTGAATAAGTAAGACTGTAGAAGAATTTATGCATTTGAGTTATGGTGTTGGAAGAGAATATTGAAAATGCCATAGGCTTCCAAAAGAACCAACAGATCTGTGTTGGAAGAAGTGCAGCCAGAGTACTCCTTGGAGGCCAGAATGGCCAAACTTTGTCTCTCATTGTTTAAACATACTATCAGGAGGCACCAGGTCCTGGAGAAAGATATCATGTTTGGTAAGGTGGAGGGTCAGAGAAAAAGAGTAAGACCCCCAGCGAGATGGACTGGCAAAGTGGCAGCATCAATGGGATCAAGAGTGTCAACAGTTGTGAGGTTGACCCAGGACCGGGCACTGTTTTATTCCATTGTGCATAGGGTCACTATGAGTTGGTACCATCTTGATGGCACCTAAGAATGACAACCACAAACAACAACACACACACAAATATTTGGGGTGTGAAAAGTTTTTGGAAAAAACAGTGGTAATGATTGCACAACACTGTGACTGTAACTAATGTCACTAAGTTGTACATCTAAAATGTTTTAAATGGAAATTTTTATGTATATTTTAACAAAATAAAGTTCAGACTTACCCAGGAAAAAGTTGACATGAATAGAGAGAATTATATATATATATTTAACAACATATGCATGCTCATTGCAAAGAAAGGTGATCTAACAAATGTGGAAATTATTGAACAATATCATTAACATTACATGGAAGTATTATTTTGCTAAAGATAATTCGAAAGTGGTTGTGGCAGTAAATTAAGAGGGAATTGTCAGAAATTGAACCCAGATTCAGAAGAGGACATGGGATGTGGAACATCAGTGCTATATCAGATGGATCTTGACTGAAATCAGAGGATATTAGAAAGATGCGTACCAGTATCTTATCTGCTATGTGAAGGCATTCAACTGTGTGGACCATAACAAATTATGGATAACATTCCAAATAGTGGAAATTCTAGAACACTTCATTGTTCTTATGCAGAACCTACACCCAGACAGTGGTTTGAATAGAATAAAATAGTATTATGTGGTTTAAAAATCAGGAAAGATGTATCCTTTCACAATATTTGTTCAATCTGTGTGCTGAGCAAATAATCCAAGAAACTGGACTATATGGAAAACATATCATCAGAATTAGAAACTCATTAACAATCTGCAGATGACACAACCTTGCTTGTTGAAAGTGAAGAGGACTTGAAGCACTTATTGATGAAGATCAAAGATTACATACAACCTTCAATAGGGATTACATCTTAACATAGAGGGAAAAAAATCATCACAACTGGATCAATAAAGCAACATCATGATAAACGGGGGAAAGATTGAAGTTGTCAAGGATTGCATATCACTTGGATCTAGAAGGAGCAGTAAAGAAACCAAATGATTGGGCAAATTTTCTGCAAAAATAATTCTATAAAGTGTTAAGAAGCAAAAATGTCACCCTGAAGACTAGTGTATTTTCAGTTGTCTTGTATTCATGTGAAACCTAGAAAATGAATAAGGAAGAATGGAGTAGAACTTATGCGTTTGAGTTTATGGCATTGGAAAAGAATATTAAGTGTATCATGGACTACTAGGAGAATGAAAAAAATCTGTCTTGGAAGAAGTACAGCCAGAATGCTTCTTAGACGTGAAGATGACAAAACTTCATCATTCATATTTGGGACACGCTCTTAGAAGAAACAAGTCCCTTGAGAAGGAAAACACACTTAGTAAAGTAGAGGGCCAGTGAAAAAGAGAAAAATGGATTAATGCTGTGCCTGCAACAATGGGCTCAAACATAGGAACAAGTATGAGAATGGTGCATAATTCAATTTGTTGTGGGCAGTGTTTCTTTCTGTTGTATAAAGTATAACTAGGAGTTGGAACCACCTCAACACCACCTAGCAATAATACCAACATGACAAGATTGCTGTTGAACACAGATATTTACCTGTCTACTATGACACAGAATAGTTGGGGACTCTTTGTGTTTGGTTTTCTCCATGCCCTCATACTTTCTCTGCTCTGCACTATGCCCCAAAAGGAGGACTCCTAGGGGCTACTTCACTGCATTCCCTTGGCTTTTGGATTTAATAGGGTTTGGTCAATGGAAAAGAGTAATGGGAAATCAGAGGGTGGTGTGGTTGTTAAGTGCCCTCAAGTCAGTTCTGACCCTTAGCGACCCTGTATAGGGTTTTCAAGGAGCAGCTGGTAAGCTTGAACCACTGACCTTGCAGTTTGCAAAGCCTTGTGGCTTTGCAGGCTGGCGCAGTAACCCACATCGCCACACCAGGAGGGTAAGTGGAGAGAAAGCACAAGACATAATACACTACTCCTGTACCCAGAATGCTCTTTCAGCAACTGCTCTGTTCTCTGTGTCCACATTTCCTGTCAGGCAGGTCCTCTTTCATGGCTGCAGTTATCACTGGATTCCTGGATCATTCATTCCCTTTCCTGCTTCAGATTTGGGGTGAGAATGTTTTCCGACAGAGGTTAATTCTTGACTGCTTTATTCCTCTTGGTTCTCTAATCCTGTTCATACCTTTGTAAGTAGTCCCTTTATTAAACTCTATTCAATTAAACCCTTTTGATGTGTCACTTTTTTTCTTCTGACCCTAACATAAAACTCTTAGAATTCTTAGTAAACAGAGTCAAATTTTACACAGGCATTGTTAGCAGAGTCATGGAGAAGATGACATTTGTTTTTGTTGGGTTTTTTTTTTTATGTTTTATTGTGAATTATGTGATCATTTACATGGGAGAACATTAGTTTTACATTCATCCTATCATATATCCTTTCATTGCCATGGTTAAAATTCCCTCCATGCATCATCAACCAACCAAAGGATACACCCTGCAAGCCTGTCCCCTGGTCGTCAGCACAGAGCCCCCTCCCTCTCTGGGTCTAGATTACCCAGCTGCTCCATCTCTCCACATCATCGTCTCTGCCTCCATCTCTGGCTTCTCTGGGTAGGGTCCCGCTCTCCATTCAGCTCTTCTCCCTTGATTCCAGGGACCTCCACACCTGGACTGCAAAGTCAGTCACTCACTTCCTTTTGCTACAAAACATCCACCTTTACATTTCCAACTCTCCAGTAAGTCCTGGTAACAATTATTGACCATTGTACCACAAGGGACCTATCCTCATCTCCTTTCATTAGCCCCACACAGGCAGACTGGATACTACTCAGTGGAGATTCTGCCTTCCTCCATGCCCTCTGGATCTAGGCTCCCTCTTGAAAGCTTGTAAGCCAGTCACTTCTTGCCTTTGTTGTTGTTGTTGTTGTTGTTATGTGCCGTGGAGTCGGTTCCGATTCATAGCGACCCTGTACAGGGTTTCCGAGGCTGTAAATCTTTGCAGGAGCAGAACGCCTCTTCTTTCTACCGCGGAACAGCTGGTAGTTTCGAACTGCTGACTTTGCAGTTCACAGCCCGATTTGTAACCACTACGCTACCAGAGCTCCTTGCCTTTGTAAGTCCCCCATTTTGGGTAGCCAATGTCCAAGTTGCCCATCCCTGTCTACTCTGTGTATGGAGGGGTGGGAATGATCCTCACTGTAAAGATTTGTTCCCTCTTTTGAGCTACTGCAACCATAGGTGTAGGTCAAGTTCATCAATTTGTACCAGATAACTTTTTTTTTTCCTCTTCTTTCTTCTAGTTGAGCTTTGATCATCCAGTCATTGAAGCCAGGTCGAGCGGGTATTATCTGCAAGTGTAGGTGTTCTTATACATATGCCCTCTCTTTTTATCAGCTGGATGCTTCACTCTCCACTCTAATTGACTATGGCTATATCACTGACTCTGTGCCCAAGAGTCCCCAGGTCTTGCCACACTGCTGGCCAACCAGGTCTCCACCTGGGTTCACAGGAGTCTATTGAATGTTGTAGGACTTAGCTCGCAGCTTTATTGCTGTTTTTCCCTCACTTCCCCTATCGGTGACTAAAGTGGTCACCAACCAGTGTGTATGTCTGCTCATGTATTCCCACTGGGTCTTAGTCTTGCAAGGGGGTTTGCCCTGAGAGACGCAACCACTTGCCTTGATGTCTCCTGGACAAGCAACTTGCTTGTTCTTGTAGTAATCAGTCAGACTGCCATTATTGTTTTGCATTTTTCCTGTCTATAGAAGTATCTTCTGTTATTCAGTTGCTCCAGGCTGTTCTGCTTGTCCTTTCAAGTGGAAATTTCCTACCTCAGAAGATTCTGGCTGAGATTCAGGATTCCACCTTTGGATTTATGTAATGCAGAAGCTATGCAGGAAGCCTCCTTCACTGGGTACGTTGTAGCCCCATTTTAAGTATTACAATCAGTTATAGGCAGAAGATAGACTAAAAACTTCTATGGTGATATTTCTGGCTATTCCTTTCTCTTCGCCTCAACGGTCTATTTTATAATGGTATGCCAGGAAAACCATGATTCAAAAGACAGCCAAGCATCTTAACATTAATTTCCCCCTTTTCCCCATTCCAACCATACCTTAATCCCTGTATCCCAGAGCCCTGTTGTTCCTAGGATGTTCATACATCATTATTTACCTCTATCTCGCTTAGCCCATGCAAACCTGCCTTTTTTACTTCCCATCCGCCTTGTGCTTCCATTCCCCAGCCCCTTCACCAAAGTGTATACCCTGAAATCTTTTACCCCATACCCTCCAGGTCTTCAGCACACAGTCGATCTCCCTCTCTGGATCTAAAGTCTCCAGCTGCTCCATCGCTCCACATCATCATCTCGGTCTCCATTTCAGGCATCACTGCTTCTCTGGGTAGGGTCCCGCTCTCTGCTCTTCTCTCTTGATGGTCCTAGGGACCTCCGCTCCTAGACTGAAAAGTTAAT
>NW_006408751.1:4023607-4068220 GCF_000296735.1 Chrysochloris asiatica
ACTGAGGGGATCCGACCACTTACCTTGATGTTTCCTGGGCAAGCAAGTTGCTCGTTCTTGTAGTAACAGTCGGTCTGCCTATGTTGATGAGACATTTATTTTTAATCTTCCCTTCCAGGTTTATCTTTTGTAGTGTGTGTATGTGCATGTGTGAGAGGGAAATAGAAAGAGGAAAAGAGAAAAAAAAGAAAAAACCAATTGTATTTTGTGTACTTAAGGTTCTCATAATCAAACAGATGGAAGTGTTCTTTAATGTTGGTTCTTAAAGACTTTTTTCAGAGAATAGGAAGTTATGCAATGTATAATACTTGGTAGCCATTGAGTAAAGTACATTCAGTACTTTATTGCTTTGCATGATAAACATGTTAAAAAATAAATTTCTTTTTTATTATGATATAATTCCTGATCCTTACCCTAACACTGCTGTTATATTCTCTAACTATTCCTTTGCAAGTATAAACATACGTAATAATAACTGCAATCACAAATAATAATAGTTGTAATCATGGTATACATATAATTTGCATTCTGATTTTTCCACTTAAAAGTATATAATGAGCATGTTTCCATGCTGCTACATAATTTTCATAAGCATTACTTGCAAATTCAACATTGTGTCTAATCATATGGATGTATCATTAATCACAAACCACTGTTACATTTTTTTCCCTATGTAATTTTTCCATAATCCATATGACCATTTTTACTGGGTCCAAAATAACATCAAAGTAATCCAATAGATATAAACTTTTTCAACATAAAGATAAACCAAGTTAAGACCTAATGTTGTAAAGTATGAGCGTGCTTCAAAAAGTTTGTGGGAAACTGGACTTAAATTGAAACTCAAATGGAATACACTAGCAGGCATATGGGCCTGCTGCTGACTACATTGGTCACCAATAAGGGGAAGTGGGGGGAAAACAGCAATGAAGTTCTGAACTAAGTCCAACCACATTCAATAGACTCCCATTAACCTGGATTGAGACCTGGTTAACCAGCAGTATGATGATACCAGGGGACATGGCCCCAGAAAACTAGAACAGAGTATGAAACATCCAACTGATATGAAGTGAGGGGAGATGCACAAGAACATCCACGCTTGCAGATAGTACCCATTTGACCTGTCATCAATGGCTGGATGACCAGAACATGACTAGGGGAAGAAAGAAGGGGGTGGGGGGGAAGTAGCAACCTACTACAAGTGGATGAACTTGACCTATGCTTGTGGATGCAGTATGACGAAGGAACAAACAAATCTGTACAGTGAGGATCATTCCCACCCCCTTGGTACACAGGGTCAACAGGAATGGGGAACTTAGACATTGGCTACCCAAAATGGGGGGACTACAAAGGCAAGAAGTGACTGACTTACAAGCTTTTAATAGGGAACTTAGCTCCAGAGGATACAGGGAAAGGTAGAATCTCCACTGAATTGTTTCCAACCTGTCTGGATGGGGTTGATAAAAGGTGAGGGGGAAAGGACTCCTGTGGTTCAATAGGGAATGATTGCTATCAGGTCTGACAGTGAGTGTTGGAAAGGTAAATGTAAATGTTTGGTGACAAAAGGAGGGGAGTGGCTGATTTTGCAGTCCTGGAGAAGAGATCCTCCGGAGCCATCAAGGGAGAAAAGGGAAGTGTGAGACCCTGTCCAGGGATGCAGTGACACTATGGATGAAGGCAGAGATGATGATGTGGACAGAAGGAGTTTCTGGGGACTCTGGACCCAGGGAGGGAGAGGAGCTGGTGGTCGGTGGGAGAGGGGGCAAGCCTGTGGGGTGTACCCTTTGATTGTTTGATGATGCATGCAGGGGATTGTGATCATTGCAATGAAACAAAGTACGATAGGATGAATGTAAAGATAATGTTCACCCATGTAAACTAACACATAATTCACACACACACACGCACACGCACACACACACACACACAAAGATAATGGGAATTTTCCGCAAAGGATTTGAAGGCTTTGTGTATGCTTCCTCTAAGATCTAGACTGGTCTACAGAAATAGTGCGCAAGTTGCCCGGTGGTTTATATACTGAGAAACACAGCAACCCGGTGGAGGAATCCATTTTCAGAAAAGAGAGCTGAGGCCCCAGATTTAGTCGAATAATAGCATTTGGTCCACAGGGAAGGACACAGATTCAAAGTACAATCTGTCTGTGGCATCTCAGTGGTTGAATTCTGACTTTCATGCAGGATACTAAATTCAATTTCTGACCAACACAGCTCATGTGCAGCCAGCAGCTATCTGTCAGTGAAGGCTGATATGTTGCAATGATACTAAACAGACTTCCTCATACTTTCTCTGTCCTGCACTGTGTCCCAAGTGACTGACTCCTAGGAGCTGCTTCACCATGCTCCCTTGTTCTTCAATTTTAATAGTTTTTCAATGGAGCTTCCCAACTAAGACAGACTAAGAAGAAAAGACTGGCAATCTTCTGATAATCAGCAGACGCAAACCCTCTGGATCACAAAGATCTGATCCACAGCTGATCATGCAGGAATAGCATGCAGGAATGGGCAGTTCTTGTGCATGTTTACGTTTGGGGTCAGCATGAGTCAGGACCCATTAGACATGGCAGCTAAAAAAAATCTGTGGTATTTAGTGGCGCTGTGGGTTAATGAGCCAGACTGCAAAGCCTTTTGAACTGCAAGGTCAGCAGTTCAAGCTCACCAGCTGCTCCCTCGGAAACCTTATACAGGGTCGCTATGGGTTGGAATCGACTAGACGGCACTTAACAACAACAACATTAGTTTAGGAGGCATGTATCTCAGTAGGAGTTTAGGGATTGTCTTCTTTTTTGGGGAAAACACAGCAGGGCCCCAGTAAAGAACAACATCAAAAGGATCCATAGGAGACACCACAGGGCAGTTTCACGGCAGTGATTATCAGCTACAGAGGGTACCAGTAACCCCAAGGTGCCTCTGTACCTGTGGGCAGCAGACAAGGTTTCAGGGGGTTAAGGCCATAAAGAACTGTTGACTCTGTGATGGTTGAAATAACTATGTTCAAATCATCCCTCAGCAATTCTCAAAAAGAAGTGAGAAGCCTGTGGAGGTTGCCTGAAAGTTGGACAGTTTTTTAAAAGTACTACTTGGTACTTTTAATGGACCATTAATTTTTCCTCTGAGCTGGGGTACATGAATGGTACTTTACAATCTTTCACTATGTGGGAAGTACACAGATGTTCACTAAATTCTTCTCTAGCCTCTTTGAAATATTTTATAATGAATTAGAAAAAAAGGAAACATATGCTTCAGCTGAAGAAAGGTAAGCATAGGTAATTTGCACAAAGTATTATCAAAGACCACCGCTTGTCTGTCAGTTGGTTGTATTGTGGTAGAGTGTGATACTGGAAGCTATGCCACCGGTATTTTAAATACCAGCAGGGTCACCCATAGTGGACAGGTTTCAACAGATCTTCCAGACATAATAAGGAGGAGAAAAAGCCCACTTTTTAATGGTTAGCCACTGACACCTTATAAATAGCAGAAGACCATTGTCTGATGTACCGAGGGAATATGAGTCCTTCTGGTGGGAAAGCACTCAAAATACCACTGGGAAATAGAGGGGATGATAATGATGTAAAAGGATCAAAACTTTTGGGACCTACATTTGCTGATGGGGCACAACTCAAAATAAGAATGAACAGTTGCAAACATCCATTAATAATTGGAACATGTAATGTACTAAGTATGAATCTAGGAAAATTAAAAGTTGTCAAAAATGAAATGGAATTTATAAAGATAGATATCCTAGCACTAGTGAGCAGAACTGAACTGGTATTGACTGTTTTGAATTAAACAATCATATTGGTTTATGATGCTGGCAATGACTAACTAAAGAGGAATGGTGTTGCATTCATAAAAAAGAACATTTTAAGATCTATCTTGAAGTACAGTGTTGTCTGTTATGCGATAATATTATATTGATACACTTACAAGGAAGACTTGGAGTCTTGGTGTGGTGCTACAGGATAATGCATTTGACCACAAAGTCGATTTGAACTTCAAGATTGGCAGTTCAAATTCACCAGTCACTGCTTGGAAACAGGATCTCTATGAGTTGGAACTGACTTGATGGCACTCAACAACAACAGAAAAAAAGACCAGTTGATGCCACTATTACTCGATTTATGTACCAACCAATAAAGCCAGTGGTGACTAACTTCCTTAGTCTGAAATTAATCAAACATGTGACCAAGGTGCATTCATAATTACTGGTGATTGGACTGTGAAAGTTGGAAACAAAGAGGAAGAATCTGTAGTTGGAAAATATGGCCTTGGTGATAGAAACAATCACATGATAGAATATTACAAGGTCTATGACCTATTGTTGTTAAGTGCTGGCAAGTCTCTTCCAAATCATAGCGACTGTATAGGGTTTCCAAAGCTGTAAATTTTTGCAGGAGCAGAAAGCAACAGCTTTCTCTCTAAGAACACCTGGTGGGATTGATTCACCAACCTTGTGGTTAACAGTTCTGTGCTTATCCTACAGATCCACAGCACTCCTAGTAGCAGTAATAGTAGTAATTATATATTTTTAAAAAATAAAACAAGAGGAAAAACATGCACAAAATGTGCTAAGTAGTTATATTCATTCCCATTTTAGAGATGAGGAAACCAAGGTAAGTGAAGTTCATCTGTTTCTCAAGATAACAGAATCAGCAAGCAGGATTATTATTCAAAAGCAATTTTTCACAGTAGGCGCTAAATTAAACTCAGTAAACCAAATTTATTAGACTGATATAGTATAAATTGGATTATATAGTTTTAATTAAACAATTAAAAAGAGAGAGAGAAAAGCACAGCTGTCTTTAAAGATAAGAGCTTTACAATTCAGTATAGTGGTCCACAAGTGGCACCTACACACAACTTCAGACTTTTCAGGGACCCTCAGAGAGATCATCTAGTGTAATCGTATTCATAATACCGTTAGTAAAGGAATAAAGGACTAAATGATTATGGTTTGTTAAAATCTGGTTCTCTTTCCATTTCTATGCAGTGTAAAGTGAAAGAGAAATTACCATTAAATTATATAAGAAAATAATTTGAGCTTTTCTAGACCTAAAAATTAACCTACCAAATAATATCATATAACACATAAAACTTAAAATTACACTAACATTAAGTGTTCACAGACACAGTTTAAAGCTATGGTGGCTTGATGCTAAGTGTTGTTAGTGCCATAGAATTGCTTCCAACTCATAGAGAAAATATACAGGATTTTGTTCATTTCAAATACCTTCTTTAGACAGCAGAAGAGACAACTATACACATGGAAATCTCTATATGGAATACATAGAAATCAAATTGGCTTCATCTGCAGAAAGAGACGATGGAAAAGCTCCATTTCATCAGTCAAAACAAGGCCAGGGGCAGACTGTGGAACAGATAATAAATTGCTCATATGCAAATTCAAACAGAAGATGAAGAAAATGAAAACAAGTCCACGAGAGCCAAAATATGACCTCCAATATATCCCATCTGAATTTAGAGATCATCTGAAGAACAGATTTGATACATTAAACACTAAAGACCGAAGACCAGAAATGTTGTGGGATGACATCAAGAACATCACATGGGATGAAAGCAAAAAGTCATTAAGAATACAAGAAAGAAGGAAAAGGTGAAAATGGATGTCAGAAGAAACAATGAAACTTGCTCTCCAGCATAGAGATGCTAAAGCAAATGGAAGAAATGAGGAGGTCCAAGAACTGAACAGAAAATTTCAAAGATCAGCTTGAGAAGATAAAACCAAATATTACAACAAAATGTTCAAAGATCTGGAGTCAGAAAACCAAAAAGGAAGAATACACCTTGCATTTCCCAAGCTGGGGGAACTGAAGAAAAATTCAAGCCTCAACTTACATTATTGAAATATTCTCTGGGCAAATTATTGAATGATGCAGAAAGTACCAAAAGAAGATAGAAGGAAGACACAGAGTCACTGTACCAAAAGGAAATAGTTGATGGTCAACCATTTCAAGAGGTAGCATATGATGAAGAGCCAATGATACTGAAGGAGGAAATCCAAGGTGCATTGAAGGAATTAGCAAGGAACAAGGCTTCAGAAATTGATGGAATAAAAATTGAAATCTTTCAAGAAAGGGAGGAGGCACTGGAGGCACTCATTCATCTATGCCAAGAAATTTGGAAGACAACTATCTGGCCGACTGATTGGAAGAGATCCGTATTTGTGCCCATTCCAAAGAGAGGTGACCCAATGGAATGTGGAAATCATTGGACAATCTCTTTCATATCCCACGCGAGTAAAGTTTTACTAAAGGTAATACAGAAATGGCTGCAAGCATACATTGACAGAGAACTTCCAGAGGTTCAAGCTGGATTCAGAAGAGGCCGTGGAACCAGAGATATCATTGCTGATGTCCTATGGATCTTGGCTGAGAACAGAGAATATCAGAACGATGTTTACCTGTACTTTATTGACTATGCAAAGGCTTTCAATTGTGTGGATCATGACAAGCTCTGGACAAAATTGCGAAGTATGAGTATTCCGGAACACTTAATTGTGCTCATTAGGAATCTGTACCTGGACAAAACTTGGGAATACAAGTGAATGTTTTAAAATTAAGAAAGGTGTGCGACAAGGTTGTATTCTTTCACAATACTTATTCAACCTGTATGCTGAGCAAATAATCCAAGAAACTGGGTTCTATGAAGAAAAATGTGGCATCAGGATTGGAGGAAGACTCATTAACAACCTGTGATATGCAGATGATACAACCTTGCTTGCTGAAAGTGAAATGGGCTTAAATAAAGACAACAAAAATCCTCACCACTAGACTAATACACAACATTCTTATCAACCAAGAAAAGATTGAAGTTGTCAAAGACGTCATTCTTCTTGGATCAACTATCAACACTCATGGAAGTAGCAGTCAAGAAATCAAACGACAAATCTTCTGAACAAGACCTTTTTAAAGTGTTGAAGAGCAAAGAAGTCAGCTTGAGGACTAAGGTATGCCTGACCCATGCCATGGTACTTTAAAAAACCTTATATGCATACGAAAGTGAATAAAGAAGACCATAGAAGAATTGATGCTTTGGAGTTATGGTGTTGGAGGAGAATATTGAAAGTGCCACGGGCTACCAAAAGAACCAATAGATCCATTTTGGAAGAAGTGCAGCCAGAGTGCTCCTTGGAGGCCAGGATGGCCAAACTTCGTCTCTCATACTTCGGACATATTGTCAGAAGGGAGCAGTCACTGGAGAAGCATATCATTTCTGGGAAGGTGGAGGGTCAGAGAAAAAGAGGAAGACACCCAGCAAGATGAGTTGGCAAAGTGGCAGCATCAATAGATTCAAACATGTCAACAATTGTGACATTGGTCCAGGATTGGGCAGTGTTTTGTTCTGTTGTACATAGGGTTGGTACTGACTCGATGGCACTTAACAACAAAAACAAACACTTCTGTTTTTGCTGTGAGTTGTTTCAGAATCCATCTCACACAAACCTTTGAACCCCAGGTCTGTCATGGTTTATTTCATACGCAGAACTACGGCTGATTTTTCTCCGAATCCATTGTCACTCATCTATTCAGCAGAATCATTTTACGTGTACATTCAATGTTGTCATCAGCCGTGGACATGGATGGGCACTTTAATATAATCAGATTGCAGATAATTTTTACCTCACCCTTGTACATTTTGCTGCACACATTCGACCTTCATAAAAGTTGAATATCAGTCTGACAGTGAATATATGCTTTCAACATTTGATGAATTCTAGGATCAGACTTTTCAGTATTAATGTAAGTTCTTAAGATTTCATTTATTATCTGATATTCTTTTTTCTATGCACACAGCTTGACTTTGAGGAAACGAGAGCTTCACAGGCCAAAAATAATGTTTGAATTATCTTGATGAATACCTTGGGTCGAAGTTTTAAGTTTATACCTTGCTCCCAGGCATGGTTTTTCTAATACTGAATATTATATTCTATTAGTCTTTTCAACAAAGTGTCTCCAGAAATACAGTCTGCTATTCTTGCCCCATCTTCCATTAATCAATAATTTCTTAGAAGATTCATTTCAGTACATTGTTGTATTGAAATAAATGCAGTTTTAGCTCAAACTCCATTAAGTGTCAGTTCTGCTTTGTAGTTCTTGGCACAGGGCAAACTGCAGGAACATCACATACAATGTGGGCATCTGCATTTTGCTTCTCCCGTACAATAGCTTTACACTGTGACATGGCCAGTTTCTGCTTGCAGCTAACTGGAGGATTAATCTCAGGCAATTCTTTCACCTAATATCATCCATTACTTCTTTTTCCAGGACATCCTTCTCGTCTTTTACACATATGGCATCTATTATCACCTCCTGTTATTTTCTGATCATTCAACATCTCCTGTATTTCAAATTAAACCTTTCTCTCTTCTTTCACTTCTAGCCAGTCCAAAACCTCTTCTTTCACCTTCACTTTATTTTCCTTTCTCTCTAATTCACCCATCTCCTCTGCTTTTATCAACAATCTAGTAACTGTCTCTAGTTTTACCTCTGGTGTATGGCACTGGTGAAAAGCACAGCTACAGGAATTGAAAGACTGTCAAATGAATTGCTTCAACAAACTGATTCAGCACTGAAATCACTCACTCATCTGTGTCAAGAAATTCAGAAGACAGCTACCTGGCCAATGTATTGAAAGAGATCCATATTTGTGCCCATTCCAAAGAACTGTGAAAATCACTGAACAATATTAATATCACATGTAAGTAAAATTTTGCTGAAGATAATTTAAAAATGGTTGTACAGTAGATTGACAGGGATTTGCCAGAAATTCAAGCCGGATTCAGAAGAGGGTGTGGAATGAGGGATATCATAGCTGAGAATACCAGAAAGATGTTTACTTGTACTTTATTGATTATGAAAAGGCATTTGACTGTGTGGATCATAACAAACTATGGATAACACTGAGCATGAGTATTCTAGAACATTTAATTGTCCTGGAAAAGAACAAGGAAATACTGAATGGTTTAAAATCAAGGAAGGTGTGCACCAGGGTTGTATCGTCTCAGCACACTTTTTCAATCCATATGCTGAGCAAATAATCCGAGAAATTGAATTACATGAAGAAGAACGTGGCATCAGGATTGGAGAAACATTTGTTAGCAACCTGAGGTGTGCAGATGAGACATCCTTGCTTGCTGGAAGTGAAGAGAATGTGAATTACTTACTGATGAATATGAAATATTATGGCCTTCAGTATGGATTGCACCTCATTATAAAGAAAATGAAAGTCCTCACAAATAGACCAATAACCTTATGATAAATGGAGGAAAGGTTGACGTCAAAGCTTTTTGCTTTGTTTTGTTTTGTTTGGATCCACAATCAATGCTCTTGAAAGCAACAGTCAAGAAATCAAAGGAAGCTGATTCAAAAGACTTGTTTGAAGTGTTCAAGATAAAAGATGTCACTTTGAAGACTGAGGTGCAGTCTCCTCATAAACATGTGAAAATCAGACAATGAATAAGGAAGACCAGAGAAAAATCAATGCATTTGAATTATGGTGTTGGCAACAAATACTGAAAGCACTGCCAGAAGAAGAAACAAATCTGCTGAGAGAAGTGCAGTCAGAATGCTCCTTAGAAGTAGAATGAGGAGACTTCATCTCTCTTACTTTGAACATGTTGACATAAGTTGTCAAGAGGACATCATACTCAGTAGAGAGTCAGTGAAGTAGAGGAAGATGTGCTGCAGGAGTCCGGGCTCAATCTTGACAACAGTTGTGAGGATGGGGCAGGACCAGGCAGTGTTTTGTTTTGTTGTACATGGGGCTTGCTGAGTTGGAACCTACTCAATAACACCTAACAGGTGCAATAACAACATTATCAAAGAAGAAGTTGCTGTTAGACTGAATATGCTCTTGTTGTGCCGTCGAGTCAGTTTTGACTCATAACAACCCTGTGTAGGGTTTCCGAGGCTGGTAGGTTTGAGCTGCCTACCTCATGGTTAGCAGTCCAGTGCTTATCCTACAGCACCACACTAGGACTCCAGACTGAATATAGTCTTGTTAAACTTTTTTTGAAAAGGAAAACTTCCAAGTGCTGTTTGTGAACTATATGTGTCTGTTTAATGTAATTCTAAGGTCTATGACTAAGGTGTCCTGGTAGCAATGTGGGTTTGGGGCTACTAGCTTCTAGGTCAGCAGTTTGAATCTACCAGCTCCTCCACGGGAGAAAGATGAGCTTTTCGGATCTGGTAAAGACTTACAGCCTCGAAAACCTACACAGAGTTTTTATGAGCCAGAGCAAACTTGATGGCACACAACCATCATCATCACCAAGGTCTATGACTACAGTAAAGAACATATGAATGAGTTTTTGAAGAATAAGGTTCTTTAAAGACTGAAATTATGGGACTTCTTATTTTCCTGGCCTGAGGAAAATTACCAGCATTCAATTGTAGGATGAAAGCCTAAATTTGCTTATTTTATGGCTAGGGTACTTGGCATTGACAGAGCAATCACTGCAACTAATTTGCATGCTATTTTTTGTTGTTGTTTTTAAGTGCCCTCCAGTCGATTCTGACCCATAGCGACCCTGTAGAGGGTTTCCAAGGAGCAGCTGCTGAGCTTGAACCACTGACCTTGCAGTTCAAATGATTTTGCAGTCTGACACATTAGCCCACAGAGCCACAGCAGGCCTCCATGCTATAGATAAGAGCACAATAAACAGCCTAATCTCAAAGATGGAGATTTTTCCTCCCAAGCATATTTTATTAAGAAGACATGACCTTTCCTCTTTCAAATCATATTTATTCTGAATCATGAGGCTGATTGAGTTAGAATGCTTTACTGCAAGCAACAGAAATCCAACTTGAACTTGCTTAAGCAAAGAAAATGGTGACTTAATGGGACTACCCTGGGGAAATTCTGCACAGAATGGATATAGAGGCTGTACTTTGCAGGAGTGAAGCTGGCTTGGGGTGACTCCAGAGACTTAAACCTAGTCAGACTGACTATTGCAGCTTCTATTGCATCCTCTATTACACTCTTTTCTAATAAAGATGGAAAGAGTCATAGATTCCTCCAAAATAACACCTTTCCAGAACTATATAAACTTGAAAAATCCTCAAGAGACACACTTTGAATCACCTCTTATCCCTTCCCTGATCATTGTGGCCAAGGAGACAATGTCCCATCATGGGTCTTTTCTCAGGTCTGTAAACTCTGTCAACTCGAGGGGGAGAGCACAGAGTCATTGGGAGGATTGCTTTGAACCAGGTGACTACAGAAAAGAGGAAGAGAGTACAAATTAGCTACAATGTCATCACTCTCAAGTTCACACTATTTTGAATGTGCATCCCATTCTGGTTTCTCAATATGCACATAATGTACAAGATTGTCATAGAGTACATGGTCTTGAAATCCATCTGAAGAAACAAGTCTAAAAATACAGAATCAATGCTCACCTCTTGGGGACTCTTGAGATCCAGCACTACGCAAAGAACTATTTTTGTTTCTAAAATTCCATAAAAAATGAAATGCAGCTTCATGAGACTAGTGGTATAGGATATTAATAGATGTTGTTTTAAATGTTACACACTTCCTAAAGAGGCCTGTTGAAGTACTTTTCCGGTGAAATGATGATTCAGACGTAGCCTTGCATTTCATTTGTTTACTCAGCATAAGACTGAGCACCTTCTCTATGACAAGCATTGGTCTGGTGGTGGTAGTCATGTGCCATTGAGTTGGTTTTGACCCATAGTGACCTTGCGTAGGGTTCCTGAGGCTGTAAATCTTTACGGGAGCAGAAAGCCTCATCTTTCTCCCAAGGAACAGCTGGTAGTTTCGAACTGTGACCTTGAAATTGGTCCAGGGTCTGTGAATTTGAGAGTAAACAAAGTGGTTCAATGGAGTCCTGGTGTGGAGCTGTAGGCTAATGTGTCAGACTGCAATGTTATTTGAACTGCTAGTTTGGTGGTTCAAGCTCACCAGTTGCTCCTTGGAAACCCTGTACAGGGTTCCTATGGGTCAGAATCGACTCACAGCACTTAACGACAACAAAGTGGTCCAAGAGTCTCTCCTTGTGAAACCAGTAAAAACGTTCTGGATGGAGAAAAATATCCACATGACATATAAGGGAATAGATGTTCAAAAGTCAATAAAAAATGTTTAAAATAATTACTGTAATTCTTTATGTTGTTGTTGCTAAGTGCCATCGAGTCATATCTGACTCATAGCGACCCTGTTTCCAAGAACAGCTGGTGAGTTTGAACTGTCAACCTTGTGGTTCAAACTGACCTTGAGGTCAAGTGTTTATCCTACAGTGCCAGCCACCCCCACCAAATTTAATGAGTTTATGGTAAATAAGAAACTATAATGAGTACAGTGATTAATGATTCCTAGCCATATTGACTTGGTAACTCTCACCAAATGACTGGGTGGGACCATGCAAATAGGGTGTGTGGGGCCCTAACATGGGGATTGCTCGGTTTTGCCATCCTGCTGAATGTATATGAATCATCTGAGAAGCTAGCTGGATGGGAGCTCTTGTGACCATAAAAAAGAGCTATGCGAGATGCCCATCCTTTGGGCCTCAAGATCCATGTGAAGAGAAGCCATGGTGAAAGCTGAGGCAGTGGTACTGAGAGAACAAGACAGAGCAGAGGGCTTCTCAGCCGACTGACAAGTGAAGTACAGAATGAGTGCCTTTAGGCAGGAGGCTGTTTGCAGAATAGCGTGTCTTGGGGAAGTGCTTTGGACCAAAGGACTGTATCCGGAACATTTCTGATCCTGAATTGTAACTTCCCTAATAAACCTCACAACTGTGAGTATTATCTGTGAGTTCTCTGTGATCCTTGCAATGGATTATTGAACCACGGACAGAAGTAGAATGCTCTGGAAGGGATGATTGATGCCAGAATAGGATAAAGAAAATTGGGAGGCGGAGACATGTTTGAACTCTGCCTCTTAGGAACTGACTTTGGGATGATGCTGAGTTTAATTATTGCTTCTCCTTGTGAAGTCAGAGAACGTCAGATGCCTTCCCCATGCCATTCTTATAGATAGTCAAGCAAACCTCAGTAAGAATCAAAATAACCTTTAGCAAAAAACCAGATCATGATTATTATTTTCTTAAAATGATAAAATGTTCTAATAAGAAACATCTTTGCTTATCAGTATTATGGGTAAATTGTTATTGTTAATTGCTGTTGAATGGAGCCTCTAGCTCATAGTAAGCTCATGTACAATGGAACAGAATGCTAACCAGCTCAGGAATTGGACCATTGTGATTTATGGGGTTTTCACTGGATGATTTTTGGAAATAGATTTCCAGGTCTTTCTTCATAGTCTTAGTTTAGAAGTTCCACTGAAATATGCTCAGCATTATAACAACATGTAAGATTCAACTGACAGGTTGTGGCTTTACATGAGGTACACTGGCCAGAAATTGAACCCATGTCTCCAGCATGAAAGGCAAGAATTCTACCACTGAATTCTACCAAGACACCATGGGCAAACTATTGTTGTTATTAGGTACCATTGAGTCAGTTCCAACTGACATACTGCCAGTTCAATGCCATCTTCCTAATCTTTGCCGTCTTTGCTAACCACTGTGTGAACCAATCTCACTGAGGGGCTTCCTTTTATTGTTTTTTGTTTTGTTTTGTTTTTTTCCCTGATCCTCTACTTTACCAAGCACGATGTCCCTCCTGATAACATGCTCAAAAACGACATCTTGCCATACTCACTTCCGAGGAGCATTCTGGTTGTACTTTCTCCAACACAGATTAGTTTGTTCTTCTGGGAGCCCATGGTATATTCAAAATTCTTTGTTAATATTATGATTCAAATGCATCAATTCTTCTTCAGTCTTCATTATTTACTGTTCAGCTATTTTTTATGCATATGAGGCAATTGGAAATACCATGTTGTAGTATAGTGAATTGACTTCATTTGGCTCTTTAGCCATAGTCTTAGAAATTCCCACCAATGATTGGGTGATGTTGTTATTGTTATGTGCCATCAAGTCAATTCTGACCTATGGCAACCCCATATTGGGTTTCCCAGAAGCTGTTGGTGGGCTGAAACAGCCAACCTAGCAGTTAGCAAATCAGTGTTTAATCTACAGTGCCAACAAATGGGGTGTATGATTTTGTTATTCCACTGGGTTTAGAATGATCCATCTCAGAAGCAGGTAGGAGACACCTCATACCCATCAAGAAAGAAGAGTCACAAGCAGAGTGTGCCTTTTGAACCCAGAGATCTCTGTGTGGAGAGGCAGCAGTAACAGCAAAGGCAGCTGCAAGGAGAGATAGAGCAGCAGGATTTCCAGCCTAAGCACTGAGTAAGGCTGAGTGTCTTTGAGCAGGAGCCTGCTTGCAGAATAGGGTGCCTTTTGGGCATTTATCCACAGGGCTAATGGAATGTTTAACACTTGGCCAAGTAGAGCGGAGGCGAAGAACAGGAAAGGCATACCTGTGATATAGCTGGGAAGAGACACTCCTGACCACCTGTATCTAAGTTGTTTCTGATCCTGAACTATAGGTAGTCTGTTAACTTCCCTAATAAACACCATGTTGTTATTAAGTGCCAATGAGTCGGTTGCAACTCATAACAACTCTGTATATGGTTTCCAAGGAGCAGTTGGTAGGTTTGAACCACCCGCCTTGTGGTTAGCAGTCCAGTGCTTATCGTACACAATAACCATTGAGTATTGTCTGTGAGTTATGTGTGGCCATTGCAATGGATTATCGAACCCAGTAGAGAAGTAGAGTGTTGTGGGAGAAATGACTGCTGTCAGAATAGGGTAAAAACGTTGGAGGGCAAAGGTATATCTGACCTCTGCTCCACAGGAATTGACCTTGATCTGGTGATTCTCCTCTTTCCCCTTTGTGAAGTCATGCATAGTAGGTCAGACATCATTTCTTTGCCTTAGTTCTTAAAATGACATTTTTGCTCTTTATCACTTTAAAAAGGTTGCTTACAAGTAGATTAGCCAGTGCAATCTGTCATTTGATTTATTAACTGTAACTTCCTTGGGCATTGATTGTTGATCCAAGTGTAATAAAGTCCTTGACAACTTCAATATTTTCTGTTTGTCAGATGTTTATTGGTACAGTGCAGGCACAGCAAATATGTGGTCTTTACAAATCTCATGACTACATAATAATGTAACTCCACCCCAAGGTATGTTGATTCCAACTCATAGTGATCACAGGACGCAGACATTATAAAGTAAAGAAAAAAGTTTTACTTTCATGAAAAAATAACTTTTCAGTTTTATAGTTTTATCATTTGGAATTTTCTGCTTTTAACCGATACTGTTCATTCTTGCATTTTTTGTCCTCCTAGATTTTTGCATTCAAGTACTTTTTAATGTCCTTTCAAAAACATTTAAAGACTACAAATTTACTTTAGAGTGGAATTTTAGCTAAAATACATTTAAAAATCGAATGTTTGAAATATTTTGGGATTGTTTTTACGTTTCTTCCTTGTTTCCACAGTACGTAGTTAATCAGGTGCTTTTTATTTCCAAGTAGTTGGTTTTTTTATTTAGGATGGGGTCAGTAAACATGGTGCCTTTATAATTCTTTCTTTTGGGAAATTTTCTTTGGAATATTTTATTTTCTACCCTAGTACCTGATCAATCTTTTAACTGCTATATATACAAAAAGATGGTATAGTCTATGTTTTGCATTTAGAATGATCCATTTAAAATACGTTTCTGTAGACTCAACTCTTACTTTATGTCAATTAAAATATTTCTGCAGACTCAACTCTATTCCTTTACGGCAATTAAACATTTTCTCAGGTTTACTTAATCTATCAATCATGCACAGTGACATGTATGATGAAGTTTTCTCCTACAACTGTCTGCACATGTCTTCTGTATTAAGTTTTGGCTTACATTTTAATACTATACGTTTGGAACATAGAGGATTTTAATGATTGTATCCTTGGAAATCTTATACAGGGTCACTATGAGTCAGAGCCAACTGGAGGACACTTAACAACAATAATCTTAACTTTGGTATATTACTTTTGTCAATTATCAATTCACTTGATATTGTCTTATTTTCCTTTATCTTTTATCTCATTGGATGAATCCTGCCACATTTGTGTTCTTCATAGTCCTTTTATTTCTAACTTTCAAGTTTTAACTTTTTTAGATCAACTTATTTCAGAAATCTTCCTGGTAAGCAACTTCTAATGGTGTTTTGTTTCTGAACACAATTGGAGTTATTTCCTTTTAACTAGAGCATTTGCCCAATTACATTTATTGTTTTAATTGTTATATTGACTTTGCTTTATCACATTTTTCTTTTCCTGCTCTTTGTTGTTGTTTTTGTTTTAATTTGCATGACATCTTTTTAGTTAACGTCACACCTAAAATCCTAGCTCAGGGTTTGAACTGCTGACCTTATGGTTTGGAGCTCAGTGTTTATTGTACAGAGCCACCACTCTTCCCTTAATTCTATTACTGATTACTTAATTTTTTTAAAGCATTTAAAAACCAATATTGGACTTCGAGGTTAACAGCAGAATTGTTGTTGCTGTTGTTAAATACTGTTGAATCACTTCTGACTCATAGTGACCTGATACGGGGTTTCTGAGGAGCGGCTGATGACTTTGAATCACTAACTTTGCAGCTCAAACCGACCTTGAGATGGAATGCTATCCTATGGTGCCACAACAGAACAGCAGTAGTCTTCCCTTAATTGAAGATTAAGAGTTTGGCTCCCCGGTGTCAATCTACTACCTCAAATCAAACAAAAAACAAACCCAGCTCTGGTAGCATAGTGGTTACAAGTCGGGTTGCTAACCTCAAGGTCAGCAGTTTGAAATGATCAGCCATTCTGCAGGAGAAAGATGAAGCTCTCTGCTCCCATAAAGATCCCACGGCACACAACTACCACCACCGTTGAGTCAATTCTGAGACGTAAATCTTTCAAGAGCAGTCATTTTCATTTTTCTCCCAAGGAGCTGCAACTGAGTTTTAACCACTGACCTTGCAGTTAGTAATACAGTGCTTATCCTAGAGTGCCACTGGGACTGTATTCTACTACTCTAGATTTGTCCATTAAGTTCACACTTAATCACACCATTTTCTCTTTTCCATATGGAACGCATTACATGTTATTTTTTTAAAATGTATTTAAGGCAATTGTTCAGATTTGTAACTGTTTTAATTCTCATTGTCAGCCCCTTTCAGCTGTAATTTCCTCATTCTTGTTCTAATCTTATCTTTCTCTCATTATTCTGGATAATATCTTTAACTTAGTATTCTCAGGGAAATATCAGAGTACCAGGTTTTCTAAATCTTGGCCCATATGTGAATATTTTATAAACATTTCATTTCATAAAAGAATGGCTGTAGGGGGACATATTAGAATCTCCAAACGTCACATCCCTCTGGACATCCCAATTGCTGCCTTTAAGGTCATGTTCTTCATACTTCTTCTTAAGTGACATCTAGTCAGTTCCAACTCATGATGACTGAATAGGGTTTCCAAGGAGTTGATAGGTTTGAAAGAATGATCTTTTGGTTGGCAGTTCCATGCTTACCCTACAGCACCACATATTCACCCTTAGCCAAGAATTTTTGTGAAGGTAACAGAGTCAGGGGCCCCGGCTTGTATTCTCAGGTGAAGGAGTCAAGGTGGTACAGTGAATAAATGTTTGGCTACTGTCAACAGTCTGAGTCTACCAGTTGCTCTACAGGAGACAATATCTGGCAATCTGTTACTATAAAGATTACATAGGAAAGCCTATGAAGTATTTCCACTTTATTATATACGCTGGGTTTTGGTAGTTCTGGTGCATTCTCATAGCCACTCTCTATAGGGATTCCTCCAAGGCTATAAATTCTTATGGAAGCAGAAAAGCCTCATCCTTCTCCCAACGAGCATTTGATGGACTCAAACTGTTCTGAGGTTAGCAGCCAACAGTACAACCTATTACTCCACCAGGGCTCCTGTCATAGCTCGTCCCTAAAGTCAGAATAGACCAAGAAGCAACTGCTAGAACAGAACAAGAGGATACTGGATGATTTAAAATCAGGGAAAGGTGTGTGCTAGGGTTGTATCCTTTCACCATACTTATTCAGTCTGTATGCTGAGCAAATAATTAAAGAAGCTGGATTATATGAAGAAGAACATGGCATCAGGATTGGAGGAAGACACATTAACAACCTGACCTGTGATATGCAAATGATACTTCGTTTGCTAAAGTTAAGAGGATTTAAAATACTTACTTTTAGTATGAATGGAATCAATGGAAAGAAAGCATAAATCCTCATAACTAGACCAATAAATAATATCATGATAAATGGAGAAAAGACTGAAATTGTCAAGGACTTGATTTTGCTTGGATCCACCATCACCACTCACGGAAGCAGTAGACAAGAAGTCAAATGACATACATTGTTAGGCAAATCTGCTGCAAAAAAGAAAGAGATCAGTTTGAGGACTAAGATGCACCTGACCCAAGCCAGAAATTTTTCAGTCGTCTCATATGCATGTCCAAATTGGATAATGAATAAGGAAGACTGGAGAAGAATTGATGCACTTGAATTACAGTATTGGAGAAGAATAGTAGAAGTACCATAGACTGCCAGAAGAACAAACAAATCTGTTTTGTTAGAAATACAGTTAGAACACTCCTTAGAAACCAAGATAGCAAGACTTCGTCTCTCATACTTTTTGGACATGTTATCAGGAGGGACCAGTTCCTGGAGAACATCATGTTTGGTAAAGTGGAGGGTCAGTGAAAAAGAGGAAGACCCCCAACAAGATGGACTGACACCATGAGAGCAGCAATGACCTCAAACCTAACAAGAATTGTGAGGATGGCTTAGCACAGGGAAGTGTTTCATTTTTCGGTACACAGCATTGCTGCGAGTCAGAAAACCAACTAAAAAAGATAAACTAACATCAGGATATTCAAACAGAACTCATCTACAGGCAAATGTGTAGTTGACTACTGGACATTTCCACCTTTCTTGATGGACTGAGCATATGAGTACAGAGTCCCTTGCAAAGGGACTTGAGGGAATAGGAAAAGGCCAAAACCCAAGACCATACTTATTTCTGGCAGCTTAAACTCAGAATGTCCTGTATTGTAAGCCAACTGGATTCCCTAAATCTTTTCCAAACTTGTTGCTGACAAACTACATCTTTTCCCATCTTATTCTGTATATGTTTTTCTATTTTTAATCCAAGAGCATGCCTTTACTTTTTACTCTTAAATGATTTGGTTCATTATTTCAGCCTTCTGCTATCCAGATGCTATACTAGCCATTTACTTTGTCTCCAAATTTCTGGGACCTGTGTGGAGAAAGGGGCTCTGACAGCACAATCTGAGGCAGGCCAGGGATGAGGGGTGCTGCAGAGCTGTCCATCAGGCTACTCAGGGCAGTTTTAAAACCATGAGGAACACAACAGGCAGAATTAGAAACAAGGGCCCTTGGTAAAGTCACCAACAAACAGCTCCTGTCAGAGCTGTTTCACTGATGCTACTAGTTTTTCTTTTTTTCTGCTTAACAATATAAAGAACATGGAAAAAGGATTTTCTTGCAGCATCATGGCAAAAAAATACAACTACAGAAAAGCTTGACAACTTTATAATAACAGAAAGGTTCATGGTATCTTCTATGTCCATCCCTCCCTTCCCACCAAATAAATAAGTAAATAACAAAAGAATGGAGTATAGATCATTTCTGCTCTACCATATTCTGCGAGTACCCATATTTGCATGCGAGTAAAGTTTAGCTAAAGGTAATACAGAAACGACTGCAGCCATACATTGACAGAGAACTTCCAGAAGTTCAAGCTAGATTCAGAAAAGGACGTGAAATGAGGGATATCATTGCTGATGTCAAATGGATCTTGGCTGAAAGCAGAGTATACCAGAAAGATGGTTGCCTGTGCTTTACTGACTATGCAAAGGCTTTTGCTTGTGTGGATTATGACAAGTTGCGAAGCAAGAGTCAGTGTGAACACTTAGTTGTGCTCATGAGGAATCTGTACATGGACCAAGAGGCAGTTTTTCGAATAGAACATGGGAACACTGAATGGTTTCAAATTAAGAAAGATGTGTGACAGGGTTGTATTCTTTCATCATACTTATTCAACCTGTATGCTGAGCAAATAATCCAGAAGCTGGGTTATATGAAGAAAAATGTGGCCTCAGGATTGGAGGAAGGCTCATTAACAACCTGTGATATGCAAATAATACAACCTTGCTTGCTGAAAGTAAAGAAGACTTAAAAGATTTACTGAAAAAGATCAAAACCACACCCTTTGGTATGGGTTGCATCTCAAAGTAAAGAAAACAAAAATCTTCACCACTGGACTGATAAACAACACTTTTATCAATGGAGAAAAGATTGAAGTTGTCAAGGATTTCATTCTTCTTGGATCAACTATCAACACTTATGGAAGCAGCAGTAAAAAAATCAAAGGATGTACTGCATTAGGCAAATCTACTACACAGGACCTTTTTAAAGGGTTGAAGAGCAAAGATGTCAGCTTGAGAACTAAGGTGTGCCTGACACAAGCCATGGTATTTTCAAAAACCTCATATGTATACAAGAGCTGGACAGTGAATGTGGAAGACCATAGAAAAATTGATGCTTTTGAGTTATGGTGTTGGAAGAGAATACTGAAAGTGCCATAGGCTTCCAAAAGAACAAACAGATCTGTGTTGGAAGAAGTGCAGCCAGAGTGCTCCTTGGAGGCCAAGATGGCCAAACTTCATCTCTCCTACTTCGGACATGTTGTCTGGAGGGACCAGTCACTGGAGAAGAATATCATGTTTGGTAAGGTAGAGAGTCAGAGAAAAAGGGGAAGATCACCAGAGAGATAGATTGGCAATATGGCATCATCAATGGGCTCAAGTGTGTCTACATTAGTGAGGTTGGCCCAGGACCCAACAGTGTTTCATTCTGTTGTGCATAGGGTCACTATGAATTGGGACAGACTTGATGGCACCTAAGAACAACAACAATGCTCTGGGGAAGTGGTAAGTATGTCTATCAACCTACTTTGTTTTATAAAATGAATGAGGGAAAAACATTCTAGAAGTTTTATCAACATAAAACCATCTTAAACATAAAGACTGGCATCAAATACAATGAAGTTAAAAATGCCACATTTCTAGAGTAAAAGTTTCACTTTTATTCAGATTTAACCAAGTTAATTTACTACTCTGCAACAAAAAAAATTTTTAACCGATGAAATAAAGGCACATGCAACTGAAGACAATCTGATTTTCCTTTATTGAATACTGTCCCACACCCAATATTTACATATATAATTAAACAAAATTTATAATACTAGCATGTATATGTATAACATTTAAAAATTTAATCTGAAATAATTTCAATGAAAGTCATGAATATATGTTTTGATACAATAACTCAAATTGAAACTCCTTAGCCAATATCCAAGATGGTTTATTTCATAAAAATTACATTTTCAAGAAGAGAGATGTCTGAGGAAATACAAAAGATTTCAGAAAAATATTTCTATATCTATTCATAGTCTTCCAATTTTCTGTAAAAGAAATCAGTAACAGTTACAAACACTCTGGCCAGTATAAATTAAATCAGCAATTTTAACTGTCTAATTATTTGCTTTAGTGCCATAATTAATTATTAGCATAGAAAGCCTTTATCATGTAGTTTTAAATATTTTTCTCATGTTTAAGAAGAAATAAACAATTCAAATGCAAAACCAGTGTTTAAATATAGCTTTTAAAGGAGTAGTGCAGCATGTGGCCACTCATTTTTCCCTTGAGTCTCCATTTTAGGGAATATCAAACCAAATCAAAACCCTAACCCTAACAACCCTATGCAACAGAGTAGAACTGTGCCTTAGTGATTCTGAGACTGTAGATCGTTTACAGGAGCAAACAGTCACATCTTTCTCCTGCAGAGTGGCTGATGGGTTAGAACTACTGACCTTGTAGATAGCAACCCGGTGCTTAGTCCACTGCACCACTAGAGTTCAACATGGACAGAAAAGATAAGGAGGTCTACTAACTAGTGTGATGATCATAGACGCCGGCTGCTTTCAAAGACACTGTTTACTCTTGCACGTGTGAGAAAATAGCAGCAGCACGCTGACTAATGAACCAAACATCTGTAGCCAACAACATTTTCAATATGTTGTTGTTTGGTGCCTTTGAGTCAGTTCTGACTCATAGCAACCTTGTAAATCTATAAATATTTAGGGAAGCAGAAAGCTGGTGGGTTTGAACAGTGCTTATCCTACAGCACCACCAGTTGTAGGCTGGTAACATAGAAGATGGAAGGAGGGGGCATTATTTTCTCAGCATATATAAATGGTGGACTCCTGGTGTAGCCTGTAGGCTCAGCATTGGACTTCGAATCACAAGGGTGGCACTTCAGATCCACTAGTTACTCCTAGGGAAACCCTATACAGGGTCGCTATGAGTTGGAACCGACTCAACAGCACTTAACAACAGCAACAACAACAACACAAATGATAGGCATCTCTCACTGGTTTTCTGTGTGCTAACTGTCTATATACAGAATTTTAAAAATATAATATTTCTGATTTTACTATCGGCTGTGTCATACCATTTCAAAAATGTCAAAGATAAATAAATCAGTGGGTCAGTGATAGCAACTTCTATATTAAAATCCTGGAAGACTAACTTAATAATATTTGAGGGAATTGATTTTTGCTAGTATAAAACTATGAAAGGAGCTGGAATATATGACTTAGAAAATCATAATGATTAATACCACTTGTTATCGACTATCTTTAAAACATTACTTCACCAAAAAGGTTCTAGCATTGATGGTACAATACTAGCAATACTTGACTACTAGCAGAAATGTTAGAGGTTTGAATCCATCCAGTGGCTCCTTGGAGCCAGGTCTGAAGATCCGCTTCTGAAAATTTACTGCCTACGCAGCGCAGTTCTACTCTGCACACAGGAGGCAGCCAGGAATTGGAAATGTCACAAAAGAAACTAGTTAACAATGGATGGTGGCAGTACTGTGTTTTCTTTTTTGATTTATTTTAAAGTAAAAATTTCCCTTTATTTACAATAAATAGACTTCTTTGTTCAACAAAGTTATTATTTTCAGGTAATTTAAAGTAAAATGTCTGAGTGTTATGAATCATCACATACTGTAAATCGCTGGAGTCCATATTAATGATGCTTGAGGAGCCATTTTTAAATAACAGAAACTAGCTCTGGTAGCATAGTGGTTATGAATCAGGCTGTGAATCTTAAGGTCAGCAGTTCGAAACTACCAGCTGTTCTGTGGGAGAAAGATGAGGTGTTCGCTCCTGTAAAGATTTACAGCCTTGGAAACCCTGTACAGTCGGAACCAAGTCCACAGCACATAACCACCAGCACCACCACCCCTACTCATGAACAGTTTTAAAAGCTGATAAAAACACACCCAAAAGAGGATACTAGTTGGAATTATGGTGTGATGTATATGGTATAATGCAGATTTGTAATCTAAGCCAAGACAGAGAGAATCTGCATCTCCTACTCAATGTTAATACATACATCGGCTTCATATCATCAAACAATGTTTGTGCTGAATGGATTTCTGTTAAATTCTATTTCTGAAATACTCATTTTGTTCTGAAAGTTGGCATTTGCCAAAATACAACACACTGATAAACTTTGCTCCTGGGTTAATAGCACATTAACATCAGAGATTTAAGTGCTGTTGTTGTTAAGCGCTGTTGAGCTATTTCCAACTCAGTATTTCTGAGGCCGTGAATCTCTGCAGGAACAGAAAGCCTTATCTTTTTCCTGCAGAGTGTGCTGGTGAACTTAAACCACCAACCTGTGGTTCAGTCCAGTGCTTATCCTACAGAGACACTGTGCTTCCAGAATATGTGATTGTGCTCTCAAGGTCCAGAGCATACCTACCTATGTGGTCAATAGTTGATCATTTTCCGAAGGGCATCATAGCACTTCCATTTGTCTGGGATGTAAAATGGTTCAAAAATATGAGGAAATGGTGTGTCATACCCACATACTCTTGATATAGGAGCCTCTAAATTCAAGAAGCACTCTTCCTGCACAGAAAAATACAGATGATTTAACTTCAAGAATATTCCTTTAAATTTATAGAAATAAAACATTTTCTCTTAAAATAATTAACAACTTGAAACACAACTGTATCCCAGGACATTAAACTATTTAAATACCTCTTACAGTACAAAAAAGTAGGTAACAGCATATTTAACATGGTCCTAAGTTTTCTTAAACAATACAGTTTTCTATCATGTAGATATATCACATGCCTATGCAATGCTTAATCCAAACCAGGTGCATACCAAACATGGCTGTTCTATAAAGATAAATGTTAAGAAATAATAAAATCACAATACAATGTTCACAGTGGTTAACTCTGGGGCTTGAAATTAATGGTATGTTTTCCTATGTTTTATGAATATATATATATATATATATATATATATATATATACACTGAGCATGTATGACTTTCATAATAAATATTTTTAATTACTTTCCACTCCAAGATATATATATATATATATACACTGAGCATGTATGACTTTCATAATAAATATTTTTAATTACTTTCCACTCCAAGTAGAGAGAGCTTCTGTCAATGCGTTTCTCTTTGTCTGTCTGTCTGTCTCTCTCCTGGCCAAGTTTTTATAAATATGATTGATCCTGTGTACAATCATACTCCAAACCTACTTCTCTCTGCCTAATATGTACTCATCTTTCTGGTGTCACTTTGAGTCACCTCTCCCAAAAGTCTTCCTTGATAACACCTCCCTAACCTCATACTACTGATGAGGAAAAGAGCTTCTGCCCTGAACCCCATCAGAATTCACTGGAGGCACTCAATTGTCTTCCCAGGGAGACGGGTGAAACATGAAGAGGTTGGTAAGATGGTTCAAAAATATAAAACCCCAATCATATAGAACCCTGAAGGAAGATTAGGCAAAATACTTAGTGAAATATTTCAAATTCAAATTTGAAAAAGAAATTTTTAGACAGTTGATAAATTCATCTAAATGAGAGATTTTATTGTTGTTAGGTGCTATTAAGGCAATTACGACTCATAGTGACCCTGTATAGGGTTTCAGAGGCTATGCATCTTTATGTGAGCAGAAAGCCTCATTTTTTGTCCGTGGAGTGGCTGGTAGGCTCGAATTGCCAACCTAGTGGCCCACAGCCCAGTGCTTATCATATAGAGCCACCATGTTCCCAAATGAGAGTTGTTGTTAAATGCCTTTGAGTCAATTCCAACTCATAGTAACTTCAGTAAAGGGTTCTCCAAGGAGCAGCTGGTTGAGTTTGAACTGCCAGCCTGGTGGTCCACTACTGGTCCTATAATCCCACAAGAGGACTTCAAATGAGAGATTGTTATGTGTCATCGAGTCGTTTCTGATCCATAGCGACCCTGTATAGGGTTTCCGAGGGTGTAAATCTTTATGGGAGTAGAAAGCCTCATCTTTCTCCCGCGGTGCAGCTGGTAGTTTCGAACCGTTGACCTTAAGGTTCGCAGCCCGATTCATAACCACTACGCTAAATGAGAGATAGATGATAAAAATACAAGGAAAACAATATTAAGTTTTCCATCCACAACTATTACCTGTGAAATAAAACTTTTGTTTGTTTATTCATATATTTATATGTTGTCTTGCTTCGTAAAGGATTTGAATAGGCGTAACTTTCCTTACACACAGTCCTAACTATATTTGGTGCATTTGCATTATAGACTTGGAGAATACAAAAAGTACCATGGACTGTCAGAAGAACAAGCAATGGGCTTAAACGTAACGACTGTGAGGATGGCACGAGACCAGGCAATGCTTCGTTCTGCTGTGCATGTTGTTGCTATGAGTCGGACACATTCCTTGGTACCTAATAACAACATATTTTGAAATTTCCATTTGAGCAGCAATTTTTACAAAAAGGAATCCTACTACTTCCTGTTCAATTCCAACCACACATTCATTTTTTACAGTGATAGTGCAATGGGGCTAAAAGGCCACAGGATGGAACAAAAACTTCTTTCGTAGTGAACTAGCTAGATATTCACAGTCTTCTCCCTACCCATGGTGACGTATAATATCTAATATCCAGTAAGTATTTGTGTTCCCTAGTTAGCAGAAAATCTACATTAGCAATGATAGAGGTTTTAATATATATGGTTCAAAGAGTCACTTAAGAGAATTGAGTATTAACATGCTCAAAAAAAAGATGACTGATTACTTGGAATGCTTGATTGCATTAAGACATTTTAAAAAGCTTTAAATTGTCAACTTAAGACTAACTAGTTTTATAACTGTAGCTGACACAAGCTGTTTTTTATTTTCCCCAAATATTGCATTTTTCATTAAAAAAAACAAACAAAACTGTACACAGATACACCAAAATACAGAAAATCAAGGGCAAAATACTTCATTCCATATATCTGATTTCACACCAGCTATAAAATATTGTTTTTCCAAACTAGTAACCTGGAAAGCTGGCATACCATAAAATGCTGTGGTAAAATGATGCTGCTAAAAATCACTCCTTTTAGAATAATTACTACCATTATCAAACTAAAGAGGAGGTTTAAAATTCTTCTTCTAATAGTAATGCTCTTACTTCTTCAAGTATGTGAGAATCATTCTTTCTAGGAATACACCTACACATTTGTAAAGACACAGGAAAAAAACAACTAGAAAAATCACACTTGAACCATAAATACTCAACAGTGGTTATCTTTGGAGAAGCAAGGAAATGCAAGACTCTACTGTGAACTTTATATGCATTGTCTGAGTACTATGAGACAGATTGCTTTTTTAAGCAAATGACAATAATAAAATGAGTAAAAAATCATTTTTTACACAAAGCAGTTTTTATTTTGTTACATAAATGATGATTTTACTTATAAGGCTTTCTTATCAGAAACCAACAGTCCACTGCCATCAGGCTGACTGAGACTCAAGGCGCCCCCTAGAGGACAGAGTAGTACTGCTCCGTACAGTTTCTGAAATTGCAAATCGGAGATTGCAAAAGATGAGATAGTCCCAGCTTTCTCAAGTGGCGTGGCTGGGTTTGAACTGGTGACTTTGCAGTTAGTAGTCAAATGCTTAACCCACTGCACCATAAGGGCTCCGTAGGGTTTCTTTAATTTGAGAACTCTGACCATAAATTATACAGATTTAAATGATTATGAAACACTTGTTGTTGTTGTTGTTAAGTGCCATCGAGTCGGTTCCGACCCATAGCGACCCTGTACAGGGTTTCCGAGGGTGTAAATCCTTACGGGAGTAGAAAGCCTCATCGTTCTCCCGCGGAGCGGCTGGTAGTTTCGAACCGCTGACCTTAAGGTTTGCAGCCCGATTCGTAACCACTACGCTACCAGAAACACTTGTTGTTGTTGTTGTTATGTGCCGTGGAGTCGGAACCGACTCATAGCGACCCTGTACAAGGTTTCCGAGGATGTAAATCTTTACGGGAGTAGAAAGCCTCATTTTTCCCCCAGAAACACTAGGTGATATAAAATGTCAAAATCATTTAAGATAATTCAAGGGTATATGAAAAAAGACTATGGATGGAGTGCTCATTTTCATAAGTTTATACCCTGACTGATTGGACAGTTTGAAATTCTAATGCCTTGCCAATTAAAGCATGCTAAATAAGAGGTTTAAAATATTTCTTCTAAAAACATTTTTAGAATTTCTGTCAAAGCAATTTGGATCAAGTAGCTGAGCACTCTTAATTCCCATACAAATGCTTTACATGTGCTTATATGCTTTTTCTTATCATCAAGATGTGCTGATAATTACTGGTGATGGAATGCTTAAGTTGGAAACAAAGATGTCTCTGTAGTTGTAAAAGATGGTCTTGATGATAGAAATGATACTGCTGGGCACACGATAAAATTTTGCAAGACCAATGACCTAGTCATTGGAAATACTTTTTCAACAACATACATGTGGACCTCACCAGATAGAATCTATAAGAAACCACATTATATCTGTGGAAAAAGACAGTGAAGAAACTCAACATCATCAGTCAGAACAAGGCCAGGGGACAACTGCAGAACAGACCATCAACTACACCTATGCAAATTCAAGTTCAAGCTGCAGAAAATTATAACAAGTTCACAAAAGTCAAAATGTGACCATGAGTATATTCCATATGAATTTAGAGACCATCTAGATTTGATGCATTGTACATTAATGACATCAAATACATTATATGTGAAGAAAGCAAAAGGTTGTTAAAAAGACAGGAAGGAAAGAAAAGACAAAACAGATGTCAGAAAAGACTCTAAAACTTGCCCTTGAGCATAAAGTAGAACACAGAGTAGCTAGAATGAATAAGAAGATTTCACAGGGCTGCTCAAGAAGACAAAAGTTTTATAATGAAGTGTGCAAAAGACCTGAAGTTAGAAAACCAAAAGGGAAAAAGACTTTTGGCATTTCTCAAGCTGAAAGAATTGAAGAAAAAATTCATGACTTGAATAACAATAATGAAGGATTCTATTGGTGAGATACATACTGATAGAGGAAACATCTCAAACACATAGGAGGAATATATAGTCACTGTACCAAAAAGAATTGTGTGATGTTCAAACATTTCAGGAGGTAGCATAAGACGCTCTGGTTACGTTTGGGCTACTAACCTCAAGGGTAGCAGTTCGAAACTACAAGCTGTTCTGTTGGGAAAAGATGAAGCTTTCTGCTCCTGTAAAGATTTACAGCCTTGAAAGTTCTATGCAGGGTCGCTATGAGTCGGAACTGACTCCACGGCACGCCACCACCACCATATGATCAAGAACTGATGGTATTGAAGGAAGAAGTCCAAGTTGCACTGAATGCACTGGCAAAAAACAGGGTCCAGGAATAAACAGAATATCAGCTGAGATGCCTCAACAAATGGATGAAATGGTGGAAGTGCTCACTAGAGTATGCCAAGAAATTGTGGAAGGCAGCTATCTGGCCAACCAACTGCACAAGATCTATGTCTATGGCCATTCCAAAGAGAGGTGATGCAGCAGAATGCAGAAAACATCTAGCAATATCATTAATATCACTTGTAAGTAAAATTTTGCCGAAGAGCATTCAAAATCAGTTGCAGTAGTGTAACGACAGGGAACTGCCACAAATTCAAGCTGAATTCAAAAGAGAATGAGAAAAACAAGGACTATCATTGTTGATATATCAGATGGATATTGGCACAAAGCAGAGAATACCACAAAGATGCATTTAACCGTGTAGGTAAAACAAATTATGGATAATACTGCACAGTATAGGAATTCTAAAACACTTAATTGTGCTTATGGAGAAATCACACATAGCTGTTTAAAGAAAACAAGCAGATATTATGAGGTTTAAAATCAGGAAAAGTGTACATGAGGGTTGTATCCTTTCACTATACTTATTCAATCTGACTGCTGAGCAAATAATCATCTGAGAAGCTGGACTATAGGGAAATGAATGCAGCATACCAATGAGAGGAAGACACATTAACAACTTGTGATATGCAGATAACACCAATTTGCTTGCTGAAAGCAAGAGCACTTAATGATGAGAATCAGACTACAACCTTCACATGCACAAAAACAAAACACAAAAGTCATCACAACCAGACAAATAAGTAACATCAGGACAAAGTAGAAAAGACTGACATTGTCAAGGATTTTATTTTACTTGGATCCACAATTAATGCTTATAGAAGTAGTGGTCAAGAAATCCAGTGACATATCGCATTGGGCAATTGGCTGCAAAATACCCCTTTAAAAGTGTTAAAAAGCAAAGCTGTCACCTTGAAGACTAAGGTGCGCTTGATTCAAACCATGGTATTTTCAATATCCTGTTAGGCATGCAAATACTGGACAGAGAATAAGGAAGACAGAAGAATAATGGATGCATTTTTATGGTGTTGGCAAAGAATACTGAATATACTATAGACTGCCAAAAGAATGAACAAATATGTCTTGGATGAAATACTGCCAGAATGCTTCTTAGAATTGAAAATAATGAGGCTTTTATCTCATGTAATTTGGACATGTTCTCTGGAGGCACTAGTGTCTGGAGAAGAACATTATGCTTGGTAAAGTAGAAGATTCATGAAAAAGAGGAAGATAAATTGACATAATGGATGCAACAATTGGCCCAAACAGCAATGATTATGAGGATGGAGCAGGACCAGCCAGTGTTTTGTTCTGTTGTACCTAAGGTCACTATGAGTTGGAACTGACTCAATGGCACCTAACAACAACATGTGTTTCTTTGGGAAACTATCAAAACAGGCATTCAGCCTCAGTTTTTTCATACAGATAGATGCCTTGTATACACACACACACAGACAGTTGTAAAAGAAATACTCAAATCCCAGAATTCCATTTACAGATTTGTAGATTAACATTCCAGAATAATCCTCTGAAAAGTATATCATTATAAACTGTTAATAGCACTATAATTAGAGCAACCATGTGCTCTGAATTTACAAGATAATCTGAATAATTCTATTCTCTTTCCATTGGCAGTATAAGTACACAAATATTTAATGAACCATATTTGATGATTTTTTTATTAAGAAATTATAATCTGCATAAAAGTAAGATTTAAATAATGACATAGTTAGTTTACAGGATTATTGCAGATTACATTAGTTTCCAGACATGGACTAATAAGAAAGTGTCAGATGCTGCTGTCTATCCTTAGAGAACTGTTCATGTGAATTGATCTGTTCTACATGGTGTCAAAGGAGCTCTGGTAGCGTAGTGGTTACGAATCGGGCTGTGAACCTTAAGGTCAGCAGTTCGAAACTACCAGCCGCTCCACGTGAGAAAGACCAGGCCTTCTGCTCCCATAAAGATTTTTAGCCTCGGAAACCCTGTACAGGGTCACTATGGGTTGGAACTGACACGACGGCACTTAACAACAGCAGCAACATGGTGTCAATAAAACACTGGACTGCAAGATCACAACACCCTTGGACAGCAGTCCTTTGTATTTAATCCAAAATTTAGGCGTCAGTTCTTCAGTGAGCATCTCACAGTAATGACACTATTGATGGTTGAACCTTTTCCTGATAGTGTGTTATTACTGGCCCTTGAGAATCCCAGAAAACTATAAGCATCAATTTTCCAGCTGATGGTTGACTTTTGAACTTTTTCTTGGTTAGAAATTGAAGAGGTTTCCATTTCATACTGTGCTGTTTAATCTCAGCTTCATAGTGATTAATCCATGTTTTGTCATTGGTAACAATTTTTTTCCCGTCAAGTATTGGACACAATATTTCACCCTATGCTCTTCTGTGAGTTGTTTCAGCATCCATCTTGCACAACATTTTTGAAACCCAAGTTTGTTGTGGATTATTTCTTAGGCAAAGCCATGGCTAATTTGCAAATTATTTGCTACATAATCCACTGTCACTTGTATATTCGACAGAATCATTTGATGTTGCCTGCTCAATGTTGTCATCAGCCATGGATGTGGATGAACATTTTAATATAACCAGAGCATGGATACTTTGTTGTTTCTGTATTAGTATATACATCATACAGCAAGTGATGTGAGTCAAATTCTTAAAGAAAAAAGTCTGTCTCCCTTTGTGTTGAATTCCAGTGAATAGTATTTTAATTTGATTATGAATTTGTCTTTTTGCAATTATGATTACTTTCTTTCTAAAATATGCCAATAATAAGAATACCGATCATACCTGTGATGCCTCAGATATGTGCTAAATGAGTTATACTTCCCTTTAACATTTAAACGAATTTCTTAGGACAGTGTGAAATTAAGGTTTTACATGTTTTCCAACAGAATCTTTGGAAGCATAATGAATGCTATGATCAGTCTTACAGCATTCTTCCGTAAGTATAAAAAACTATGTCTGTGAAGGAATAAAAGGCACATAATCAACATACAGAGCAATGAACATAGGATTCTGGTATCAGGAACCTCCTTAGTAAATCTAAATGATGTGTGATGCTGTGGGTTAATGCGCTAGACTGCAAAGCCATTTGAACTGCAAGGTCTGCGGGTTCAAGCTCACCAGCTGCTCCTTGGAAACCCTATACAGGGTCCCTATGGGTCGGAACCAACTCAATGGCACTTAACAACAACAAATGGTTCATATATTAGCCAACAGGGTGGCTATGCATTTTATAACCAGAAAAGGAAGCAGAAGTAAACAATTCCAAATCATAAAAATTACAGACACAGAAATAGAAATAATCTTTATTTGCCTATACTCTATAACAAAAAGAAACAGATTTATAAATATATTGTTGAAACTGGGGAGAACAGCTATCCTGCAAATTTCCAAGCAGATAAGAGAAGGTATGAGAAAATTAATAGAAAGGGCCCATTTATATAAAATAGTATTCATGATTCTTTTTTAACAATTGAGTGTACTGCATATTCCTGTTTTGGCAACTATAATATGTTATATATTATGCATGTATGTTTATATGTAGATGAATATGTTCATTAGGACCTTCATGGTATCACTTAAGATCTCTCAACCCATTTCCTCTTTAACATCAACCACAAATTCTTTACCCCAGTATTACAGAAGTAACCTCACTAAAATCACTGTGTCAGTTGTTCCACACTGAGGCTTCAGTCACCCTCAACAAATCCTTTTGTTCCTTTTATGTGAGGCAGTATGATATAATTGATACAGCATGGAGTTTGGAATTCTATCTGAAAGGAATCTTCGGTCTACCATGATTTAACTTCTCTTGGCCTATGTTTACTCAATCAAAAACTAGAAGTATTAAAAATGCTACATTGCTGCATCATTGTATTGTCTTGTAACTATTGTTAGTTTGCCTGTTTGCTTTCTAGATTGTGTGGTAGCTTTCGGAAAGTATCTAGCTTCGTGACTGGTACACTGCAGTGTGCAACAATTGCTAGTTGTCTTCTTACCTCTTTATTTCCCGCCCCCACTAAGTATAAAGGAAACTGTTACTTAAAGGAAAGGCATTTGCAATGGCAGACTATATTACCAATGAAGACAAGACTGTGGTAAAACCCACAAACTTGAGAAGTAGCACCTCTAACAGTAATGGTGCCTGAACAACTACCATTTACTGAACACTTCCTAAGCTTTACAAGGAGTCCTGGTGTGTCCAGTGGGTTAATGCGCTGGACTGCAAAGTTGGTTTGATCTGTGAGTATGGAACCTGAATGTTTATTATCGAGTTCCTGGGTCTAGAATGTAAGTGTGGAAGGTAGGAATCAGTAACTCGGGAAATGGCTTAAAAAAAATTCCCCAAACAAAAAGACAATATTTCTCAAGTACGTCTACTTTTCTATGTGGTTGGATAATCCACTTCTGGAAGGTTGAGTAAAAGAACTCAATAAATAGCAAAATGAAATCAAGGCTGACATGCTTCAAAAAATAAAGTCAGTGGCTAGACTAAGACAGGCAGGGACTGGGGCACTGCTGACTGATGGTGGTGGAAAAATCCATTAAGAACTCTGGAAATTGATGAGGAAAGGGCTTTGGCACAGGCAGAAAACATGCTCTATGTACAGAGACGGTGGCTGCAAAAATAATGGGAAGAATGGTACCCAAAGTGAATATGGAGATTACTGGGAACCTGGCACCCCACTAACTGTACGTGAAGGACTGTTGGATGACAGACAAAACAAACTGCAGAACTGAGGACAGCCCACAAAGCAATTTCGAAAAAGGAAGAAGCCAAAATATGTATAAACTTTTCATTGAAACCAAGTTTGCCATCAAAGGCATGATAGAATGTACTGAAAACTGGAAGCACAATGGATGGGAATACAGCCTTGGAAAGAGATGTTGTCATAGAAATGATTTTGAGAATACTGGCCAAATTTTCCAAGGCATGGATATTCAGTAGAAGTATATTCCCAGTCATCAAAGGCAAAGAAGAAGCTAATAGATGGGCCATAGAAGGATCTAGAAAATTAGACTTCATTTTCATCATTAGTATTATCTTTTCTGTTGGAGTTCTATCTGCTAATGGCAACTTCCACTTTCTTCACTCTTTCTCCTGGTCATTTTCATATAAAACTGTTTTCTCATTTTTTGTTACTATCTTTTTCTGTCACTGATAATGAATAACTTACCAGCCTCTTCTTGGAAACCCTATACAGGGTCACTCTGAGTTGGAACCAACTTGATAGCACTTAATAATAACAACAACAGTCAACTAATAAAAGCAAACTTTCTGGTTTAAAAAAAAAAAACAAAACAAAAAAGAATAAAGGCCAAAAGTATCACATGATGTATTTTTAAAGTAATCATTTTTTTGTGGTTAGTTTACTAAATTCAAGAATATTCCAGGCTCATCTTTGTTTCTAAGATCTATTTTAGAACAATTTTAACTCTGCTCTTCAATGACATAAAGCTGAATACAGAGCATTCATTGTATATTGCTATGTACCATATTGAGTTGGAAAGCTATTACAAAAAATTTAAAGTATGATAAGACAACAATAGGATGTTACATGTTTCCCTATAGTTCCTTTCAGTTCCTGCAAAACTATTCAACTAGTGATTCTAAACATTCAATGTAAAGTCTAGAAAAGTAGAACATAATAATGACAAGCACATCAGAGTCAAAATGGACATTGTGACCTATAGGGTATCTGATAAATAAGTTTTCTTTTCCTCCTTGTAAAATTAGGAGCACCATTTGCAACTTAATTTCAAAGTAATAACACAGAAAATTGATTTTAAATTATTTCGCAAACAAAAAGGTCCAGGTTGTTTCACATAATTATTATTATGTCACCAAAACACATTTAAACTATGAGGATCTATTGTTTCCAAGTGGGGAAAGTAATGTACTGAACAGGGCATATAAATCTAAGAACTATTATTTCTTCTCAAACAGAAAAACCTGAAGAAATACTATGAAGTTATTTATGAGTGTACTTGGTTTTAAAATCAAATCCATTTAGACTTTGTTCATTATTTAATAATAAAACCACAGAGATTTTTGCTTCTAAATGCAATTAGCTGTCCAGAAATCATGCATTAACCTTGAACATTTTAATATGAGAACAACGAAACTGATATACCTAAATCATGTATATGTGGTAGTTTTCTAAAGTCTGTGGACTTTGAGACTTATATTAACCTAGTGATGTAAGGGTAGACATCCCCAGGCAGTGGACTATACTTCCAAGTATTATCACAGAATATTTGTTTCCAATCTGCCATGAAAACTTATCCTTAGCCAAAACATGACTTTTAACAGATGAGAAAAATGATTCTGGTGTCTTGAATCACACTTTCTTAGCAAGTGAGTCACAGAAACCTATAAGGCACTATGCCAACAACTCCAAATGAATTTTATCACTGAATTAAATAAATACAACTCCATTAATATAAAATAAAATAAAATAAAATATTTTCACTTACTTTTCACTAATGCTTTAAATAGTATCTATCATGTTTTTAAAAACAGAGCTTAAGATATATATAAGTCTGTACCAATTTTTTAAAATAGTATGGATCTAGACAATCAGTTCTTCAGAAAGCAATGTCTATCCTGAGGCCAGCAGGTTGCCTTCCTAAATGTTGAAGTTCCATTTTTCTAATACCATGCATATGAGATGCATTCAATAAACAGTTGTTAATATAGTCTTTCACCTCTAAAACAAAGTTTAACCAGTGTAATTAATGAAATTGTATGAACAATGTAATTTTACCCATCTTTGTTGAACACCTAAAACTTTTACAATACAGCCCAACTATTTCAGTAAAGCTTCCTAACACCATAACCTGGACTAAATTGAAATCTGAGACTTTTATTCCCTAACTTCACTGGGACTTCTTCAATGTCTGCTGAATATTAAACAAACAGCAACAAAAACAACAAAAATCCCAGTGATCCTCTTTAATGCAAATCACTGGCAATTTGGTAAAATTTTTGTTTTCTAAGATTTCGTTACAGAAATCCAGTAAAGAATGGAACTGAATCATAAATTAAGATTTTTATTTAAGTTCAAACTCCATTTTAAAAACAGAAGCTAATTTTCTAAAGTAAAACGAAAAGGTTATTTCTGATGTAAATGGGTTTCCCTGGATCTAGGCTAGCTACCTCACATTGATGAGTGGTAGGTAGTAAAGTATACTTAGAAATGACTGCTGATTCACAGTCAACAGCCAAATCAGGATATAAACATGTTTTAACATGAAATTATAATTCTAGATGATTAATATGCAGAAACAAGTAGGATTTTAAAATTAAAAAATTTTAATTTTTTAAAACCATTTTTTAACAAAAAATATTTAATTAACAATTTCTCTATTAATTTATACATATTTGTATAACAGTTTACTGGATGGGGAGTTTTATCAAATTAATTCTTTATGACAAGAAATAAATGAAAGCAAGTAAGTGAAAAGTTGTCTTTGTCATTTAAAGTCTTACCTAGAATCACTATTTTAAAAATGTATGTTGTACTTATTTTGGTCCAGGGACTATATTAAATATTTTCTAAATACCAACTCATTTTAATTTTCATAAAAACTAAATTAACAACCACAAAGGAACAAACTACCACCCGGTCCAACCTACTTCGGGTTTGTAGGTAAAACCTACTTTGGGTTTGTAGGTAAAACCCATAAAGATTTGATTCTGCTTTCAAATGTTCCCCTTACTAGTCTTTACCTATAACCAGAAGTTGCCTTATAATTTTCATCTAAAAAAATGTGAGAAAATTGGCTTAAATTTTTTTTTTTCTATATTAAAGCTTTCTATAACACTGTGTTTATTTGCTGCCAAGGACACTTAGAGGCATTAAAAGCTAAAAGCAAAGTTTAAATTATGTTGAGATGCATTGTGTGTATATTTTGACATTTAAAATGTACTTGTAGTTACAATGCTTCCATTCAAACACATCACATTCAATAAAGGGGCAGGGGAGAGGGGAGACGATATTCTCAAATTTCCGCAGACACTGAAGCTTCTCAAGTTTTATAGCACAAAATTCTTCCTTATAGAAGAAAGCAGTGATTGCAGCAAAGTTTTAAAATGGAATTTCCTTAGACTGCGGATTTTAATGATAAACATAGGCTACTTGGGTCATCTCAGGAACAAATAACTCTCTGCAAGGTAGGGTTTCTAGTTTGCTTAGCAACAGGAAATTTAAAATACTCCTGAAAACCATTAGATTTTCCTGCTTGTTGTTCCACAAATTTCTTTGTATAGTGGTCTAACACCACTATATCAAATGGCAAAAATCAGTCCCGGCTAAAGCAACCTGACATGAGAAAGAGTTCTAGAATTTGAAGGATTGAAACGCACCTAGAAAACACCTAGAAAATTTCTATTAGGATATGTCGCTGTCCCAATTTACCAACCTGTTTAAGTTTCAAGACTTAACCACAAACTGAAACTATCTGAATAAAAAGTATTTTCCCCTATCTGGTACAATCTTTCTAAAAAAAAGGTTTGAAAAGCTGTTTTATACAATATAGGCTAAAATATTTGCTATTTTATAATTTATACTCTTTCCTTACAAGTTATTTCAAAATGCCTTTCCTTCTTTTAAATATTTTAAATTTCTACCGCTTAGTTTATGTTTAAAAGAATGTCAAATCAACCAATATAATAAAAGTTAAGAAAGGAGGGAAAGTTGAGTTTATTTAATAACCAATAAGCCAAAATAGATGTGACAATTTTTTTCAACAAAATTAAAAATACTTTTAAAATGGTTTATCTTGGATGTCATAGTAACAGTCGTTAAAGCTTGGCTTTACTGTATGAATAAAACAGACTAACTTATTTTTGAATAATTTAACTCTGGTTACTTAGATCACGGCAGGCAATTTTATTAGAAAACACAGCAGAAATGTTCTAGGCTAACCAAGAATTAGATAAATGTGGCCCAAAATTTATTAATTAGACCCGAGTTATAAATTCATCTTTGTATTTTCTAAAGTTAAACCAGTGAAAGAATTAACAAAACAAAAAAGTCTCTGGTAAGATTATCTGACCTACAAAAGAAAAGACTGGAAGTATTCTCATTATTTATATGCAGATTTTTTTGCTAACAAGAGTTAACTTATTCATTAAAGCAAATCTAGTAATTATAATTATAGTTTGTATTTAAAACAAATAAAATATAGAGTTCAAAATATAACTTTCTCTTTATTGTATTACATATCTATCATTTTACATTTGATTTTAGTTTATATTTCTTATAGACAAGCTTTTCAGGTTGAATGCCTAAGCATTTGCAAACACAAAGTTTCATGTTAGAATTTCAAGAACCAGGAGAGATTTCAGAATTAGATGGAAATATGCAAAGCTTCCTTTTTAACTTCCATAATCAGGCAATTACATGCTGATATGCTGAACCCAATTCAGCACATACTCTCCAAAGTTCACATTATTTTTTCAGTGTAAATTTCAAATAAGTATGCTAAAACTTGACGGGGATGTGGCTGGAGGGACTTTTATAGTCAAGGATAACACTATAATACAAAATTAGAAATGTCTAAAAAGACTCTTAATAAATTTAGATGAACTAAATTTATATGGTTCATATAAAGAATAACATTCACATATTTATAGAGCTAGGCCAAGATGAACTATTTGTCTGCTTACTTGGGACTGAATGACACAAATTCTATCAGATCCTCCTGTTAGGAATCAGAGGTTAAGACCCATAGCACCAACTTTCCCCACAGAGACTACTGGAGTTTATATATTTGCCATATACCACAGATAATGATGTACACATCAGTACACAGCAAACACAATAATAACCATGCTTGTAATCAGCACATACTGGCAAATATCCAGAGAAACAACAGAAAGAACTACAGAAAAAGCAATGTATCTTCCATATGCCTATCACTTCAACAAAAGGAACATGTATATTGTGTGCAAGAAACAAAAAAACCTATTCACTTAACAATAAACAAATAGATGTTCTTATTTAATAATAAGCAAATATAATTATTCATATAGTTTCAATAAATCCTTGATTTCACAATTCTATGTGTTGACAACAAGTAACGTGGCTAGGAGAGGTTAAGCAATCGTATTAACAGGTGGTTTTATTGGTATTTGAACTACCTCTCCTGGTTAATCTTACATGCAATGCAAAAGACTTAGATTTAAAAGTGGTCAAAAGACCCTGACTTGGAAACAAGGCAAACTCTGTCCTTAGTGCTCTAATTCAGTTACTGGTAAAAGAGAAACTGGTGAAATTGTCCCTGTTTATGTCTAGTCCAATGAAGATTTTTTTTTTTTTTTTTTTTAAGGGGGAAGGTCTTTACTGGGGGATAGTTAGTATTCCTTCATTCAAGCTGCAGGACAGGAAACTTGGAGTTATATGTTTGATTTATTTTACATACTGGGAAGAAGATGTACATACAAATTAGAAGGGAGAACATAAGTGGAACTTGCTTTCAACTAATTCCTAGTCACATACTTGAATACAGGACGTGCATTGTCCCTTAAGTGTAAAACCTGGTTTTTAAAAAAGTGATGGTTTAAGGTATGCTAGGCGATAGGGTTAAAATTTGCTCTATGGTCAGGTTTTTGTTTTTTTTTTAATCACTGAAGTACTTCATCAGAAATCAAACCTTCTTCCTTTTATTTATTTTCATATGTATGACACAATTTAGATGAGGTGAGGTAACTAAGTAATTTGATAAGATTGTTACCAGTTTTTGATAGATTAGGCAAGTGTTTTAAATAAACATAGGTTATAAATTTTATTCTAGCCTTTACTTAAACTGGAGTATGAAATTTAATCCTCTCCTCACAGTAACTATTTTATGGTTATTCTCCACAGTCAACTCTCTTGTAGAACTCTAACAGTACAGGGGGGGAAAAAAAAACAATACAAAACTTTCTGGAGTATTTAAAGAAGTGTCTTTCAAAAACTGAATGCTTTTTTGGCAATTAAAACAACAAACAACAGAGCCAGTCATTGCAATTAATTTAAAAACAAAATGTAAATACATGTGCAGTTGGGGTCTCCCTGTCTCAGACTGACAGGCATGTTTCAATTAGTGGCTATTGGCACAGTCCTCACAGCTAGCACCAGGGTGTTAAAAAGCTGTAGGCAGGCTTTCATTATAGTTACAAAATTAGTTGTTCACACATAAGTGCCACCAAGCAGACACAGTTGTGTGCAGATAGATCCATCCCAGTTATCAAGGACAACATTTCAGTTACCTCCCCCCAACAAAGTATCATTTGTAAAGCTCAATTTAAAAAATTATACACACACACAAACATATATATACACAATGCATTAAAATTTCATCATTTTCATTTTCCAGTCCCCCAAATGAGCATGCTTACATGTAATATAACAGATCACCAACCCACTAAGATTTTCCTTAGGTTTCCACAAGCACTAATTATGTAGCAAATCTAATTAAGTTCATATGATTCACTTCAGCAATAAGTATTTCACTTACTTAAGAACTGCCAAAAGGGATCTGAAGTGTCTATTCTTCCTCCAAAACAATCAGGTTGTGTGCCAAACTGATAACCGTTAAACACAGCTGCAGCGCAAATGTGCAGTATTGGTAATGTAAATACAATGTTCACACATCAATCCACGCTACGAGTCATTTCAGATTCTGAACTACTGGCTACAGGTTTATGTTATTGTTATATGAGTATTACATATGAGTATTATTAAGCCATTTGTTCCTCCCACGATGGTCTCAACAGATTTCTATATGCTACGAGAGCCTTCTCCACCAAAGAACATATACTAAGTACAAATTTGAAAACTTCAAATCTTGATAAATACATTTTGGCCAGACTCTTTGTAAACAAGTTTGCTTATAAGCATTCTTGCTTTCTTGAAAAAGAGTAAAAATGGCTTTATGTATTTGAGAACAAATTTATGCAATAATTAACATACAATATATTTAACCTCATATATATTTTACTTATTACAAATGCTTTTCTTTTCACTTCAGTAGATAAGTGCAGAAAACAAACCTATGGATAAATCTGAGCTACAGAAATTCAGTATTTTAATTTCAGTTAATCACATGATTCCCAAGGGAATAAATTCTTTTCATAGGGGGTTTTCCAAACTGGTTACACAGCCGGACGCTATAAGGCCACGACCACGACCCCATGAGAGGCTGGTAGGCCGTTATGGCAACTTCCCTTTCCTATCTATAAGCAATAGCTCCAAACACTAATATTTTGAAAACACAAAAAAATATTTCCTTCTCTATGGCTAGGAGAAGGAGCTCTGGTAGCGTAGTGGTTACGAATCGGGCTGCGAACCTTAAGGTCAGCGGTTCGAAACTACCAGCCGCTCCGCGGAAGAAAGATGAGGCTTTTTACTCCCGTAAAGATTTACGCCTCGGAAACCCTGGTACAGGGTCACTATGGGTCGGAACCAACTCGACGGCACTTAACAATAACAATGGCTAGGAGGATATAACCTAGATTCAAAATTGAGATAGAGTGCAAAACAATCTTTATTGACTGAATTGTTTTACTAGAATTTAGCTTTGTAAATAAACATATAAATACTGAAATCAGTTATTTTACTCCAATGTGAAAACAAGGCCAAATCCAGACATAAATGATCGAAGAATGGTACATCCTAAGTGGGTTATATATGTACATCCAGGTCAAACAAGGAAAGCAAGGTTTCAGAGAGCAAATGACATAACAGAAACAAAACTGAAAATGAGAATGCAACAACATATGCTCCCAACACAGCCTTGGGGTTTCTTACATGAAGCACACATTTCAATAGCTGTTTTCCTTTTCTGCAGCTATTTCTAGATATCTAATTATGACTGTGTTTGATAATAAATAAATTGCCATTTTAAATTTTATTTTATACTTGTCTATTGTTGTTGTTGTTAAAGTATCATCATGTCGGTTCTGACCCATAGTGACCCTGTATAGGGTTTCCGAGGAGCAGCTGGTGAGCTTGAACCGCCATCCTTGTGTTTCAAACCAACTTTGCAGCCCCTTTATTTGGGAGGTAATTATTTGTCAGTGTTCTTTGCACTGGCTCAAATATCAGCAGCTTAATCTTAAAAGTTGCATCTCATTTCAAGTATGCAAAACTAACACTGTTAAAGCTTCAAGTGTACTGCTTCACACAGCACATTGTATCAGAGGGCCACTTAAGTCCACTTCCTGGCCCAGAGTTGTTGTTATTAAGTGCCGTCGAGTCGGTTCCGAACCATAGCGACCCTGAATAGGGTTTCCGAGGCTGTAAATCTTTACGGGAGCAGAAAGCCTCATCTTTCACCCAGCGTAGATGTCAGTAATTACTTGTTGAGTGCATGAAGGAGTGTATAGGTTAACCAAACAATTCCAGTTTTTAATTATATTCTGTCACTTTGAGCATTAATGGTTTTAATTAATGATGAGTTAGAAAATCAGCAAGACAGGATGTAGGGTGCAGAGATTTTACTCCTCAGGAATTATGGAAGGAGCCCTGGTTGTCCAGTGAGTGACAGTCCTATTCAGCCTACAGACACCACACTATTGCACTTGTTAAACTCTTGTTTTCAGGATCTCCAAAACTTTTATTTATCCTTCCCTCCACATCCCAATGTAGACATGTCCATATGCAGCACAGAGAGGAAGGAGAGAGTGACAGATGAGCAATAGGAAAGAAGAAAGGGGCAACCAGATGGTCAGCAGACTAACCTTGGCAGAAATATGGTAATAATAGATGTTTTTGAATTTTAAATATCTATATTTTCTCTGGTAGCATAGTGGTTATGAATTGGGCTGCGAACCGCCAAGGTCAGTAGTTCGAAACTACCAGCTGTTCCGCGGGAGAAAGATGAGGCTTTCTGCTCCCGTAAAGATTTACAGCCTCAGAAACCCTGTACAGGGTTTGGTCACTATGGGTCAAAATCGACTCGATGGCACTTAACAACAACAACAAATATTTTACAATTGGGCTGTAAACTTCAAGGTCAGCAGTTTGAAACGACCAGCTGTTCCATGGGAGAAAGATGAGGCTTTCTGCTCCTGTAAAAAATTACAGTCTTGGAAACCCTGTACAGGGTTGCTATGAGTCAGAACTGACTCCACGGCACATAACACCACCATACAATACTTGCTAGTAAACATCCTGGATTAATTGGTAAGAAATCAGAAGTATTTTTAAGAGTTTAATAGAGTTCATGATATCTGAGTGAAATACAAAACAACAGAATGAGGAAAAGAGTAAGTCAAACGGCAGAATCAATACGATGAGAACCAATTTTTGTAACTTGAGGGAAAAATCATTTCATCCAGTAAAAACTTTTAAGGATCAAGAGTGAAATGCCCATTTCTCAGATGTTAAGGAAATAAAAATAGGGAATTTTAGAACTGAAAAACTTTGTTATAGTCTGTGACTAACTAAAATTCTTTCTTGTTGAGTATTCAAATCTCTTTCTTCTGCTAGTAATGTGCTGTATTTATTACTATGTCCAATGCCTAAATGATATTACCAATTTCCCCGCTGACTCACACGACTGATTTCCTTTCTCTATTTCTTATATCTGTACCTCTTGCATTGGTTTTTATGATTATGTACTATAAAGAAAAAGGCTCGAAAGTGGAGTAACCTAGCAACATGCACAGAGATGATATTTTTATAAATGTTGTCTGTCTATTGTTCCTTTGGCAAGGAGCAGGAATCCACTGCAGATAAAAGCAGATTTTCATTGCTTTATTCAAAGGCAGTTGGGGGAGGGGGGGGGGAGGCTTTTCCTTCTAATTTATGTCCTCTCTGTTTTTTTCAGTAACCAAGGCTGATTATAATACATCAAATTCTGAACTAGCACCATAATAATTTTGCTACATAGCAACTTGGGGCAAAAGGGAAGTAGTCTTAAAATGAAGGTAAATTATAACTTGAAAGTTTGCTATATACTCAATTACATAAAATTCAGAGGTATATTTACTTTTTATGAACATTTATTTTTATTTATAAAAATTCTGATTATTTGAAAATTCTACTATTTGGTCTTTAGGTGTACAGTGTTGTTATTATGTGCTGTGGAGTCGGTTCTGACTCACAGCGACCCTGTACAGGGTTTCCAAGGTTTAAATCTTTACGGGAGCAGAAAACCTCATCTTTCGCTGGCTGAACAGCTGGTAGTTTCGAACTGCTGACCCTGAGGTTTGCAGCCCGTTTTGTTACCATTACATTACAGATCTCCAGGTATGCATTAGTGTCGTAGAAAGTTTAAATAAATGTCAATTCTCTTAATTTTTCACATTCTGAAAACATTCTTTTCACCTTGTAAAAAAACAAAGAATGATAAAACATCTCAACTAATACTGTACTAGTAAGTAGAAGACTTTTTCTGGAATCTCTTACCAACTAGGTGTGTAACAAGATTGTGCGGCTCTAACTTTTCCACTCAATCATCTATACTACCAGTATATGCTGATCAGCATCTCCAAATGAAAACAAACTCCAATAGCTGAAATGACAAATGCCCATCATTAATTTCCTCAAAACAGTCATCCTAGCAGATACTGCCTGGATGTACTCAATAAGCAGAAGTATATCTGAAAATTCCCTTTTTCACTTATCTTCCTTCATGTCTCCCCTCAGGCTGAGAGAATGTCAAAAGCTCATGAGTCACTATTATCTTCTCAATAGTAACACAGAAGCCTATGTATTTTTTTTTTT
>NW_006408751.1:4069525-4099536 GCF_000296735.1 Chrysochloris asiatica
GTAGAAAGCCTCATCTTTCTCCCGTGGAGCAGCTGGTAGTTTCGAACCGCTGACCTTAAGGTTCGCAGCCCGATTCGTAACCACTACGCTACCAGTGAAATAAAAATTGAAACCACAATAAGCTTCAAAAAACTAAAAACAGAACTACCATATGACCCATCCATTCCATTCTTAGAGATACACCCAAAAGATTTGTAAGCAGTGATTCAAAAAGAGATCTGTACACCACTGCTCAAGGTGCCCTGGTGGTGCTGGAGGATAAGCATGTACAAATGATTGAACTGCTGTATGCTTTGTTGTGTATACTCTTTAACAATAACAAAAATAAATAAAATTTAGGGAAAATAATCACAATGAATATATCACTATTTAGAAGGGGAAGTCCTTATGTGGCGCTGTGGATAAATGCGCTGGACTGCAAGGTTGTTTTGAACCCAAGGTCAGAAGTTCAAGCTCAGCTACTGCTCGGAAACCGAATAGAGGGTCACTATGAGTCGGAACCAACTAGATAGTACTTAACAACAACATTTATAAGGGAGTGTTGTGGCTCGGTAAGATAAGGACTAGTCCACCAGAAGCTCTGCAGGAGAAAAAAAAGTTTACCACTCCACAAAAATTTAAAGCCTCAGAAACTCTATACAGGGTCGTTTTGAGTTGGAACCAACTGGACAGCACTTAATAACAATTTATAAGGAGCCTCGGTGGCATTATGGGTTAGGTGTTGGACTGCTAACTGCCAGGTCAGCGGTTCCAAGCCACTAGTTTCTCTGCAGGAGAAAGATGAGGCTGTTTGCTCCTGTAAGGAACTGAATTGTTGGAAATCCTACATAAGGTCACTAGGAGTCAGGATTGACTCAGTAGCAGTGGGTCTGGTTTGGTTTTATACACCTATAAGGACAGAATACTATAAAAAATACTAATACCACAAAACACTAGTGAGCATATGAAGAACTGGATCTTTTATACATTCACTCCTGGTGAGAAAACAAAGTGGTCCAGCCACACTTAGCATACAACCCAACTTCTGGGCATTTATCCCGGAGAAATGAAAATTTATGTCCAGATAAAAACACATACACATATTCATAAGACATTTTTACATACCAGAAAAAAACGTGAAACAACTCAAATGTCCTTCAATGGGTAAATGGTTCAATAAACCATGGTATGTCCATATCATGAAAAACTATTCAGCAATAAAAGGAAAAAAACAATCAATACATGCAACAGCCTGGATGGAGTTCAAGAGCATTATCCAAAGTTTAAAAAGTCAGTCTCAGAAAGCCTACTGCAGGATTCCATATAACCTTCTTAAAAGAACAAAACTGTAAAGACAGATAAAAGGTTAGCAGTAGACAGGGTTTAGGGGTATGAATATAAAAAGTGTAGTAGGGAGTTTCTTGGGATGGAACAGTTTTGTATCTTGACTGTGATTGGGGGTTATAAAAATTCATAATGGAATAAAATTGTATAGAATACACACACAGGAATATGGTTTTAAAACTTACAAAAAGCTTCATAGTTTAGTTAAGAGTATTATACAAATATGAGTTGCCTGGTTTCAATATTGTACTACAATCACGGAAAATGTCACCAATGGGGAAAGCTAGATGAAAGGTAATCTAAAGTACTATTTTTATAACTCCCTAAGCAATGGACTGCTAACTACAAGGTCAACTGTTCAAACCTACTAGTCCCTCCTCGGAAAGCCTACTATGAGTTTGAAATAATTCAACAGCACTTAACAATAACAACATGTATCTATAAGGGATGCACAGTGGTTCTGTATGGTAGCACTGGACTACAAACCATAAGGTCAGTGGTTTGAACCCATTAGTCACTCTATAGGAAAAAGATGAGGCTTTCTGCTCCTGCAAAAATGTATAGCCTCAGAAACCCTACACAGGGTGGTTATGTGTCAGAACTGGCTTGACAGCACTTAACAACAAAAATTATGTGCCTAAAATATTTTAAAATTTAAAACAGTTCTTAAAGAAAACTAGTACACACTGGTTAAAAAATATATATATCTTACTGACCGCCATCTTTCTGTAACAGAGAGAAGCATAGAAAAAAGGCAGTGGACAGTGTTGGAGTTAGAGTCAAGTAATAATCAGGCAGCATCAGTCAGGAACCATTTCTGTGACTCTGGACAAGTTACTTAGCCTTTCTGAGTTCAGTTGTTCTCATATTAGAAAGAGAAGGCCTATCATACAGATTTTTAAAAATTAGATGGGTTCATTTAACTGAAATCCAGTATATGTTTGGCATATAGTAGATGTTAAAAATATATTAGTTTCCCTGCTTTCTTAACCTATACACCAGAGGTCATAGACCAACAAAAAGGGCCCCAAACCCAAATCAAAGGGTACTCTAACCTCAGTGACCACAGAGAGGATCCAAAAGAAAAAGACTAGTTGCCTTAATTAAGAAGTCACATTGAGACTCTTGTTGCAGTCATCTTGGGGTAGAAACTCCTTGTTCCTTGCAAAATTGATTCCCAAAATTAAAAAACAAAATGTTAACTTTAGAATAGTTTTAGATCTATAGAAAAATTTTACAAAGCTTTTTTATGTTTATAAACATTTTCTATATTTCTAAATTTCTACATTCTAGAAGATAGTAGAGAGCTTTCATATACCCATAACTAGTTTCTCCTATTAATAACATCATACATTAGTTATGGTACATTTGTGACAGTTAGTGAACCTATACTGATAAATTACTTTTTAAACTAAATTTCATTGTTGGTTTGTATTTCCTTGGTTTTAACCCTTTTCTTTTTCCCGGATCCCATGCTACATTTATTTACTCATCATGTCTCCTTAGGTTCTCTTGACTATGATAGCTCCTTAGACTTTCCTTGTTCTGACAACCCTGACAGTTTTGAGAAGCACTGGTCAGATATTTGGTTCTTCAATTGGGATTAGAGTGGAGTTGTGCTGTTGTTGTTTCCACCCCCCCCCAAGATATTTTTAATTCTAACATTTAATCACAAATTGAACAAAAGTGATGGAAGACTTGTAATTTATACTTTAGAAACTAACAAGTGTTTATTGCAGAGATGAGAAAATACATTGGCATATCAAACGCCTTTGAAGAATATAGTAATCAACACACACACAAAATCAATTCTAACATGCATCAAGGAAAACTGTCCTCAAAACAATCTTAAAATTGGTATTATGGGCATTATTCTAATAAACAATCTATAGACCTCTTATTAACTACCCTTCTTTTACGTCAAATGCCAATTACACTTTTCAGAAGGCTTTGACAGGTCTTTAAAATTCTTACTGGCATGTGTCCCATTTTCTAGAGCCTGATGACTTTTAAAAATAATACCCTTAAGGAACCACATTTCCCTTTAAAATAGTAGCCAGAAAAAGCACAGCAACCCATTTGCCTGATAATCTCTGAAAAGACCATAATAAAAGTGATAGATTCTGCCATAAAATCAACTTTGTGAAGGAGAGTATTCACAAAAATAATCGGTAAGATATGATAGAGAACGTCATATGCTACAACGTTTAAGTGAAAAAGAAAACCACTTTAAATATAGTAAATTACTTGATATTTCTCACATTATACTCTAAAATACTAGATATAACTTTTCCTTAAAATAATTGATGCTCAGAGATAAATACCATCACTATACTTTTGTATGACATTCAAAACTGTCCTCATTTTAAAAAGCATCAATAATTTGTATATGTAAAATAATAAATCATACTGAATCACTGTGACTCCTTTTCACTTCATGTAGGGTAGGAGTCCTGGTGAGGCATTGTAGGATAAGCACAGGATTGCAAGGTAAGTTTGAAGCACAAACTTAGCAGTTCAAATTCACCAGTCACTCCTTGGAAACTCCATATAAGGTTGTGAGAAATGTTGTCTATACTGACAAATGCTCAAGTAATCCAATCTGTACTCATTTTAGCATGAGTGAGGTTTTCTTTATTCGATTTTACAAAATCGGGCACCCAACCCAGTAGAGGCCCACCACAAATGGTTTTTATTCTTGTCTCCAAAAAACCCCTCCTTCAGTTAGTTCCAGCTGCCCCCATATACAATTCTATGGCACTTCCCATTTTCCCTTCCCCCACAGAAACCTAAATGGCTTGCTCATGGTCTTAATGGCTGTATTCTTATTTAAATTTCCTACTCCTAGAACAGACTGCTTGTTTCAATAATCTGTCAGCCAGGGCTAACAATCTCAAGAATTCCTGAAAATGGGCCACACCCACAAGGCATTATTTCTCACAAGGTCATTATGAGTTGGAATGACTCAAGAGAACAACAAAATCAACCCAGCATCTATTCTTATCTTCCTTCTAACACTATCTAGATTTCTCTTTAGGAATCCAACCCTCTCCCTAGACTCTTTTTTTCAGGGAAACTGACACAGTCCTGGTGTGGCGCTGTGGACTAATGCATCAGACTGCAAAGTCTATTACATTCCCCTGGCTTCAGATATTTGTGGTCTAATCAGAGTAATTCAAAGTTTTTGCTTGGAACTGCTAGTTATACGGCCACCATGCAGGAAGTTGGTTCTAAGATTAAACACTTGATAGACACCCTCTGTGATGCTGTAGGTTAAAGCGCTTAACTGCAAAATCGTTTGAACCACAAAGTCCGCGGTCCGCTCCTTGTAAACCTTATACAGCGTCACTAGCTCTGGTAGCGTAGGGGTTATGAATCGGGCTGCGAACTGCAAGGTCGGCAGTTCGAAACTACCAGCTGTTCCGTGGGAGAAAGCCTCATCTTTCTGCTCCCTTAAAATTTTACAGCCTCGGAAACCCTGTACAGGGTCACTATGAGTCAAAACCAACTCCACAGCACATAACCACCACCATGGGTCAGATCTACTCGACGGCACTTAACAACAACAACCTTCTCTTTGGGAAGTACAGTGTCTCCAAATGATAAGCACTGGACTGTGAACCATATGACTAATACACCTCCTGAAATGAGTGACTTAGCTTCACATTGTTATACTGTTATATGTGCGAGATTCAAAATTTGAGAAAATAATGGCTTTTTCCAACAAACTTTTTGAAGCCCCTCATATAAAGAATCTTGTTACTGACTGGAGAATGTTGTATTTCCTGAGTTCTTTGAGTTACAATCCTATGCTTCATCCTGTCAGCACTAAAACTTAACATAATGGTGTCTAAATTCATTGTTTCAGCTTTCTCCCCTTCCACTCTTTTCTACAACTGTTCCAATCTAATCTGCATCCCATAACACTCTTCTGTGGTAGTTCTCACACTTGGCTGCATATTAAAATCAACTGAAGAGCTTTGAAAATTACAAATCGGGCTGCGTACCTTAAGGTCAGCAGTTCGAAACTACCAGCTGTTTCACAGGAGAAAGAGGCTTTCTGCTCCCGTAAAGATTTACAGCCTTGGAAACCCTGTACAGGGTTGCTATGGGTCGGAACCAACTCGACGGCACATAACAACAATAACAATGCCTTAGTTCCACCACACAAGGCTGTGATTTAATTATTTTGGGGTGTGGTCTGAACATCAGGATTTTTTAAAGTCCTGCTGTTGCTGTTAAGTGCTGTTGAGTTGGTTCTTACTCACAGTAACCCGTATATAGGGTTTCCGAGGAGTAGCTGGTGAGTCTGAACCATCAACCTTGCGGTTCAAAGGAACTTGTGATCCAGTGCATTATCCTGCAGTGCCACACCAGGAGAGTCTAATGTACAGAAAGTTGAGAACCCCCAAATCACTGAAGCCAGTGAAGTTTTCTCCTATCTTAACAAGAAAATGAGGGGAAAAGTTACTAAATACAAGAAATAACTTTGATTTAAAAGCAAAAAAAAAAAAACAAAACCCCAAACCAAGTCGATTGCCATGTAGTCAAATTCCAACTCGTAGCAACCTATAGCTGTAAATCTTTCCTCACTAATAATTCCATAATCCTGGAAATAACAGCAAAATCAACATGGAAATATTCCACTTGGAAATAACAGCAAAACAGCAAAATAACAAAAAATGTTCCAGGAATATGTAAGTGAGTTATAATGGCTAAAAGTGTGAGAATTTAGAGGGAAAGGAGTGAGAAAGCACAAGTTTAGTTAATACTGAAGGAGAAATCTCTGTGTTCAAAGTTTGCCAACGTAAAAATTCCTCTGTACTATAGAATAGTTTGAATTGAGGTTATAGACTACAACATAAATTTATTTACTGAACTCAAAATCAAGTTCACCAGCTGCTCCTCAGAAACCCTACACAGGGTCGCTACAGATTGGAAACAACATGAATATGTTTAACAACAACTACTAAAATGTTTTAGTGCCTGAAAGTTTGTGTGGGAGTATGGAATTTAATAAAAGGAAAACTGAGGAGTGAATTTATCACCTTTCAGAATCAAAAGTGATCATTAAAAAAAAGTATTTTATGTGTTCAAAAGCAATGTAATTTTCAAAATGCAATTGTAACAGAAACAAATGAGAAAAGTACATTTCTGTAACTGAATACTAGTAATCTCTACAAATAGACAGCTAACACTTAAGGACATTAAGCAGAACCTCATAATCCTCATAAATCCTCTGAGTGGGAAAAACCTTCACTCTCCCCATTTTAGAAATGAGGAAACTGAGTTTAGAGAGGCATGTAGTTTGTGTGTAGTAGAAAGTACCTGAAGATTTCTCAGTCCAATTTCAGAGACAGGTCACTCTCTTTTTGTTTGTTTTTAAATAAATGATTACTAACTCATTAAAATTAGATAGAAAATAATTTAATGTCACAAACATTCTAGAATATATTTTTTGAATGATCAGGTAAATTTACAGAATTTATTTTGGGCAATTATGAGACAGAAACAGAAGGCAAAGGCAAGTTGGCCTAAGTTGTGTAAAATGTAATCATTCATTCTGGGGAGTCATAAATATTTATTGGTGACGATAAATAATTATAATTGCCTATTATTCCTGATGAATGCCAGTTTCATTCTTTTAAGTCCTTACTTTGTAAAGTAAGTCCTTATGTTTTTGTTGTTGAGTGCTGCTGTGTCGGTTCCAAGTCAAAGCGACCTTGTATGTGATTTCCAAGGAGCAACAGTGGTTTTGAACTGCCAGCCTTGAGGTTCAAACTGACCTTGCGGTTGAGTGCTTATCCTACAGTGCCACACAAGGACAATTTATTTGTAAATACAATTCTGACTAATTACAGCTTTTATTTACATATAACCACGAATCAAGATGTCAAAGTTTCTTCTAACCAAAGGGGTGGGTACACAGATCTCAATTCCTAATGAATCCACTTTTAGTTAACAATACAGGCAACAGACACACTTCAACAGACTTGAAGATTATACCTTTAAAGTAAATAAAGGAGAAACAATAGTCATATTCCACATGAGTGTACATTTCTTGGCTACTAAATAATGTCCTTGGATATGATCTAATGAAGCTTCCAATAGGAGTAATCCTTCTCTTAAATCTATGTACCTTGAGAGCAAGGGCCACATTCTACTCATCTTTGCTCTCTAGCAGTCACTACATGTGATCAATTGTACACATAAATGTTTTGGTTGTTCTTGTTAAGTGCCATCTTGTAGGTCTGGCTCATAGTGACCCTGTCTAGGGTTTTTGATAAACACCTGGTGAGTTTGAACCACCGATCATGCAATTCAAACTGATCTTGTGGTCCAGTGCTTATCCTACAGTGCCATATCAGGACTCCAAATAAATGCTGAACTTATTTAATGTTTGATATTAACCAAAACACATGCTGTTATTGTTATGTGCTGTTGAGTTGATTCTGACTTATAATGACCTCTGTATAGAGTTTCTGAGGAGTAACTGGTGGATTTGAACAGCCAACCTTGCAGTTAGGAGTCCAGTGCTTATTTGACAGTGCCACACCAGGACTCCAAATGTATGAAGTAATAAAACATACCTAATTTTCATGAGTCCTGGTGTGGTGCTGTGGATTAATGCGCCAAACTGCAAAGCCATTTGAACTGCAAGGTCGGTGGTTCAAGCTCATCAGCTGCTCCTCAGAAACCCTATACAGGGTCGCTATGGGTCAGAACCGACTCGATGGCACTTAACAACAACATTCCCAATTACATTTTGTAAAATGTAAATATCTGCAAGTTCAGGTAGAAAAAAACATGATCTGAAATTGTTGTTGCTGTGAAGTGCTGTCGAGTTGGTTCTGACCCATAGCGAACCTATATAGGGTTTCCGAGGAACAGCTGGTGAGCTTGAACCACAGACCTTGCAATTCAAACAGCTTTGCAGTCTGGTGCATTAACCCATGGCGGCACACCAGGACTCCGTAATTGGGAATAGAGAGTAGCAAAATATGAAGAAAAGAAAACCTTGTTTTACTTACTACTGAATATTTTATGACCCCTGAGAATATTAGAGATTAACTTCCTGTTTCATATTAGTTAGAATGCATTAAAGGTCAGGGTGAGGAACTATTCTTCATTTAAGTGTAATCCCTTTTTAAATTTTTAGGCAAACTTGGGGTTGTCTTACAGTCTCTGGTTTCTAAAGTTATGGTCATGCTAAGGAAAATATTAACACTTTAAGCTTTAGAAAGGACACTAAGAATAGGACACAAAGCAGAGTCCTTATCAGGCCCACACATTAAACATCATCCTCATGGTAACATGACTTTTACGTCTGTATTGGTTGTTGTGACTATTTCACAGGGCTCTGCTCAAATACTCTTTGATGAGAATGGATATGGCAGAGTAACAAGGTTTTCTAGAGGAAGTTGTTTGACAGAATTGTGGAAACACCAAGTTACAAGCGACCTTATATAGAGTTTCTGAGGAGTAGTTTGAACCACCAACCTTGCAGTTAACAGTCCATTGCTTATCCTACAGTGCCATTCCAGGACTCGAAATCAGTCCTAGACAGATAGGCTATATGATATTAATTCTTTATATGACAAAGTATTACCACTTTCATAACATCAAGTTTATTTAGCTCAGAATAGACTCTCTCCTGAGGGTACTGTCTTTCTCAGTATTCTTTATTAGAATTTTACTCATTTTAATCAATTAGTCCTTACACCTTGTACATTTGAATGACTAACAGAATAAATACATTTCTTGTTGGTTTTTAGAAACTCCAAACTGCTCTTTATGGAGAAAAGTTGCAATGGTAAGTGGTAGGGATTGATGGGATTGTGAATTATTGCCCAAGCACCTTTGATTGTTGAGGCTCTACTGTCATTTCTTCAGAGTACAGTTCTGTCCTGACATAGGGAGTTGAGGAAAGTTACAGGAAGAACACTGGCCAGTTGAGGTCCATGGTGGGGAAAGTATCTAAATAAGATCTTAGCCTAGGTAGGATCTAGAGTTACTATAGGAAAGCAGAGGAAGAAATGGCCTAGAACAACCTGCCAATAGAAGGAAGTCCAGTTGAAAAACCCTGGTCTAGAGTCAGATACACTGGGTTTATGTTTTTAAAATGACCATATCTTGGCCCTACTGTGGTGAGGGAAGAAAGGGATGGGTAGTTTCCTTGAGGTTCCCAAAGTAGCACAGATCACAAAGGAAAAGATAAGGGAATGGTGGGAGGCAAAATAAATGTTCTCAAAGATGCCCATGTCCTAAACCACAGAAATTGTATGTGTTACCTTACTTGCTAAAAGGAACTTCGCAGATGAGACTAAAATTAAGGACCTTGAGATGGGAATGTTATCCTTGTTTACCCAATCTAGTCACATGAGTTCTTTAAACTGGAGAACCTTTCCTGGCTTTGGTCAGTAAGAGGGAGATATGACTAAGGAGAAAGGTCAGAGATATACAACACTACTGGCTTTGAATATGGAGAAGGAGTTCAGAGCCAAAGAATGCGGGTGGGTCTCTAGAAACTGGGAAAGGCAAGAGGCTCTAGAGAGCCCTTCTCCAAGAAACACAGGCTTGTCAATACCTTGATTTTAGCCCAATAAGACCAGAGTAGAATACTTACCCTACAGAACTATAACATAATAAACTTGTGTTGCTTTAAACCACTTAGTTAGGAGACATTTGTTATAGCAACAATAGAAATTGAACACAGTGATCTTCAAATTCTAGGTCTAGGCTGCCCCTTAGAGGTTTGTTGTTGTTAGGTGCAATCCAGTCGGTACCAAGTCATAACGACCTTATGTACAGCAGAATGAAACACTGCCCGATCCTGGGCCAACCTCACTACTGTTGTCACGCTTGAGTTCACTGATGCTGTCACTTGGCCAATCCATCTCATTGGGGGTCTTCCTCTTTTTCTTCTCCATCTTCAAAGCCTTACCAAACATGATATCCTTCTCCAGTGACTGGTCCCTCCTGACAATATGTCCAAAGTAGGAAAGACGAAGTTTGGCCATCCTGGCCTCCAAGGAGCACTCTGGCTGCACTTCTTCCAAAATGGATCTATTGGTTCTTTTGGCAGCCCATGGCACTTTCAATATTTTCCTCCAACACCATAACTCAAAAGCATCAATTCTTCTACAGTCTTCCTTATTCACTGTCCAGCTTTCACTTGCATATAAGGTTATTGAAAATACCATGGTTTGGGGTAAAATGCAGAGGCCCTAAGTGTGTGTCAGAGTAGTTAGGGAGGAAGGCTGTATCCTACCCAGGCAGTTCAACAATATATGAAAGGCACTGGGATTAAAATTTTTAAAAGAATTGGAATAAACCCAATGAGAATACCTAATGTAAACAGTTAAAAGGACACATTGTCTTGTCTTTGGAAAAATGCTGCTCTAATTCTAAACCCCACCCCCAGATTCTCTTCTGTGTGGCCTGAGCCATCTGAGAACTTGTAAAACAAACAGAGTAAGTTACACTGTTGGGTGCTCCTAAATGGCTTCTGCTATTCACTGCAATCCAAGGTCAGGGAAGTTTGTGGATGCACAAGGAGGCATTCTACAGAGCATTCTGTAAGAAAAAGCATTCCATACTGCTTAGAAACAATTGCTGGTCACTGAGTTTCCTCTCATTTCTTCCAGTATTTTTAAGCAAATAAAGCAGAACTCACAAGACAAAAGTTTGCTGTATGAAGCACTTCTATCTTAAGATTTCTCTGGAAATGACCTTGATTCTATCATTTTCACCATTAACTTAGAAGAAGGTAAAATTAAACAGAGTAAAAAATTAGATATCAGAAACACATTTGTCTATGCTGGTACCTATGAAATAAACATAGGATATGAATTTGGTAGCCAATAGGAAGTAAAGTTCTGATGTGAGAGGAACATATTTTAATCCATGTAAAGAATTTATGAATAAAATTCATGCAATTAAAGGGAAAAATTTATGCAAATTGAAAACAGTTTGTGGTTGAATTTGACTGGATATTTTTGTCACAGAACTGAAATAAGATTACTTTTTATACACAAAGTAAATCATTATGACTCAAGGAAAATCTAAGACAATCAAATACAGCTTAAGTTCTTAAGATGACTGAACTCTCAATTAAAAAATAGCTCATTGAGGTTTCCCAATGTTTTAACATCTGTTTTATGATTTCACTGTCAAACTAAATTAATCCTAAACTTAAGAAATACTACCTAGCACAGCTTACAAGTTATTTTCACTGCTTTAGAATCTTAAAAGCATAGCATATGAATGAAACCTCTGAAGTCACCCTAATTCAGTAACTTGTCTGATGGGAGAGATGTTCTTGATGGATAGTTGCACTTTTTAACTGAAGAGCATTGTTCCTTTTATAGAACAGCTATAGACTTGTTTATGTTCTAATTTATGGTGCAAGCAAGAATGAAAGAAAAAGGAAGTGGTCATTTATTCTGTACCAATTTATGCCAGATATTGTGCTAACTGTTTATATACTTTAAAAAGAATTTATTCTTTACATTCTGTTACAAAAAAACAATGAAACACTATGAGTCTCATTTTATAGATGAAAAAATGACAGGCAAAACTATAGGAGTGGTGTAGTGAATTACTTAATGTATCTCTTTTAGCCTTGGTCTTTGTAACTCCCACAAAAGGATTATTCCTGATGGGACTGAGTTAAAGAAGGTGGGAGAAGCTGCTGACAGGATGCTATGATTCCACTGGGATTGTTAACATAGTTAACTGTGATAGTAAGAACTTGGAACTGTAACATGGATATAAAACGAGCCATTTCAAAAGTAGGAGGGGGAGCTCACTACCATCAAAGAAGAAGTAGGAGTGAAGCATGTCCTTTGGCCCTGGATCCCTGTGCATTGAACCTCCTCAATCCAGGGACAGAAAGCTGTGGCAACAGAGGAGTAGCAGAGGAAGAACAGCAGCTGCAGAACTAAGAGTCACAGCTGCCAGCTTCCCAGCCCATGGAGCACGTAAAGCTGAGTGCTTTTGGGCAGAAGCCTTTGTTGCCATGAATTCTTCTTCCTATAGACCTGTTGCTGTTGTTAAGTGCAGTCAAGTCAATTCTAACCCATAGCAACCCTGTATAGGTTTTCATGAACCACGGACCTTGCAGTTCAAATGACTTTGCAGTCTGATGCATTAGCTCACAGTGCCACACCAGGACCTACTACTTGTCTGAAAATTGAGCAACAGGGGTGAGTTCAGTTCCAGATGTGGAGGGTGACCAATGGCCATTGTCCTTGGGATTCCACCAGTTTCCATCTGATCAGTAATTCTGGTTGTTGTTTTTTAAGATTTTGAATGTTATTCCTCATTCTCTCCTACTCTGTCCAAGACCTTATAATGTATTCCCTTTCAAAGAAGTTGGTATTAGTATCTGGGTACCATCTAGCTCTTCTGGTCTAAGGGTCATGGAGACTGATGTTCATGTGGTCTAGTAGTTCATTGAAATAGTTGTTTCTAAGTGTCTTTAACTTTCATTAGTCTTCTTTCCTCGGGACAGGAGAGACCAATAATTGCACCTTAGATGGCCACTCATAAGCTTTGAAGATCCTAGTCATTACTCAACAAAGTAGGATGTAGAACACTGCCTTTGTAAACTATAGTCCCCAGAGACTACAGTTCTGAGTCTCCAGGTCCCACAACTCATTTCCTCATGATGTTTAGTAATGTCTACGAAGTTTTCATCACTTTGTCTCTGTATGCTCCATCACATTCATGATGTATCTGCAGCAAAGGTAAACAAATACCCATGTTAAAATATCCTCTGGCAAGCCTTTATATATTTGTGGGTATACTTCCATTCTCCCTCCTGCTTCTCTATGTAAGAGATAAAAGTACTTTTGATTAAAAAAAAAGTAACATAAAAAATAAAATAACTAATACTTTATAGCAGATAATATTTTACATATATTAATTCATTTCATCTTTATAATAATGCTATACAAGAAGTATTGCTATTTTCCCCTTGTTCCAGATAAGGAAACTAAGGCAGATGAAGCTTAAATAACCACCCAGATCTTTTCCTCTCGGGACCTGGGACTCTACCATTTTAAGATAATAAACTTCTCTTTACATGTTATTATTGTTGTTAGGCTCCATCAAGTCGATGGTGACCCTGTATAGGGTTTCCAAGGAGCAGCTGGTGAGCTTGAACCGCCGACCTTGCAGTTCAAACGGCTTTGCAGTCTGGAGCATTAACCCACAGTGCCACACCAGGACTCCTCTCTTTATATACATACCTATATAAAGGAGCTCTGGTAGCGTAGTGGTTACGAATCGGGCTGCGAGCCGTAAGGTCAGCAGTTCGAAACTACCAGCTGTTCCACAGGAGAAAGATGAGGCTTTCTGCTCCCGTAAAGATTTACAGCCTCGGAAACCCTGTACAGGGTCACTATGAGTCGGAACCGACTCCAAGGCACATAACAACATATATGTTTCACTGGTTTTCCTTCTCTAGAAAACCTCGTCTAAGACACGTGGTACTGAGAGAGTAGGGTTCTAGAGAAACAAAAACATAAGGATGAGTTTTTAAAATTGGTCCTCAACTCTGACTAATTTTCAAGGCACTGACACAGAGTAGAGGCATGCCTGACATTCATGCCACACAAATCAGCCTGTGGCTGATTTTGAGTTTGGTACTCTTTCCCTTTTGAGGAGTGAGAGGAAGTCAGACATGGTTCCTACTTGTTTTAATCAGTTGGCATTGTGAGCAGGATTCACTGCATTGGCTCCAGACCTATGAAATTATGAGGTTTTGTAAAGAAAGAATGAAGGGGACTGAGATAAAATATTTCAGTGGAGAGGAGAGCAGCAGCTTCTAGAATTGCCTGGAGTGGATGACATTAGCTGATCAGGGCCCTGCTGTTGCTGTTATTAAGTGTCACTGAGACAGTTTGACTCATAGCGACCCTGGGTAGGGTTTCTGAGGAGCAGCTGGTGGATTTGAACAGTCTACCCTTTGGTTCTCAGTCCAGTGCTGATCCTATAGCACCAAACCAGGAATCTGATCAGAGCCCTGGGGCTACTGGAATCCACCCAGCCAGAGGCCCAAGGTAGAAGAAAAGATTGAATTTGAGTGTTTTAAAAGGATTATCAGTTTGTCTTACTGTGGTGGCTTGCTTGTTGCTGTGATTCTGGAAACTATGCCTCCGGTATTTTAAATATCAGCAGGGTCACCCATGGTGGACAGGTTTCAACTGAGCTTCCAGACTAAGACATTCCTAGACTAAGGAATTCTGGTTAGTGTAGTGGTTATGAATCAGGCTGCCAACCTCAATGTTAGCAGTTCAAAACTACCAGCTGTTTCATGGGAGAAATATGAGGCTTTCTGCTCCTGTAAAGGTTTACAGCCTTGGAAACCCTGTACAGGGTCGCTATGAGTTGGAACCAACTCCACAGCAAATAACCACAACCACCGCCACCACCAGGAAGGGGAGATGGACTACTTCTGAATATTTAGTCATTGAAAACCTTATGAATTGCAGTGAAACACTGCCAGTTAGCACCAGAATACTGAACACTGAAACATGATGAACACCAGAATATTGTCAATGGGCTCAAGAGTAGCAACAATTGTGAGGTTGGCGCAAGACTTAGCAGAGTTTCATTCTGTTGTGCAGAGTTATTATGAGTTGGTACTGACTCAATGACACCTAACAATAACAGATCATATCACAAATAAAGCGATCTTAATCCAGGCAGTCTGGCACCAGAGTCTTTGCACTCAACCACTATCATTCAAAGCCCTTCCAAATGTAGTGACTTACATTTTCATTGTCATTAATCCCTAAAACCATTCTGTAAAGTAGGGAATGCTTACTGGGAAGATAAGTCAAGTTGACCAACATGATCCAGGTCTGCTAATGAGTGGCAAGGGATTTGTTATCACTGCTGTGTGTCCCCATGCCCTTTGATGGATACCAGCATTACTTACAATGGGGACTACTCACTCTGCTTCAGTCGGAAGCAGACATCACCCCTGTCCTTGTTCTTCCTTGTTGGAGTATCTTGGCTAATTTTGGGCCCTTGCTCTTCTATAACTTCTGGAACCAACTTGTCAAATTTCAAAACAAAAAAACTTGCTTGTATTTTGTTTGAAATTGTACTGAATCTATTAAACAATCACATAGCACATGACTTTTTAAATTTTTACTTTTTATTGTGAATTGAGTGAAAGTTTACAAAGTAAACCATCAGTTTAACATTCAGCAAATCATATACTTTGCTTCATTACAATGATTGCAATTCCCTCCATGTACCATCAATTAAACATATTTACCTCCATTTCCTTTAACTCTTGCACCCCTTCCTGTGTCCCACGCTACCTTCATTTTTCTTCTGTCAACCTCCCTCTTATTATATACTGCCTGCCCCATTACCCATGTTAACGCGTGTTTACCTTCAAGCCCTCCCCCTCCCTCCTCCAGTAACAATTAATAGAATGTTTCGTTTAGTAAGATTTTTTTTTTTTTTTCTTAGCATCTTACAACAGTGGTATCATACAATATTTGTCCTTTTGTGCTTGACGGTCCTGCTGTGGCACTGTAGGATAAGCACTCAACTGTTAGCTAAAATTTAGTGGTTCAAACCCACCAATTGCTTCTTGGAAACCCTATATAGTGTCAATATGAGTTGGAACTGACTTGACAGTACTTAACAACAACAAATCTTCCTATCCATATTTAGAATGATTCATTTAAGTTTTATAGTTTTTCCATAAAGGTTTCAAATGATCTTTTAAACATTATTCCTAGATATTTATAATTGCTACTGTAGATATGGATGTTTTAAAAATATTATATTTTGTTTTTATTTCTATGTATAGCAATATTGTTAAACTCTCCAATTTATTTTAATACGTAATATATGAATTAAATTTCAGTTTTCTGAGAAAATCTTATTATCTATCAATAATAACATTTTGTTTCTCCTGTTCCCATTTTCATAAATTTAATTTTTTGACTCTTACTTACTGTGCTAGTTAGAAAGTATAATACAACTGTAAATATAATTAGTTACCATGGGTTTCCTTGTTTCTGATTCTAAAGGCAATACTTTAGTCAATTTGCCATTATCTACAATGTTTATGATGTGTTTTTTGATACATAACCTTTACTGGGTTAAAGGCAATTGCTAGCTTGTTAAGCAATTTTTCTTCCCTTAATGATAAATACGTGTTGAAAATTATTAAATGCTGTTTGCACAACCACTGAGATGACTATCATTTTTTCTTCTTTTAGCCAATTAATGTAATGACTTACATGATGGGAACGAACTGACAAGTTTTCCAACCACAGGACCACTGTTGTTGTTGTTGCTAAGTGCCATGGAGTCGGTTCTGACTCAGAGCAAGCCTGTAGAGGGCTTCTGAGGAGCCCCTGGTGGGTTTGAACTGCTGACCTTGAGGTTCACAGTCCAGTGCTGATCCTACAGCATAGCACTAAGAATCACACAGTCAGTTTTTCAGTTAGCAGTCAAGTACGTAACTGCTGTGCTACCAGGACTTCTATACCCAGGTCCAATTTTCAGGTCAGATCCAATTTCCTCACTAGGACATTTCAGGGGATCCTGCAGCCTTCATCATTTTAGTTTAACTTGAAAATAGGGCTAGTCAATTTCCCTGAAATGTACTCCTGGTGTGGCGCTGTAGGATCAGCGCTGGACTGCAAACCACAAGGTCGATAGTTCAAACCTACCAGCTGTTCCTCAGAAATCCTATTCAGGGTTGCTCTGAGTTGCAATCGAATCAACAGTACTTAACAACAACAATCAATTACACTAATAGATTTTCTAATATTAAACCAATATACACTATTCCTGGAGTAAACCCCCCTTGGTCCTGAAACGATTTATACACTTCCATATTCAGTTTGCCTATTAGAACTTTACATCTGTGTTTATGAGTTTTCTGTTATTGAATTACCCTTGTCTAGTTTTGAAATTATACTATGGCATTGGTCCAAGGTAGAAGAAAAGATTGAACTTGAGTGTTTTAAAAGGTTTCTCCATTTTCCATACTGTGGTGGCTTGCGTGTTGCTATTATTCTGGAAGCTACACCACTGATATTTTAAATATCAGCAGAGTCAACCAAAAAAACAAAACCATTAACCATAATCAAGTAGATTCTGACTCATGGTGGGCAAGGCTGTAAATCTTTATGGGAGCATAAAGAAGAGTGGCCATTGATTTTAAACTGTCGACTTTGCAGTTAGTAGTCCAGTGCTTATTCTACAGTACGAGAGCTCCTTAATGTAGACAACCATTATTGAGTCAAATCCGACTCATAGCAACCCTGTACAGGGTTTCTGAGGCTGGTAAACCCGAACTGCTGACACTGATGTTCAAACCAGCTTTCCAATCCAGAACATTAACCCACAGCGCCACACCAGGACTCCAACAAGAGTGGACCAAATTGGCTTCTATTTTGTCTGCATAAGAAACACCGGTATATAAATCAAATGGCTGGTTCTGTCTTTAACGGAGAACTAGAAATTGATTTGATTTTTTTCATGCTATAGGAGTCTTGGTGTAGAATAAGTCAATAAGCACTGATAAGGTTGGCGGTTCAAATCTACCAGTCACTCCCTGTGAACCCTATACAGGGCTGCTAAGAGTTGGAACTGACTCGACAATGCTTAGCAACAACAACAACAGTCACATATTTTGTCATCTGCTTTTTGTGTGTTTTTCATAATGTTTGACAGTATATTTATGTCATGGAGTAGAACCCCTAAGTTTGTCTCTATTTTATCATTGGTGATCTTTGTAAGTCGAGGTTTTACAAGGTGTTCTTAAGTGCCGCCAAGTTGGTTCCAACCCATAGCGACCATGTATAGGGTTTCCAAGGAGCAGCTGGTGAACTTGAATCACTGACCTTGCGGTTCAAACCAACTTTGCAGTCCAGTGCATTAACCCACAGGGCCACACCAGAACTCCAGGTTTAACAGATAGGTCTTTAATCCATGTTGAGTTTGTTTTTGTATATGGTGTGAGCTATTGGTCTTGTTTCATTCTTCTGCAAACAGATTTTCAGTTTGCCACCACCATTTGTTGAAGAGACGTCCCGATTTAATGTGTTTTGGTCTTCTGTCAAAGATCAACTGAGTGTATGTGGATGGATTTACTTCTGTGTTCTCAATTCTGTTCCACTGATACATATCTTTCATTGTATCAGTACCAGGCTGTTTTGACTACTGTAGCTATATAGGAGATCAAGGCCTGAGAGGCCTCCAACTTTGTCCTTCTTCTTAAGCATTGATTTGCTTATCCGAAGCCTCTTTCCTCTCCATATTAAGTTTGTGAAAAATTTTTTTCATCTATTTAAAGAATGATGTGGGCATTTGGATTGGGATTGCGTTAAATCTATAGATTGCTGTGAGTAGTGTTGACATTTTCATAATGTTGTCTTCTTATCCATGAGCATGGTATATTCTTCTATTTTTTTAAGGCTCTTTTGGTTTCTTATAGTCTTTTGTAGTTTCCCTTACATAGTCTTATATTTCTCTGGTTATATTTATTCCTAATATTTATTTTCTGGTTATATTTATTACACCCTTTTATGGGTGGCTATTGTAATCTATCTAAGGTGCTCTGGTAGCATAGTGGTCACGAGTCAGGCTGCTAACTTCAGGGTCAGCAGTTTGAAACTACCAGCTGTTCCACAGGAGAAAGATGAGGCTTTCTGCTCCTGTAAAGATTTACAGTCTCGGAAACCTTGTATGGGGTTGCTATGAGTCAGAACTGACTCCACACGGCACATAACCAACCATTGTAATCTATCTGGTATATTCTTGTTCATATTTGTTGTTATTATAAAAACAAAAATACAAAAACATAAAAGAGGCAGTATAAAATTAACTTGTCATATATACTTCAACAATTTTTATATTTACTGGTGACTTTAAACGATTGTTTCTCATTCTTCCATAGCATAGTAAAAAAATAAAAAATAAATTAAAGCATATTAAAATATTGAAAAGTTTCATTCAGTTATGTTTCTATATTTTAACAGAGGATATAGTCATCTTACAAAATATGGTTTTTAACCAATGTGGTAACTTCAATTTAGCTGATATGGCTTTTCTATCCTACATCTTCTTATTGCCCACCAAATGATTGGGTTGGGCCATATCAATAAGGTATATAGGATACTAAGGCAGGGATTGGTTAGTTTTGTCCTCCAGCTCGGTTTAAAAGGAGTTATCTCAGGAGCAAAATCAGATGATCCCCGGACCAACAAGAAGGAAGAGCATGAATGGAGCATGAGATACCAACCCAGAAAAGTGGCGACAGCAGAAGCGGTGGATGGCAGAGGTGGTGGTACAAAGAAACAGAGAGACTGCAGGTCCATGGACTGAGTAAATATGAGTGCCTTTGGACGTGAGACTGGTTTGTAAAATGTGCCCTTTGGACATTCACAGACTGCCTAAAAAAGCTTTGAAACACTTGTATGAGCAGGAAAGAGGGCAAAGGGCCACATAGCTGAGAGGCAGAAGACAAGAATGAGGGATACCTGCAGTATTACAGACGAGTATTACAGTTCTCCAGTTTCTGACTGGAGAACTGCTGTGTCCTGAGTTTTTCTGATCCTGAATTGTACCCTGTTCATTTTCCTAACAAGCCCCATAATTGTGAGTATTGTTATGAGTTCTGTGCAGCAATTGCAATGGATTGTGGTACCCACATAAGCAGAGAGTGTTGTGGGACAGATGGTTGGTGTCAGAATAGGATAAAGCATGTCTGACCTCCACTTCATAAGAATTGGCCTTGGGCTAATATTGAGTCTGATTCTCCTTCCCCTTGGTGAAGTCAGGGGAAGTCAGACATGGCCCCCACATGGCATTTACAACCAATTTTACAAAAAGATTACATGCTAAACAGCTAATTAAGCATTAAGACCTTCACCCTTAAAACTCACAACATAAAGACATAACACTAACAATTAAATTATCTGCATATGTCATTTAAAAAGAACTGAAAAACAAATCAAAGTTTACTTGTCAAATTTCTCACATCAATCTGATGAAAGTTGATTGGTATTTGAAAAATTAGCTTTTGCATAATCTTATAAAAATATAGTATACATTTTTCTTCTAGTTCTTAAACTTGAAAAAAAAATTGTAAATAATGCTTGCTTCTGTTTAAAAAACACAAATTCAGCCACTTTATTATTCCTAACAAATCAACTATTGCCCAATGCGACAATTTTATGGTTTAAAAATCATCTTGCTATTTAAACACATGAAGATTATTCAAATGGAGACTGTTCCTAATACTTGTCTTTCTATCAATAAAATTCATCAGTCATATTAAAAAAGATAAAAAAAAAAACTAATTCAAGTGTTTCAAATATCTTCATAATTGTATATACAAATATTTAATAGAAATGTTTCCCAACTTTAACTAGCGATCTAGTTATTTTTCTTTTATCCTTCTTTCTGTCATAGACAGATTTTAGGAAAACTAGCAGTCGGGAATCAAGGTTCAAATCTGCCACCTAGCTATTTATGCTGGTCACAGTGCCTGACTTCTGTCTCATATACTCTCATATGTTTGTTTTTTTTAAAAAAGGTGACTGTATTTACTGTATTTTAGTATTTTTAATCATAATATTATCTTCATAGTTTCATAAAAGAAATACTTTAAGAGTTTAGAATGATGTTGGCATAAAGGCTTAATAAATATGACTGTATGTCCTTTATTATATTTCACTTAAAGTTTCTCATGTTTCTTAAGCAAAATATCAGCAAATCAAAAACAAACAAACAAACAATAAAAATGAACCTAAAACAACAACAACAACAAAACCCCTTAGAGGGCTTTTAATTAATTTCAAATTAATTGCTTAGTTCAGACTTCAATGGACCAATATTCCCTGTTATTTAATGTCTTGATTAGCTTCCAATTTAAAATCTTTATGTGTATCTACAGTAAAAAACATAATTTATTGAAAAAATGTCAACAATCTTGTAACTCTCTTTTTGAGAAGTGCTGATCCTATTAATGCTTTCTTGGCGCTCCAGTGATGTAGACCTCTTAGTGGTACAATGGAAAACACAGACAAAATGGCATTATAGCTTCAGAGGGCTAAAATGCTTTGTATGATGGAGAAAATGTTAGTCTATGGCACCATTTTGTGAATTGATAAAATTTCTGAAACAAACACAAAGAAAAAACAGGTAATGGACATAGGGTTGCCATATTGACACAAGACATACACAAAAACCAAGTTATCAATTGATAAGAAAAAATTGTGTTAATTCAATTAAAGAAGATGGACAGAATCACACAAAGACTGACTTTCTCAAGGAAAGATACAGATGAAGCGTTTCCATTTTCCTCAAACAACACACACACACATACATCTTACTGTTCTCATTTTATTGTGGGCTTGCTTAAAAAATGAAATTGGTACAGGCAGAATTGACTCTGTAGAGCCTTTCCTTAAGAAAAATATTTCTTTTTAAGCAGGATTTAAACTTGTGCTGGGCCTAAAGACCCTTCTGGCTCTTAGACAGATGTCTGTGTGTATATGTGTAAGTTTGTGTGGGCATGCACATGAAGAACTGCAGAAGAAATCAGGGCAGGGAAAGCAGAAAGTTTCGCTGGATATTCACTGAGACTCTACTCTAGCCTTTTTTTTTTTTTTTTTCTTTTCTTTCCCTTTCTGTCACCTAGTTTTTGCCAGACGTATTCAATTATATCTCATAAGTGGATTTAATTATTTTGAAAATACTTTTTGTTTTTTTTCTCCTCCATCCACTTTGCTAGATTTCTTATTACAGTGGCATTACCCAAACACTGCTAGAAACCAGTGTTGTTGTTGGGCTGCCATCGATTCCAAATCATAGCAACCGCATGTGACTGAAGAGAACTACCCCATAGGATTTTCTTGGCTGCAATCTTTACAGAAACAGATTGCCAGGATTTCCTCACACAAAGCCACTGGGTAGAATCAGCAGCTGAGTGCTTAACCACCGCACCAGAAACTGACAGAGACTTATGTAAATAACACTAACTGATGCCATAAAGTACAGCAGAATTATCTTTGAAGTTCAGAAAATTTCAATAAGTATTTTTCCTTATATGACTTTACTTTGCTGCCTATTTGAAATAAAAGTCCTGTCTATATTTTTTCCCCTAACTTTGGAAATTCTACAGCCTTTTCTAAGAATCATCATCCCATTTAAGCTAACATTGACATTTGTATAACTCAAACACCACTAGTGCGGCTACTCGACAGAGCTGAGTTTTCCAATAAAAGCTGTGTAGTCCCCTATGTTCACATTGTAGTGTTTGTTTTACAAAAGAGCTGATAGTTTATTTCATTCTAGAATTTTGTTTCTGCACAACATCTTGTAAAATGTTCCCTATTTCTTCTTGGTTCAACAATGTTGCGGAGCTAAATAAGTTCAAAATATAGTTAAAGTTAAATGCAATTTATCACAAAACTGGCTCTTTTTAAAACAGCAAATACTATGCTAGTTGTGTCAGAAAACATTTCTACCAACTACTTGACAACGTGTTCCCTTGTCACCAAAGTCAGCATTTCAAGCATCCTCTAACATGTCTCACACTATGTCATAATTAAATAATGAATTTTTTTGTAAAACGAAACTGTAGAATTAGCTTCCTGAATCTTCAAGGGTTCATAAATGTTGTAAACAACAACATGAGAAAAAAGCTATACTTTATTTTAATAAGTAATTCAGTATAAGAGTTCTAGTTATACAATTAATGTAAAATATAGTTCTGTGTATTCAAAGATACTTTTCTTAAGTTCTTAGTATATGCTTCACTCATACACTTGAGATGAATGAAACCACTAATGTTTACATATCATAAGCTTAACCAAGTTACAGAAGAACATCTACAAAAACATATCCTATTTTACTTTTAATTATTTTTTAATATGCTTAAAAGTATTTTGCATTCTACAAACAGAAACAATCTTTTCTTGACACATTCTACTTGCTAAGCATAATGGAGAGGTAGCCATAAAAACAAAACAAACAAAAATAAAAACCTATCTTCTTTTCTAAATATATCAGAAAAAAAGAGCTGCATATAGCTTATGTTTTTTTTTGTTGTTGTTGTTATCACAGTTCCCAATGGTATACAAAATAAATTTTATTTCTAAGAGTTATTACATTTAGTTGGCAAAAAAATGGTTCATGTCTATGCAGAGCAGGAAATCTGTCATCTGTATGGCAAAGGAAAGTTTTCAGATTATTCACTTATTTGGTATTAGACTTCTATTTAAATGAAATAGATTCCATTGTGCAGATGGAGAAAATGGGCTTTAAGAATTTTAAACTTGGAAAAAAAAATGGATTTCACAAATCGTAGAGAAAATATTAATCATCAGAGACCCCTAAGTAACACCCACAGAGGAGACCCAGTTTCACAGGGTCCCATAAACTTTGTATTTAGTTTCCTGGGATTGGTTATTGCTATGCTTATAATACATAAGAGTCCAGGGATCATAAAAGAATAGGGACAAAGAGTTTGTGCAAAGTCTGGTTTGTGTATAATTAACTACAAGCCAGTTTTTAGGGAAAAGATGAGGCTTTTTGCTCCTATAAAGATTTACAACCTCAGAAACCCTATGTAGGGTCACTATAAGTAGGAACCGACTCCATGGCACACCACCACCACCACCTCATTTCTTATTTTAAAAAATGAGAAAAACAGAAACTTCATTAAGAGGGAGTGAAAACTAAACAAAAGAATATGTGTGAAGTTCTCAGCAGAGCAATGACTACACTGAAAGGACTAGAGAATTACCTCCCTTTATTGCCCCTACCTCCTTACCACTCTTTCCCCTCTGCCCCTTCCATTAGGGTTAGAGCCACAGGCCAAGCATGTTCAGTACAGGACTGACGTCAGAAAGTGTGTCACATAGTCCATCAGAACACTTGTCAGGGTCAGGTCATTAATTCTGAGTTGGGAAGTACAGTTTCTTACTGAGAAGCCTATAGTCTAGATTCAAGCACGCAGAGAGAAAAGAAAAGCGCAGGTAGATAAGACAGGTGATTCCCCAACTGCTAAGCCTTTCTCACCTTCCATAAGGGGGGTTAAGGTCTCTACAGGTACGTACAACTATTCCCCTATGGATTTCAGCCCTGCCTCCTAGAGTATCATTTTTTTTTAAGTGTTGTATTGTGAATTATGTGATAGTTTACATGGGAGAACATTAGTTTTACATTCATCCTATCATATATCATTTCATTGCCATGGTTACAATCCCCTCCATGTACCATCTCAAACAACCAAAGGGTATACCATGCAAGCCTGCCCCCTGGTCATCAGCATACAGCCCCTCTCCCTCTCTGGGTCTAAAGTCCCCAGCTGCTCCATCTCTCCATGTCATCATCTCTGCCTCCATCTCAGGCATCTCTGGGAAGGGTCCCGCTCTCCGCTCTTCTCCCTTGATGGTCCCAGGGAACTCCGTTCCTAGACTGAAAAGTTAATCACTCCCCTCCTTGCTACAAAACGTCTATCTTTACATTTCCAACCCTCACAAGCAGTTCTGATAACAATTATTCATTATTGTATCACAAGAGACCTATGCACATTTCATTTCATCAGCCCTGCCTAGACAGACTGGATATTACTCTGTGGAGATTCTATCTTCCTTCACACCCTAGTATCATCTTTAGTATGAAGTATTTTTCTTTAGAGCAGATTTAGGATGACTCACCTCATATAGGAATTTCTAGGCTACAACCTCCTTCACTTGGCAGTTATGAGAGAACAGACAGTATGGAAGGTAGCTTAGGAAGAGTACCTCGGCCTCTGGACAGCTCCCCTCTTCTACTTTAGTACCATTACCACCCCAAACAAACAAAAAACAATAACTCTCAACTTATTGAAAAAGAGCAAAAACCAAATATCACGAAAGCAAAGATTTAGCGATATGGTGGTAGTGGTGGTTGTGTGCTTTGGAGTTGGTTCCAATTCATAGCAATCCTATATAGGGGTTCGGAGACTAAATCTTTACAGAAGCAGAAAACCCTATCTTTCTCCTGGGGAGCATCTGGTGGATTCGAGCTGCTGACCTTGTGATTAGCAGCCCAATGAGCATGATTTTAAATCTTGGCGACACTGTGAAACAAACAATTGCTTCAATTTATCCCACTCCTTTTTCCCTTGGAGAGAATACCAAAGAAGTGGTACATTTAAGTATAAAGAATATCTCTGAAAGCAATACAGAAGTTAGCAGGCCCTTTGTCCCTGATCTCCTTTCTAGGCTGGCATTTAACTAACTGTGGTAGATGCGGGAGAACCAGTGGTGAACAGAAGACAGAAGACCCCTGTTGTTTTGGAACTTTTATTCCGGTGAGTTAAGACTTTCTGACAGAGGTGTTCTTGGAGGCTTTGAGGTTTCTGAGTATCTCTGAAGGGCTAAACTCAGGGAGTGAAACCCCCAGAAATGTGGTACACAGACATGAAAGCTAAGGGAAGTACAGTGGGTAATCCTTGGCTGTAACTGAAAGTCTAGTGGTTCGCACTCACCAGTCACACTGTGGAGGAAAGATGTGGAAGTCTGCTGCCCTGAAACCCTATGGGATAGTTTCCTCTGTTCTACAAGGTCACTATGAGTCACACTCAACTTGATAGCATTGGGTTTAATTTTCTGCTACATTTCTCAGCTTAGGTCATTCTTCTCAGAAAAATCTGACAAGCACGAAAAGCCGAAAACCCTGTCCAAAAAAAAAACATCTAATTGGAAATTATATAGAAAGGTTGTTAGAATGGATCAACAGAGAAAGTTCTCACTAATATTCCAAATTTAATACAAAGAAGTCACTCTTTGCTAAGGAATGTTCAGTCTTTGCCCTGATAGAAAGCAGACTGGTGGTTCTGCTTTTTCAGTGGAAAAATATTTCATATGGAAATGCAACTGATGTGGAAGGGCAGAATGGAATAAACCATGAGCTAAACAGCAAAACCCCTACTAATGGATGCTTTCGTAAAATCTCAAAGGGCTACTGTCCTTCCTGGCAGAATGCTCACTGGCTTCTCTCAACAGTGTCACAATGAACTTGATGCAGATAAAGGACCACATTTTTTGTGTAACCTACTATAAGATGCCTTTGAGTTGTGGTGTTAGAGGAGAATACTAAAAGTGCCATGGACTGCCAAAAGAACCAATACATCTATTTTGGAAGAAGTGCAGCCAGAGTGCTCCTTGGAGGGCAGGATGGCTTAGCTTCGTCTCTCATACTTTGGACATATTGTCAGGAGAGAACAGTCGCTGGAGAAGGATGTCATGCTGGGTAAGGTGGAGGGTCAGTGAAAAAAAGGAAGACCCCCAATGAGATGGATCAGCCAGGTGGCATCATTGATGGCGTCAAGTGTGGCAGCGGTGGTGGGGTTGGCTCAGGTTTGGTTCTGCTGTGCATGGGGTCGCTATGAGTCGGTTTCGACTTGATGGCACCTGACAACAACAACAACTATAAGGTCTACAGGGGTGCTATGGGTCGGAACCGACTCAACAGCACCTAACAACAACAACTATACGGTTTCAGATAATTATTTAAGCTATAAATAAAATAGGTGAGTTCAGTACAGATCTAGCATATTGCCTACCCAAGTTTATGTGAAAGGTGGTCTTAAACTGGCTCAAAGAGAAGCTAGTGCACAGCAGTATGCCCACCTCACACTCTGCTCAACAATCTGGCTCACAGGACTAGAAACAGTATTCAAGAAGGGCCACCAGATTCAGCCCTTCAACTTTTCAAAGACAGGATCAAAATACTTCCAGCCCTGCTATCTTCAAAACACATCAAAATGGCAGTTTGGGCATACTTGAGATAATCAAATTGCGTTCCTTTTCAATGTTCTTTAAGTTTGGGGAACCGAAAAAAAATGTCTTCAAGGGCAAGCGTGGATTGGGTAAGGTTTCCCAATGAAATTCTTATAGGACAGTCCATGCTATTCTCGAAGAATGTGGAGGTACATTGTCAAGATGAAAAAAAAATGTCTTGGCATAACTTTCTCGACCTTTTTCTAACCAGTGAAGTTTTCATTTTCTAAAAGCTTTCTTCATAATAAACTCCTGTGATTGTACTATGTCCTTTGAGAGAATCTATCTAGTTGATTCCTTGGGAATCCCCCCAAAATGGCTGTTGTAACCTTCTGAGCTTATCTCTCTGCTTAGAATTTAACTGGACCAGTAGAATCCAAGGGAATCCACTTTTTTGACTTGACCTAACAACAGCCTTGAAACAACAATCTTGAAAGCACCCGAATGAGATCAGGAGCACTGGCTGTGCTGCAGGATCAAGACTGGAATGCTAACTGCAAGGTCGGCAGTTCAAACCTACCAGAGGTTTTAAATCTGCTGTAATAAAGCCTCAGAAACCTTGGTGTCCAGGCTCATTATTGTTGTTGTTAAGTGCTGTTCAGTCCGTTCTGACCTCTAGGGACTCTGTACAGGGTTTCCAAGGAGCGGCTAGTGAGCTTGAACCACAAACCTTGTGGTCAAACTGACTTTGTAGTCCAGCGCATTAGCCCACAATGCCACACCAGAACTCCAGGATCACTATATAACTCGGTGGAAGTGGGTTTGTTTTCTGGGGGGGATTTTAATGAGAACTAAGACAAGTGTACTACTGACAGAAGTTGTCAGCAACTATCCACTGATTACAAAGACATATTTTAAAAGCTTTTGTTTGGAATAAACTTATTCATGTATGAACTGGAACCCTAGTAAGTATGCTTTTTTACTTACTCTTGTATGTCCACCATTTTGCTTAAAAGAGTCATTTATCTTTTAACAAAATTATGAGGATAAATTTTATAATTTATAGTCTATTATACATATATCTGTATATTTATTTATTTATTTATTACACATAAAAAACTTTTTATTGTGATTTGGGTGAAAGTTTATAGAGCAAACTGGTTTTCCACTGAGCAGTTCATACACAACTTGCTTCTTGACATTGACTGCAAATCCTACAATATAGTATCCTTTAGTCCACTTCCTTCCAGTGTTCACTGTTGCTATTTGTCCTTCTTTCCTATCCCTTCCTGCAATCTGAGCTGTATTTCTAGGCAAATGCTGTCCTTTTGATCTTGCATAGTTGATTGAACTAAGAGGTTTATACCTTCCTGTCCAGGGCACTTCACAACAACAACAACAACATTTGTTTGAAGTTGAGTCACAGAGGCAAGGTCAGCTCCAGGCTTGAAGCATGTATAAGGGCCACAGTCTTGGGGACTTCACCATCTCTAGAAGATGAGTAAGCCTGGCATGATCTGTAATTTTGACTTTTCTTTCACATTCTTCTCCCACTCCTCCCAGAACTTCCTATCCCTTTCAGAGCAGTCGGCATTGGTAGCTGGACACCATCTAGTTCTTCTGGTCTCAGGGTCGTGGAGACTGGGGTTCCTGTGGTCTGTTAGTTCTTTGGACTAACTATTTCCTTTGCTCTTTGGTGTTCTTCACTCTTCTTTTTTTTTTAAGTTTTATTGTGAATTGAGTGAAATTTTATAGGGCAGATCATCAGTTTTACATTCAACAAATCATATACTTCATTTCATTACAATGATTATAATCCCCTTCATGTACATCAGTTAACAGTATTTCCATCTATTCACTTTAGCTCCTTTTTGAAAAAAAAAACAAAAAAAAAACCAGTCAGGCATACATAATTTACACCACCAAAGGGCACATTCTGCAAGTCTGCCTCCTGGCCGCTGCCAACTCTCAGTTTCTCTCTTTCCATCAATCTAGAGTCCTCAGCTGCTCCCTGTCTCCATGTCCTCATCTCTGCCACCATCTTGGGTGTTGCTGCTTCTCTGGATTAGGTCCTGCATTCCGCTTGTGCTATTCTCCCTTGAGGACTTTAAGATTAACTTTAAGATTAACTACTCCCTCATTTTTGTTACAAAACTTCTACCTTTACAATTGTGACAGTTGCAATTAGTCATGATAACAATTACTCACTACTGTATCATAAGAATCTTACCCCACCTCTTTTTACCGGACCCATCTAGACAAGATGAAAACTATTCAGTGGGGACTCTATCTCCTCCCACCCCCACCTCCAACTGTCAAACTTAACTCTTTCTGGAAACCTTGTAAGCCAGTCACTTTGTACCTTTATCATCCTCTCATTTTAGGTAACCAATGTCTAAGTTGTCCATCCCTATCTATCCTGTGTATCAAGGAAAAATAATACTAAGATGCTTGGCTGTCTTATAAATATTGGTTTCCCTTGTAAAATAGACCCTTGAATGGGATAGAAAGGAATGTTGGTAAACATGATTTCCTCTTCAGACTATGCCTCGATCCCTGTGTCACAGAGCCCTGTTGTCCCAAAGTAGAGCATGCATCACTATTTATCTCGACCCCATTTAGCCCATGCAAACCTACCTCAGTGTTCCCCTATCTAGTTTATTCTTCCACCCCTCCCCCTTCTGTTGTATTGCCCTCCCCAACACCCAAAGTATGATGTGCCTGTCCCCTACCCTATGCTCTACCATCACCTCCCTCCACTTCTCCCAAATCCCCCACTCTACCCCCACCAAAAATCAACAAGGTTTTTTGGTTTTTTTCCCCCTTTTAGTATGGTATCTTTATGTTTCCATGTTTTTGGATTTTCATTTTCTCAGTTATGTTGTGCAGTATTATTTTTCTTTGAGGTTACCTTATATTCTA
>NW_006408751.1:4100476-4116529 GCF_000296735.1 Chrysochloris asiatica
TCTGTATTTTTCTCAACTCCTCTGTAAATTGTTTTGATACATTTCATGATCATTTTTCTGAATTCCTTCTCAGGCATTTCTAAAGCCTGCCTCTTTCCAATATTGAGTCAAGGTCTACCTCCACCTCATTTGTCTCAGTCACTTTATTTTGTTTCTGGACCTGTCCAGAGATGGTCATCTGTTTCTTAGGCATATTCAGTAGTTGGCTGTGATATTAATAGCTTGACTATATGTCTGCAATTGCTGTCTCTTCATGGATAATGTAGGGAGAGAATGAGTCCCCTAAAGGTAAAGTTGTTAAGTGCCGTCGAGTTGGTTCTGACCCATAGCGTTTCCGAGGCTGTAAATCTTTACGGGAGCAGAAAGCCTCATCTTTCTCCCGCAGAGCAGCTGGAAGTTTCAAACTGCTGACCTTGCAGTTTACAGCCCAATTCATAACCACTACGCTACCAGAGCTCCAAAAAACAAAACAACAACAGCAAAAAAGACAGATTGGCTACTGTAGTCTAAAATCGCATACAAGAGAGAAGAGAAAAAAAAATCTGTAGCCAAATTTGAGTATGACTTTAATGCCCCTCTCTCAGCTTCTTGCCTTCAAGGTCGCCTGAGAAATTGCAATATGCCACACTGTTGGTTGTTACGACACAACTCAGGATTTAATTTTTAGCCTGCTTCCATTTTTGTCTTGTCTCCTGCTCCAAAACTCCTGTTCAGGCCTTTTTCCTAGTGATAAACAGTTCAGGGCCAGCTGTGGCCATTTTGTGCTGCTGTTTGGTTTCAAGTGGAAACTATCCTTTTTAAATTCTGCTGAGCAGATCTGTGCACATGTGTAGTAGAACCTTGGGGGGTTGGGGAGGTCCACTCACTCAGGCACCCCCTCTAGTCACCAGAATGGAGGTGTGCAGACAGCGAGGGACCAATGAACAGAAAACAACAACAACAAAAAATAATGTCCACACCTTTATCTCCGAGGATGGGTTGGGCATCAGGCTTCCATGGTGGCTCTGATCCTTCCCCAACTCCATTTTGCCCAAGATGGCCACTCCGGGAGCTGCTGATGCAGTGGATTTGCAGGCACTGGAGTTCTTGTTTCTGCTATAAATTCTACTGGCTGTAAGCCTTTGTTGTTGCTGTTGTTGTCAGGTGCCATCAAGTCGGAACCGACTCATAGCGACCCCATGCACAGCAGAACGAAACAATGTCCGATCCTGGGCCTACCTCACTACCGCTCCCACACTTGAGTCCATCAATGATGCCACCTGGCCAATCCATCTTGTTAGGGGTCTTCCTCTTTTTCTCTGACCCTCCACCTTACCCAGCATGACATCCTTCTCCAGCGACTGTTTCCTCCAGACAATATGTCCAAAGTATGAGAGACGAAGCTTAGCCATCCTGGCCTCCAAGGAGCACTCTGGCTGCACTTCTTCCAAAACAGATCTATTGGTTCTTTTGGCAGTCCATGACACTTTCAGTATTCTCCTCCAACACCACAACTCAAAAGCATCAATTCTTCTACGATCTTCCTTATTCACTGTCCAGCTTTCGCATCCATATGAGGCTATTGAAAACACCATGGCCTGGGTCAGGCACACCTTAGTCCTCAAGCTGACATCTCTGCTCTTCAATACTTTAAAAAGTTCCTGTGCAGCAGATTTGCCCAGTGCAATATGACGTCTGATCTCTTGACTGCTGCTTCCATGAGTGTTGATAGTTGATCCAAGAAGAATGAAGTCCTTGACAACTTCAATCTTTTTTCCATTGATAAGAATGTTGTTTATTGGTCCAGTGGTGAGGATCTTTGTTTTCTTGACATTGAGATGTAATCCATATCGAAGGCTGTGCTCTTTGATCTTCATAAGTAAATGTTTCAAGTCCTCTTCACTTTCAGCGATCAAGGTTGTATCATCTGCATATCGCAGGTTGTTAATGAGTCTTCCTCCAATCCTGATGCCACGTTTTTCTTCATAGAACCCAGCTTCTCGTATTATTTGCTCAGCATACAGGTTGAATAAGTATGGTGAAAGAATACAACCCTGTCTCACACCTTTCCCAATTTTAAAACATTCAGTGTTCCCATGTTCTGTTCGAACAACTGCATCTTGGTCTAGGTACAGATTTCTCAGAAGTACAATTAAGTGTTCTGGAATAGTCATACTTCTCAATGTTGTCCATAGCTTGTCATGATCCAATGTTTAAGCCTTTAAACATTTTAAATATTCCTTTATAATATGTGGTTCAGATTTCTGGGACCACCCCCTGAACTTGCTTTGTACATTATTCTGTGTTATTGCTGACGGAGATCCTCACTGCATGTCTCCCTGATACCCCACCAGGCCCCACCCCCATATTTATCATTTTTTATGTCCTTTATTCTTTCTTATACATCTGAATCACCATGTGGCATCATTTTCTTTCAGCATGAAAAATTTCATTTTGCATTTCTTCTGTGGTGGTGACTGTGTGCCATGGAGTCAATTCCGACTCAAAGTGACCCTGCAGTTAGCAGTCCAAACTGTAACCCACTACACTACCAGGGCTCCAGTGGATTTCCTGTAGTGCAAGAAATAATGACAGTGAATTATCTCCTTTTTAATCTGAAAATTACATATTTTTGCTCCACTTTTAAAGAATAGTTTGACTGAATACAGAATTCTTGGTTCCTGCTTTTACTCTTCCAGCCCTTTATCCATGTCATTCCATCCTGTTCTGACCTCTATTGTTTCTAGTAAAATATAAGCCTTCATTTTTATATAATGCATCACTTTCTTTTCCACTGACTGTTGTCAAAATTCTCTGTTCTTGGATTTCAGCAATTTGACTATTAAATTCCTAGGCATGGTTTTCTTTGTATTCATCTGACTTAAAGTTCTTCAATTGATAAATTAACGTCTTTGACCAGAAATGGCAAGGTTTGGGCCATTATTTACTAAAACAGTTTTTTCTTATTTTTAAACCATTAAAATGTGTTTTCTGGCTTCCTACCTGTCTTTTTTCATCACTTCAGGTTTAGAGAAAAACATCTTTCAGAAAAACATCAGGTGACCTACTGGTCACCCTGGAGTCTGGTGTGGCACTGTACGATACACACTAGACTGTTAACCACAAGGTCAGTGGTTCAAACCTACAAGCCGTTCCTTGGAATCCCTATACGGGGTTGCTCTGAGTTGGAGCCGACTCAACAGCACTTAACAGGTAACAACTGGTTACCTTAGTTTCAACTTTAGAAAAAATTGTTCTAATGGTACTGTTAGCTAAGATATCCTTTGAAAACATTATAATGTAAGCAGGTTTCATATTTAACAACAACCACTCAATTACATCTTTTAAGAAATCATCAGCAAACAGTTAGTACACATATTCTTTATGGGAAAAATAAGATAGGAAGAATCAACCTCCCTTAATATAAATCTATCATGTCCATTGCTGCCAAGCGTATTTGCATACATATATACATACAGAGTCACTATGAGTCAGAACAGACTCGACGGCACTTAACAACAAGAACAACATATATATACACATATACAGATACACATATGTGTGTGTATATTGTTGTTGTTAAGTGCCATCAAGCCAGTTCTGACTAATAGTGACCATGTATAGGGTTTCCTAGGAGCAGCTGGTGAGCTTTGAACTGCTGACCTTGTGGTTCAAACGGACTTTGCAGTCCATAATATTAACCCACAATGCCACACAGGACACACTCACATACTCTCTCTGTCTTTATATATAGATATATAGATATAGATAGATATACATATATAGATAGATATAAATATAGATATTGTTGTTAAGTGCCGTTGAGTTGATTCTGACCCATAGAGACCCTGTCTAGGGTTTCAGAGGAGCAGCTGAGTTTTATTAAAATGGATACTCCATTTAATTAACTAGGTACGTTGATAGCTGTCTACATAATAAAACATCCTATCACAAGAGAAAACTATTTTATCAACATTTTTGTAGCACTTCATTATTTTAATGTACCTGAACGATGTTTTTGGAATTGATACAGGAAATCTGGTTTTAATAAAATATATGATTGGTGATACTGAAATATTATTCACAAAACATATTCAGTTCAGTCTGATATGCCAAGAGGAGGTAATGGTTAAAAATGAAACATAAACTTAATGTCAGGGTACAGAGGCAGGAGAGTCCTTCGTAATGAGCTATGAAATATTCAATAAAGCTTCAATTTCTTCAGCTGCTAATATAAATTAAGAGTTAAACAATGGTATAAAATGTAATCGAACAAAGGAGAAAATGGTGCCTAAAAACAAGGAATGGAAAAGAAAATACAAGTAATACCATCTGAGAGGGAGAAAGAAAAGGCAAAATTCTTACTAGCTCTGAAAACAAGCAATAATATCAACACAGTTAGTATTTTATATGATCACCATTACTAGGTGGACATCTAAAATCAATCCCAGAAAGAAATGCAGAAACATAGCTATCAAATGGGCAAACAAATCCCAATGAAAGACAGGAAATAAACAGGACTTGTTTTAAACAATAGCACAAGTCTAATTGTTGATTTGTTTTCTTTTGAAATGTTAGTCATCTCAAGGCACTTCTTAAAACATAAATATTTTGACCCTCTAAGAAGAAAAGTAATTATTAATCATACATTTCAACTACTAATTTTGATAAGACAAATACCTTTGTACTATCTGAGAAAGAATACAATCTTAAACAGTAAATCTGATTATTTAAGTCTCTAAAAGATTGAAACAGAAAAGTTTATCTCAACAAATAGATCAAGATTTAAAAAACAAATTCCTCTTTAAATTGAGAATTATACAGTAAAATAGTCAATACTTCTCTAATCAAATACAAATTTTACATTTCTGCAAATTGAAATGATACCTTGAATGTTCCCATTCATATTGATAAGATTATTTTAAAAATCAAAACACTTATAAATTAGTTGATTTCTGCTTATAGATTTCCTTTTCAATTGTTTTGTATGTGCTTTTTGTTTTTGTCATAAATGTTTTAAATTCTAATTGAGCAGAAAATTCATTAACAGAATTAATCATTATTTTTCATGGGAGAAAGCTGTGGCAGAGTGCTTCTGTGAAGTTTTACCGCCTTGGGAACGTCACAGGGAAGTTCTCTGTTCTACAGAGTTGCTCTGAGTCAGACTGACTTGATGGCAATGGGATTCGTTTATCAGATTCAGTTTCCATTTTAAACTCAACTATGTTTTTGATATTCTGTGAATTCATATATGAATAGACATGATGTCCCTTATAACAAAATATACACTATTTTGAGCTACAAGTTTAGCTATATTAAATTGTTAGTGTATTTATGTATAAAATGAACTTTACTTCCATAATACCAACTTTACTGCCCACAAAAGGAGCATTAAAAACTAGCTAAGAAGTTTCGGTCTATCCGTCAGAGGCAGACTCAGTCTATCACTGATTATAAATGCAATTCTGACTAAATGTTCAATATTTCCTGAACATTTTAATATATTTCTCTATATTTTCCTAAAATGCCATGCAAAGTAGTCAAGAGAACTAGCCAAGTAATAAATACATTCTCCACTGTCTTTCATTTATAAAAAATTAAATAACCTTATTCTAGTTTGAAAAATGTTACAATGAATTTTTTTAAGTTTTAAAAATACTACAAGTTATTTCATACCAAATAGGAAATTGAAAAATTCTTAAATCAATATAATGTTCCCTAAGGAATCATTGCCCTAAAAGGACACTACAACTAAAATATCATTTCAAGGCTAGAGGAGAGGCATCAAATCATAAAAATCATTTTGTTTTACTTTAGAGAATGCAGTCTATGACTACTATTAGCTAATTAAATATGGTACATATTTAAATGAAAGTGTGTTCTTCAGATTCAAAAGAGAATTATGAAAAGAAAAAAAATGTACCATTTATTCAAAAGAAGTTAAGTTTAACAAAAGAATGCATAGCAGAAATATTGAAAGTGGCACCTGTCAACACTAATCCCTAAATCACTTGACAAGCATAAAACCTGAATAATGTTTTCAGTCAACAAATTTGGGCGGTAGTGTATAAGGGACAAGAGTTTGATCTAGCCATTTTTGTGACTAGGAATTTACATATGTATAACATAAAACAATAAGAAAATCACTCCATATGGACATCAGTTTTAAAAGTTAAAATTTGTTTACTCCTTCAAAGAAAGTACTAATAATAGTGATCTTGTGGAGGTAAATAATTCATTTAAATGATTTACTGAGGCCAGTTCTTACACCCACACTCTCTGCATCTTTTGCTGAGCCGCCAACAGTGCCATGCTGGGTAGAGCATCTGAAGTTGTATCACTTCTGTGGTCCATAAGAGCCACGATGACAAGAACCCAGGGAAGGATTTGGCACTTTTAGGCAAAAATAAGTGGCTAATTATGATGACTGCATACTTTGGATCTGCATCTGCTGTACCATGCTATAAATAGTAGACACTGTTGCTTCAGATAAAAATGTTTTAGTTCATCCAGGAAACAGATAAGAAGAGGAACATTTTAAGAAATCCAAGCTTTTAAAAATGGACCAAACTTTGTAGAACTCATAACATACTGAATATGTTTGTAAATAAACTTATTACATGGGAAAAATTATTTGAGTGTCTACTTAGAGTCTTGGTGTAGCACTGTAGGAAAAACACTGGACTGCTAATGACAAAGTTGGTGGTTCAAACCCACCAGCTGCTCCTTGGAAATCCTATACAGAGTCTCTATGAGTCAGAACCAACTCCAAGACACTTTAACAACAACAACAAACTTAGAGTTAGCATGGTTCTAGGCACTGGTCTTGTAAGAATATGCATGGTCCTCAAGCTCATGAAGTTTGCTATTATTGAGGTGGAAAACGAACACTAAATAAATAATGAACCCCTCAAACTACTGATCTTTAAAATTTAATCCAAAAATATCCCCTGAGGTCTTCTTAAAACAAATAGTTTGGCTTAACTAGTAAAAAAAAAAAAGTCTGCCTTGAGCATTATATACTTTTAAGATCTATACAGGCTCAAACTGACAATAGCACTCAGGAAGTTAGATAGGGGCCTTAGAGGTTGGTGAGGTGATGTTAATGAGAAGAGTAAGTCACGGAAGGAGGAGAAGAATGGTTGCACAACTGGAAGAATGTAATCACTGCCATGGAACTGTACAGGTAGAAACAGTCAAATTGATGTATATTTTTCTGTAGATACTAACAACAACAACAAAATAAAATTAAGATAAAAAAAAAGAAGCATGATATCTGTAGACATTGCTAGCACTGTGAGGACAGAGTAAGCTGGGGTCACAGGATGGAGGAAGCCTTGCGGGGTGAAGGGACTACTTTAACTGGAGGCACCAAGAAGGAGGTTTGAGTTGACTGTCAAATCTACATATTCAAATTCTATTAATTAATTTCTATTTCATGCTTTCAACTTGTAATTAAGGGCTATGCTTAGCATTTCAGTTAAGCACATTTTCTTTCAAACATTCCAGTAAAGTTAATTTTTCTCATCCAACTGGCAGATCAATCAGCCTACATTAAGTAGGCTGGATAGGAGTGGTCTTGGCACATCACCAAAAATTCACAATAAATGAAAATGAAAGAGGATATATACATGGTATATGTGAGACTTGGAATTTAAGGAGGACTACTTTTGACTGGAAAATAGTAAGGATTACATGAGAGAAATTAGTTATCATTACATAGAGAGATGGGATATGGTGAGTTTGGCAGTTCAAATTCACCAGCCACTCCTTAGAAACCCTATACAGGGTGGCTATGAGTCAGAACTGACTCAACAGCACTTAACAGCAGCAGCAACCTCCATAAAGATTTTAAAAAGAATTATGGCAATCCACCTTAAAGTGCACACTAATAAGAATTGAAGGGAGGAGGGATAAGCATTGGATACAGAGTTAATTAACGTTACATGCTATAGTATTAGGCTTAATATAATTGACAATTATACTGGACTGCTAATCGTAAAACTGGTGATTCAAATCCACCGGCAACTCCTTGGAAACCTTTCACAACTCAACAACACTCAACGAGATTAAGTGTACAGCTGAGGAAACTTGTCTGTGGTGGTTATGTGCTGTGGAGTCAGTTCCGACTCATAGCAACCCTGCACAGGGTTTCTGAGGCCATAAATCTTTATGGGAGCAGAAAGCCTCATCTTTTTCCCGCGAAACAGCTGGTAGTTTCAAATTGCTGACCCTGAGGTTTGCAGCCCAATCCAGAACCACTACTATAGTCATTCACTAATTAAAGTTGTTGTTGTTAAGTGCCGTCTAGTCGGTTCCATCTCATAGTGAACCTACGCACAACACAGTGAGACACTACCCAGTCCTGCACATTCTTACAATCACTGTTAAGCTTAAGTCATTGCTGTTGCCACTGTGCCAACACATCTTGTTGGACATCTTCCTCTTTTTTGCTGACCCTCCATGTAATCAAGCATGATGTCCTTCTCCAGGGACTGGTCCCTCCTAATAATATGTCCTATTGAAAGACAAAGTCTCATCATCCTAGCTTCTAAGGAGCATACTGATTGTATGTCCTCCTACACATATTTATTTGTTTAGTGTCCCCTTGTTCTGTTTGAATGACTGCCTTGTCTATAAGGAGCTCTGGTAGCGTAGTGGTTATGAATCGGGCTGCAAACTGCAAGGCCAGCAGTTCGTAACTACCAGCTATTCCACAGGAGAAAGATGAGGCTTTCCGCTCCTGTAAAGATTTACAGCCTCGGAAACCCTGTACAGGATCGCTATGAGTCGGAACCGACCTCCACAGCACATAACAACAAAACAACAACATGAGTACAAGGAAGTGTTTTTTTTGTTGTTGTTTTTTTATACATGTTTGTGAATTGTGTGATCTTTTACATGGGAGAACATTAGTTTTACATTCAATCTATCATATATTGTTTCATTGCCATACTTCCCATCCCATCCATGAATCACCCCCAACCAAAGGGTATACCATGCAAGTCTGCCCGCCCTCACCCCCCACGGTCCTCAGCACACAGCCCCTCTCCCTCTCTGGGTCTAAAGCCATCCACCCACCTCTCCACGTCATCATCTCTGCCTCCATCTCAGGCCTCACTGCTTCTCTAGGTAGGGTCCCGCTCTCTGCTCTTCTCCATTGATGGTCCCAGGGCCCTCCACTCAAGAAAGTGTTCTTGACTATGTATTCTCCACAGTGTTGTCTGTAGCTTGTCAAAATGCATACAGTTGAAAGCCTTTGTATAGTGAATAAAGCACAGGTAACCATCTTTCTGATATTCTCTGCTTTCAGCCAAGATCCACCTGATGTCAGCATTGAAATTCTTTGTCCCACATCCTCCTTTGAATCCGGTTGAATTTCTGCCAGTTCCCTGTCAATGTACTGTTGCAACAGTATCTGAATTATTTTTAGCAAAATGTTACTTGCATGTGATATTAATGATATAGTCTGATGATTTCCAGATTCTGTTGAGTTACCTTTCTTTGAAATGAGCATAAATGTTACCTTCCAATCAACTGGCCAGGTAGCTGTCTTCAAAATTTTGTGGCACAGATGATTGAGTGCTTGCAATGCTGCATCAGTTTACTGACAAATTTCCATTTATATTCCATCAAATTCCCAGGACCTTGTTCTTTGCACCTTCAATGCACCTTTGACCTCTTCCTTCAGTGCCATTGACTCTTTTTTTCTTTTAAGGTTTTCATTGTGAATTGAGTGATCATTTACATGGAAGAACATCGGTTTTACACCATTGTTTCATTGCAATGATTACTATCTCCTCCATGCATCATCATTCAACAGTATTTGTTTCTATTCCCTCTGGGTTTTTTTGTTTTGTTTTGTTTTTGTAGCTCAAAACAAAAACACTCAGAAAAATACAATAATTTAAACAAACAAAGGGTACATTCTGCAAGCCTGTCTCTTGGCCACCAGTCTTTCTGTTTCCCTGAGACTAGAGTCCTCAGCTGCTCCCTCTCTCATGTCCTCATCTCTGCTTCTATCTATGGTGTTGCTGCTTCTCCAGATAGGGTCCTGCATTCTGCTCATTCTCTTTTACCTTGATGGTCCTAGGGTCCCCTGTTTCTGGACTGTAAGATTAACTACTCCCCCCGCCCCCTTTTTGTTTAAAAACTTCTACCTTTACAGTTGTAACCATGGCAATTAGTCATGATAATGATTACTCACTATTGAATCATAAGAATCTTATCCCAGACCTGTCTAGACAAGAGGTGGGAACTCTACCTTGCCCCACATACCTTAAACTAAACTCCCTCTTGAAAACTTGTAAGCCAATCATTTTGTGTCTTTATCACCCCCTCATTTTACATAGCCAATATCTAAGTTGCCCAGCCCAATCTACCCTGTACACAAAGGGGATAGGATTAATACTTGATGTGAAGACTCCTTCCCTCTAAATTAGTATTCTGAGCTACAATATCTATAAGTATAGGACAAGTTCATCAAATTTTAGCAATTTATACTTGTTTCCTTTATCTAAAATTGTTTTTTTTAAATCTTCGTCTAGTCAAGTTCTGACCACTGAGGCTATGTCAAATGGGTGCTATCTGCAAGTCTGGGCATTCTTGTGCATCTCCACTCACTTCATATGTACAAGTGACTTTTGATCATATTCTGTATCTTGAAAGAGTTGAACATCAACCATTTCATTTTGCTACAGTAACTCTGTGTATGTCTTCCATCTTCTTTTGATGCTTTGTGCATCATTCAGTATTCTGTCCGTTTGTTGTAGTTGTTAATTTGTTCTTAAGTGCTGTTAATTCAGTTCCAACTCACAGTAACCCTTTGTAAGGTTTCCAAAGTGTGGCAGGTGGTTTTGAATTGCCAATATTGCAGTTCAAACTGACTGTGTCGTCCAGTGCATTATCCAACAGCGCCATACCAGGACTCAGTTGTTGTTAATACAATCCTCAAATACTACAAGTCAAGACTTGAATTGTTTCTTCAGTTCTTCTGCCTTAAGAAATGCTGAGCATGTTCTTCCCCTTTGGTTTTCTAACTCCCAGGTCTTTGTACATTTCATTATACTTGACTTTGTCTTCCCGAGCAGCCCTTTGAATTTTTCTGTTCAGCTCTTTTATTTCCTCAAGTCTACCATTTGCTTTAGTAATGGTAGACTTTTAGCAATTGCTCAAATGCTTGTGAGCAAATTTCTGTGTCTCCTCTGACATCCACCTCGGTCTTTTCCTTTCTTTCTTGTCTTTTTCCTGTATGATGTTCTTGATGTCATCCCAAACTCTTCTGGTCATTAGTGTCTAATCCATCAAATCTGTTCTTGAGATGGTCTCTAAATTCTGGTGGGATATATTCAAGGTCAATTTTTGGCTCTCATAGACCTGTTTTAATTTTCTTCAGCTTCAGCCTGAACTTGCGCCTGAGCAATTGATGGTCTGCTTCACTGTCTGCCCCTGGCCTCATTTTGGCTGGAGATAAGGATCTTTTCTATCATCTCTTTCCATAGATACAGCCAATTTTATTTCTGTGTATGTCATATGATTGTGTCCATGTCATCTTTTATGTTATTTTAAAAAAGGTATTTGCAATGAAGAAGTCATTGGTCTTGCAAAATTCTATCATGTAATCTCCAGCATAGTTTATATCACCAAGGCCATGTTTTCCAACTACTGATCCGTCCTCTGTTTACAACCTTTGAATTCCAATCACCAGTAATTATCCATACATCTTGATTGCATGTTTGATACATTTCAGACTGAAGAAGTTGGTAGAATTGTTCAATTTCATCATCACTGGCTTAGTGGTTGGTGTGTAAATTTAAATAACAGTGGTATTAACTGGTCTTCCTTGAAGTTGTATGGACTTTACTCTTTCACAGACTGCATTATGCTTCAAGATAGATCTTGATATGTTCTTTTTGATGATGAATGTAATGCCATTCCCCTTCAATTTGTCATTCCCAGCATAGTCAACCATAAGATTGATACATTCAAAATGACCAATACCAATCCATTTCAGCTAATGCCTAGGATACCCATCTTTATGTGCTCTATTTCATTTTTGGCAACTTCAATTTTCCTAGATTCATACTCCATACATTCAATATCCTCATAATTAATGGATGTTTACAGTTGTTGCTCATGATTTTGAGTTGTGCACCACCAGCAAATGAAGGTTCTGAAAGCTTTACTCTGTTCACATCATCATGACCAATTCTATCTGAGGAGGCATCTCTTCCCCAGTCATATTTAGGGTGTTTTCTAACCTGAAGGGCTCATCTTCCAACATTATATCTGACTATATTGAGGTGTTTCAACATTCAATATTCTGACAATGTTCCACTGCTATTCATAGGGTTTTTAGTGGCTAAATGTTCAGAAGTAGTTGACCTCTCCTTCTTCCTAGTCTGTCTTAGTCTAGATGCTCAGCTGAAATCTGTTCAACAGGAGTGTATCCTGCTGGTATTTAAAATACTGGTGGTATATCTTCCAGCATCACAGTAGCACAAAAGCCACCACAGTACGACAAAGGGACAGATGAGTGGTGGGCTGATCAAAGAGACATGCTTAAATACATTTTGTTTTTAATAAACCCATGCATGTAAAAACTGGAACCTTAGTAGCAATACTTCTTGGCTTACCCTCATGTTCTTCTTGTTGTATGCTGTCCAGTAGGTTCTGAACCACATTGGTCCTGGATAGGGTTTTGGAGAGCGGCTGGTGGGTTTGATTGAACTGCCAACCTTAAGGATGGCAGTTCAGTGCTTATCCTACTATGCCACACCAGGATTCATATACTTACTATCATCTATTCCCCCCTAAAAAAACAAAATCTCATAGCAACCAACCCTGTATATTGTGTCTGAAGCTGTAAATATTTATGAAAACAGAAAGCCTCAGCTTTCTGAGAAATTGGAGAAGTTGGTGGGTTTAAATTGCTGACCTTGAGGTCAGCTGACCTTGAGGTTAGCATTCCAGGGCTTATTTTACAACACCACCAGGATTCCTATCCTCATATACACACATAGAATATGAAGAAACTAGGAAGAAAATACAAACCAGTAAGAGTATTATTTTATATTTTATTTATCCTAGAGTCTTGGTGGGGCACTGGAAGGCAAGGTCAGTTTGAACCACAGTTTAGTGGTTCAAACTCACCAGCCACTCCTTGGAAATCCTATACAGGGTTGCTATGAGTCAGAACTAACTCAATAGTATGTGTGAGTTGGAACTGACTCAATGGTATGTAACAACATTCTTAAATATATGCATATATGTTTTTTGTTTTGTTTTTACAAAATTAAGCAAATAAAACACCTGTAGGATTACACACTACATTTTCTACTTAATATCTGCATACAAAAGTTACCATAATGTCTATTATTCTTTTAACTACTATAACAAATCTAACATTCATTATATGGATAAACAACAGTTTATTCAAATACTCTATAATCCCCTGGTCCTCTGTATACATCTCTACACTAGCACATGTTGTTCAGTACAGTTGAGTTAGTTCTAACTCATAGTAATCCTGTATAGGGTTTCTCAGGAGTGGCTGGTGAGTTTGAACCACCAACCTTCTGGTTCTAACCAAACTTGCTGTCCAGCGCTTTATCCTACGGTGTCACATCAGGACTCCATATTGTGGTTGATGTTGTTGTTAAGTGACATCAATTTGGTTCTGACCGAAAGCAACCCTGTATAAGGTTTCCAAGGAGTGGCTGGTGAGATTGAACTGCTGACCTGTGGTTCAAACCAACTTTGCAGCACACCAGGACTCCATATTAATACATACCATAGGGCAATTACCGGTTTAGTGATGATTTCCTCTAAAAAATATTGCCTTTCTAGAGCAAGGAAAAAAATTCTTGGATAAAATGCCCAAATTAAGGCGCTATGAGTTAATGTGCTGGACTGTAAGTTCAGTTTGAACAGCAAGGTCGGTGGTTCAAGTTCACTAGCTGTGCCTCGGAAACTCTATACAGGGTAGCTATGAGTTATAATTGACTTGACGGTACTTAACAACAATACCCAAACTATTCAATAAAGGTTGCTTACAAGAATTCATTACTATTTAGGAAATGACAAATATGACAGTGTGATTTGAAAACTGGAGTCATAAAGAGATGTGAGAAATAACACCAGAAACATACATTAGAGCAGATCAGGATTTTGAACGCTGACCTAAAGATCTAATTTTTATAAGCTAAATGGATCTATTGGAGGCTTTCAAAGAGGGGATAGAAAACATTTCATGTGTATTTAAAAAAAATAATGACAAAATTATAATGAAAGGTCTAGAAAGGATAGGAGGAAAATAATTAGCTCATTTTGAGATTAAGCTGACTTCCACAAACTGCCAAATATTCATGGGCTGTTTGTGAGACCCCAACTAAAAATACCAAAAGGCCTACTAAAAATACCAAAGGCTTAGGCTATATAGAAGGCTCAGTAGAAAAATTACTGAGAGGACCTACATGCAGATAAGCAGGGAAGGGCTACAAGTGACAGCCCAGCCCTGAAGAGTAACATGTGCTAAGCTGTGATGACCGCAACATTATACTTCTGTAGACTGCTTGCTTGCTCAACCCCCCCCCCCCCCCCGCTCTTCAATAAAGAGTCCATCTCAGCCCAACTCCAGTATATAAACCCCTTGCTGTAAGACCTCAGGGCTGCTGCCACTTCTCAAGTGACACAGACCCTGCGCAGGAATAAAAGCTTTCTGCTTCAATTTGACCTCCATGTAGTGGTGCCAGTTCTTTGGGGTGCAACACTGTTGTATCTCTTTTTTTACTGTTTCACATTAAAACTCTTCCACAAAAACCATTTAATCACATAAATTTCTCATCACTAACAAAATTAGCAAGAAGTTTAAATTTGGGTCCAGAAGTCAAATTCTGGAACACTGGTGGTGTGGTGGGATAAGCACTAGACTGCTAACAACAAGGCTGGCAGTTCAAACCCAGCAGTCACTTCAAGGGTGAAAGATGGAACTTTCTGCTCTGGTAAAAATGTACAGACTTGGAAGCCCTATACAGGCTTGCAATGAATCAGAACAGACTCAACCACATCTACCAACAACAGATCAAGTCTTGAAGGTTTCAAGAATAGCTATCCAATTAGTTACAACCTCCCAAGAAACAATGGGAAGAAGAAAGAGGATAGGGATGATGGTGGAATCCTAGCTATGTTGACATTATCAAACACAGAGTGGAGGGGGCGAGGAAGAAGATTGTATAACATTGGTTGAACTACAGTGATGTAGCAATCCTGTCTACAATGTGTCTAGAAACATTTGGTCTACTAACCGATAAGTTAATGGTTTAAAAGCACTCAGAGGCATGTTGGAAGGTAGGTCTGGAGATCTGTTTCCAAAAGTTCACAGCCTTGAAAACCCTATACAGTAGTTCTACACTACACTCACTGGGTTGTCATGAGTGGAACTGATTCCATAGCAACTAACACCAACAACATGGTCATCAAAAAACAAACAAACAAACAAAACCGGCTCAATAGGCTTTAGGGCAAATTTGCATTTCAAAGGTCCTTCTTTATCTTACTTAACACTTTAAATTGCTTTTCTCCTGATACTGCACTGTCCAAACAGATTTTAGTATAGAAGCACACATCTGCTTGTTATATCTGCTATTATTGACAAATGCTTTGCATCACCAGTTAAGAAAAGAAACAATGAGTTTACAAACTAGCAGTAAAGTAGGTATCTGATTACTAATAAGATAGTTCAAACCTACCAGTCCTTCACTGAAGAAAGATGTGGCATTCTGCTTTCATAAAGACTAAGCCCTGGAATTTCTTTGAGGCAGGTCCACTTTGTCCTATAGGGTTGTTGTGAGTCAGAATTGACTAAGCAGTTAAGAGTTTTAATTTTAATTAAACATACTTTCTATGAAGAGCACAAGTGGAATGCGGGACCTAATCCAGAGAAGCAAAGACACCAGAGATAGAAGCAGAGATGGGGGAAAAGCAGGTTAGGAAACTGCTTTAAAACCGATTCATGTAAATCCTATAATAATCCTTTCAAACTTACAAGCTGATTACTTTAAAAAAAAAAAAATA
>NW_006408751.1:4116629-4134991 GCF_000296735.1 Chrysochloris asiatica
AATTTCATAGTTCATTTTCTGAAAAAAAGAGACCGCACAGAAAGGATGAAACAATGGTATGGAAAGTTACCGTTCTCTCCAACTGAATGCTTTATTGCAGACTTATTGCTTCCATGTGTTTCAAAAGGAAAAGGGAAAAAAAACAAAACTTTACGCCAACCCCAATCCCCTAAAATTTTGGCGCCCTTATAGAAGAGCACTGAATCCAGAAAAAAAAGAAACCATTTTTTATTATCACATAATCCTATCAGAGTCAAGATTTATTTCACCATTAAGGGAGTGTTTGCAAATTAATAATAGAGGCTGCTTTCCACACTTTCTAGAAGATGTACTATTCAGAAATATGACAAATTATTATATTTTAATAATTATATAAATAATATCTATTATGAATATGGTATTCTAGAATACATAATACAAATTATTTGGGGAAATATTAAAATTTATGAGGTTAACATAATTTTTTGCACATTAAAGAAATTCCTTTTTGAAAAGCTGTAGTTAGATAAAGCTGATGAATACAAATACCACTGTGTCTTACACTTGTTTGCTAGAGGAGCAAAACCCGTGAAGAATATCTAAATAAATATTTAAATACAGAGACTTATTTCAAGGAAATGGCTCATGCAGTTGTGGAAGCTAGCAAGTCCCAAATTCATGGGGCAAGTATCAGACTGAAGGTTTTTCCTGATTCATATGGTTGCAGGGGCTGATGAACCCAAAATCAGCAAGTTAGACAGAGCAGACTGCTAGTTCACATACCAAGAAGACAGATCAGAGTTTGAGGGAGGATGGAGAGAGAGTGAATTTTGCCAGGACATCTATATATTGAATGCAGTACACACTACCAAGGAAACTCCCCTTACAGCCTATCACATGATACTGAGAAACATGGCATAACATTAATCATCACAGAACAGCCCTTGTCAAACCGACACCAATACATACCTCATTAAACCTTACGTAATCTAAAATTAAGACAATTATAAAGTCATACTTGCACCTAACATGCTAAAATGCATACAACCAAAAACACACTAGTCCTGTTTGCATCTTATATCTTATAGTAAATTATGAAATAAGGGATGAAAGCAAAAATATTTGCTATATGCATATACACAGACACACACATATAGAGAGAATGATAATAAAAGGAAACACGAAACATAATTAATAGCACTAATTTCTATAATCGGTCATGTGGTCATCACTGGTATTTAGAACTATCTTTTTCAACCATTCATTACATATTCCCTTTGTCCTCAGGAAGAACCTCACCAGGTCATGGATCTTTGGATGATATGGTGACCCAAACCTTCATTCCAAAAGGGTCTGTACCATTAGAAGTTATGTTGGCATTGGGCTGCTATAGTTTCTCATTGACTTTAATAATACGGCATGGTACTACTATCCTGTATTCAAGACATACTCTTCTTTACCTCCTTATATTATGTCAATCCAATTTCCCCTTGGCAATCAGGACCAATTACACCACCCAATACAGTTATTCCCTTCTTTCCCTGATAATCCAGAGGCATGAGGAACCCAAAGTTACAGGGTGGCATTCTTAAGCTCCAGTTCAATGGGATCAATGTCTCCTAGTGGGAGACTTCCTCCCTTTGAATTTGAACTAAAACGTTTAGGCCCACAGTGTTGTGGTGATAGCAAGCAGAACTTTACAAATGGGTCAACTAGGAATAACAGTGAGTGCAGTACCACTCTCATCTCTACCCCTTGATTCCTAAATCCATGAATAGTGATTATTGGAAACACAGTATCATATATTGAGCATTATATCAGAGCCTATACAGCATCCTGGAGAATATTGCCCCAACCCTGCAATCTCTATCTATATCTTCAGAAGCCCAGTCCATCAGTCTGTCAAATCAGATGGTTCAAAGGATGACAGGGAACATGATAACACCAGTGAATTCCATCAGCATGGGCCCAGTGCCATACCTCATTCTGGAGCAATGCTATTTGGGTATGATGACATTCTGTAAGTTCACAGATGGTAGTTTTGCTACAAGTAATGCATGCAGTGAAGACAAATCCATATCTAGAGTAAATGTATATTGCAGTAAGAACGAAATGCTGCTTTTCCATTATGGAAGCTATCAATTGTAATCAACTGGCTACCAGGTTGCTGACTGATCTCCCTAGGAATGGAGCCATATCGGGAACTCTGTGTTGGTCTCTGATGCTGTGAGACTGCACATTCAACAATGTCTATATCCAAGTCGGCCTTGGTGAGAAATCCAAGTTACTGAGACCAGGCATAAAACTCCATACCTGTCAGTGCCCACTTTGCTCATGAGTCCATTGGGTAATGATACGAGTGGCTGAAGAAAAAGGCTGACTGGTCTTAATAGAATTCTATCTATTAGATTGTTAAAACACTCCTCTGCCAAAGTCACACTTTGGTGAGCATTTACATGGGACACAAATATCTTCACTTCTTTGGGCCATTCAGGTAAGTCTACAAATGCCTCTTCCTCAGCAATTTTTCAATCATGCTTTCTCCAAGTTCTTCACCATCCAAACAAACCAGTGGACACAGACCATGGATCAGTATATACTCACCCATATGGCCATATCTCCTTCTAAGCAAAATTAATAAACAAGTACATGGTTCAAAGTTCAGCCTACTGGGAGGATTTCCTTTCAACACTGTCATTCCAGGATGTCCCAGATAGGGGCTGCAATGCAGCTGCTGTTCATGACGCCATACTGCACAGAAACAACTGTAAACTAGGCACCAGGTCTCCCTTTCTTAGTCAGCTGATTAAAATTAACTCCCATGATGCCGTGCAGACTAAGAGATTGAAGGTATTATGACAGGATTGGGGACCATAGATATTTGGGTCACTTCTTCCTGTAACTTATTTGTGCTTTCAAGTCCTTCTTGAGCTTGATTTCATATATAACACTTCCATTTAACAGTGAAGTACTATTGTGTACATCAGATTTTATGACTCTGGATCACAAAATTCAGTTGATGATAGGTAGCTCTGGCCATATACTGACTCTACTAAGGCCCACTAAGAAGCCAAAAGCTGTTTCTTAAAGTGATAGTAGTTATCTGCAAAGAACAGCAGAGCTTTGCGCAAAACCTTACGGGTCTGTGCTGCGATTCATCACTAAGGACCTGCCAAAGACTCCAGTATCTTAATCTCCTTCTGCAATTTCACAAACCATTGGATCAGCCAGATCATATGGCCTACATGGAAGTGTGATTTGCATAGAAGTGTAAACCTTCTCATGTTGAGAAGTAAGGCCTTCTTTTGTTCTGGGACCCACTCAAAACTAGCAGCTTTTGAAGTCACTTAATAAACAAGTAAGAGTACCACACCCAAATGAGGGATAGGTTGCCTCCAAAATCCAAAACAGCCCACAGGGCATTGTGCTTTCTTTGTAGTTGTATAGGGGACTGGTTTCAACAATTTTTCTTTCACATTAGAAAGAATAGCTCAACGTACCCCACACCACTGGATCACTGGAAATTTCAGTGAGGTGAAAGTCACCCAAATTTTTGTTGGTTTAGTTTTCCATAATCTAGTGGTGCTGTGAAGTACTAGAATGCAACTGTAGGAAAAGCACTGAAGTGCTAATTGCAAGGTCAGCAGTTCAAACTGTCTGTCTGCACCTTGGAAATCCTATAAAGGGTTGCTAGGAGTCGGAACTACCTCAACAGCACTTAAAAACTACAATAATAAGTGGCGCTGTAGGATAAGCACTGGACTGTTAACAAGGTTGCTGGTTCAAACCCACTAGTCGCTCCTTGGAAACCCTACGCTGGGTTGCTATGAGCTAGAACTGACTTGATGAGAGTTAACAACAACAGCAACAATCACACAAATTTGTTGTCAATACACCTTCCTTACTAGGACCAACCACCAAAATGGCATCAATGTTATGAATCAATGTGATGTCATATGGAAGGGTAAAGTGATCAAGGTACCTGTGGATTAAGTTATGATATAGTGCTGGAAAGTGGATATATCTCTGAAGTAGGGCAGTGCAGGTGTATTGCTGACTCAATGGCACCTAACAACAACAACAACCATAGGGTGTAATTAGGCCTATTAGCAGTTAGGTGTCTTAACCCAGTTAGGACAGTTTCCACTGTTAAATCTAACATATATAAAATAGCAATCATAATAGTCTTCCAAGGTAATGGGGCTCCCTTCGTAAATTTGTTCCTAACTGTTATTGTAAATGGTCTTCTAGTTATTCCATGGGTGGATCTTTGGATCTAACCTGATAAATCTACTTCACATGCAAACTTTGTTAAGCTCTTAGATAAGTTTTCCTACAGTATACCAAGGCAAGTCTGGTACTTCACCTTGATTCAGTATAGGCCACCACATAATGTGTGCTTCAATGAACCAAGCAAATAAACTACTAGATCTTTTTCTAAACTCTTGAGCTGAAACACCAAATGAAGAACCTGTGCTTAGTGAGTCTGTATCAGTAAACTCAAATTGATCTCACATTATGTTTTCTGCACCATTATCCCATAACCTTTAACAGTCAGTCTCACACATACAAGGGACAAAAAGTTCACGGAAACATGGAATTAGAAGATAATGTAATATTTCTATAAACTTTTGAAGTCTTTTCGGATTCCCCTGATTTCTGTTGGCATTCCTGTGGTACTGTGAATTTACTTGATAATGGCTTTTCTATCCAAAGTGATCTTGTTGTTGTGAAGTGTCATTGAGTCCGTTTCAACTCATAATGATCCAGTAGAGTTTCCAAGGAGCAGCTGGTAAGTTTGAACTGCGACTCAAAGGCACTTAACAACAGCAACCTCATGATTCAAACTAACCTTGCAGTCCTGTGCTTATCCTACAGCACTACAGCACGACTCCATTGTCTCCCACCAAAAGACTGGATCAGAATATGCAAATAGGGTGTACAGGACTCTAATGTTGGGATTGGTTGGCTTTGCCATCCTACTAAGTTTAAAAAGTGCCATCACAACAGCAGGAAGAGCCAATCCAAGAAAGAAGAGTCATGATTGGAGCACACGATTCCTACCTGGAAAAGCAGTGATGGCAGAGACAAAGCAGCCATGGGCTTGCAGGCCCAAAGACTACCTACATGCAGGAAACTAGCTTGCAAAATGTGTCCTTTGGGCATTTACAGACAGCAGTAAAGGAGCTTTGTAACACTTGCCAAAGAAGGGCAGTGGCCAAAGGGTCAAAAGACTGAGAGGCCAAAAATAAGAGCAAGGCATGTCTGCAGTACGGCAGAGAAGAGGTATTCCTGATTGTTGCATCCTGAGTTATTTCTGATCTTGTATTGCACCCTGGCCACTTCCTTAATCAACTTCATTATCATGAGTATTTTCTATAAGTTGTTTGACCATGGCAATGGGATTATTGAACACAGCAGAGAAGTAGATATTGAGGGCGGAACCATTGGTATCAGAATAGGATAAAGAAGATTGTAGGGTGAAGGCATGTCTGACCTCATTCAGAGCAAGTCAGACACGGCCTCCATGCCATTTTTGCAACCCCAAACCTACTGCGATTGAGTCAATTCTGAGTCATGGTGACCCTAGTTAGGGTTTCCAAGACTGTAAATCTTTATGGGAGCAGACAGCCTCATCTTTCTCCTGTGGCGTTGCTGGTGGGTTTGGACCATTAACCAATGGTTATCCTACAGCACCCCCAGGGATCCCTATATTAGAAAAATTAGAAAAATCAAGAAATTATTTTGGAATGAAAGGCATCTTCTTCTGGTTCACATTTTGCAATTAACCTCTTAGGATTCCCTAGGACTTAAGTCTAGTTACAGGTTCTAGAATTAAAAATGGATGGATGGGGTGGCTCCAGGGGACATTCAACAGCATCTTGTAAGACATTTGCTTCAGATGATGCTCCAGGCTCCATCCCAGGGTGTATCTCACTCACTGCCTTTGAGGAGGTTAGAGGATAACAAGGTGGGTGCAGGATCAAGATGGGTGGGGTGAGCTTTGCCAGAATATTCATATATATTGGATGTAGGCCACACCCACAAGGAAACGTCATTTCCATTAGATCATAAAATGGAGGATCATTAAATAACACTGAGACTCATGATCAAGTCAAGGTGACATAACAAAAACCATGATAACCACAAAAAACGAATTCACACAGTTTTCTTAAACAATGACACCTTTGCTCAAACTAGACAGAGAAAAGGTCAAGGGATGACTGAAACTTTGGTACCTTTGCTATTTTTCACAAGTCAGGGTTCACAATGCATCAGTCTCTAAAAGAAGCATGTCTCCAAGTTTCAGTATGTGTCAAATGAAAGGAAAAAGTTCCTTTATCCCAAAGTGAGAACAGATGGGAATGTAAAATGAGATAAAAAGAGACAGTGAAGCTCTTGATGACTGACCAAGAAATCTTCCCTACTGGGGGGGCCAAATACACTGGACTTCCGCTTATTCTGCTTCCCAGTTATCTTCCAAAATAAATCCAGTAAGAATGCACTGTTTTTTATTTTTATAAATTTTACAAAGAAGTAACTGATAAACATAAGTAAAAAAAAAAGTTTTATGTCTACTCAATATAGTCTTTGGGTCACATGTGTGTATTTAGCATTAGTTCAAACTAAAACTGTTAACAATTTTTTCAGCTAATAAAATAACTGGCTTTAGGAAAAAGTAATGACAGGTATGAACAAACTTAAGATGTGGACACTGAACTCCTCATATGATGAGAGAGTCATCTGTCATGAATTAAATTTCATCTTAAAGTTTAACTGAAAGCATCTTTTAATAGATATGCAAGTAACACTTCCTGTACCTAGGAAAAAAGATATATTACTTTATTTGAAATTAAATTTTATATAGCATGATAAAATTTTTCTATCTAAAATGACCACCTATAAACTTAAAAGACCACTACGTGCTATGTTCTCTGCAATATTGTTTTCTGATGTCCACACAGGTAATATTTTAAATAAAACAGAAAGGGGAGTTCTGTAATTTGAACACATTTAAAGAGTAATTTTATTCTTAGCAATTATTCTATTAAAAATGCTTTTTTTCAGAGCAACTGTGTAGGATTTACCAATAGCTTTTTAAACCTCCCACATACCTTACAGAAATAGTATTTGTGGACATTTTGTTTTGTTTTTGCTCATTTTCATATACAAATCACATTTGTTGATACAATAATGAGAATATATTTTAATCAGCAAAACTCAAAATTTAAAAGTCCTGGTATAATGCCACAGGTCAATGTACTGGACTGTAAGGTCCGTTTGAATCGCAAGGTCTGCAAGTAACAGCAACAACTAAAACATCTTAAATTTTCAGAATGTTCTAATTCATAATTTCAAATTTTAATGAAAATTCTCCCTGCAGTTCAAGAAAGTTGGTTTTCAGTATCTTTGTCTTTCTTTTAAAACATTCTAAATGCACAACAAAAAGAAATACAGAAAAAGGAGTTGTTCCAAATCAGTGATTCCAGTTTGAACAATCCAAGGCACTCACATCAGATACAAGGTTCACTTACAATAGGGAACACTGCCTTCTACAGAGCAAATGCTCAATAGATCACATTTAGTTGAATACTGCATTAAAACATAATTGAAAAGTAGATTTTATTATTCTGATAACTCTAAATTACATGTAACTGTCACTACTCAAAAAAAGAAGAAAGAATTTCTCAAGGCATCTAGCTTTTTCCCCTCCCTCCATTATCAATATAAAAAGAGCCACAATAGGCAAACGTTTGCAAATACTGTGATGATTTAATTTTATTAGAATTCACTTTCTACATTTTCCGTAAGTATAAACAGAATCTGAATGAGGAAAATACAACTCTGCCTTTTCACATTCCTGATCACATTTATTTTCTTATTAATGAAACCAAATTCTATATGCCACCATTGTTAAATGTAGATTTCTCTAGAGATTTTACAGAGGTGCCCTAATTCATTTTGTGGTTAGTTGGTTCAATAATTTTTACATGGAAAACAAAAAGCAATTTATAATGACTCTAAAATTTCTACCTTCATCTTGGGACAGGGAGGACTTTGAATAAAAGTAAACACACACACACACACACACTGAACATTTACTCAAAATTCTTGCTCTAGTCCCAGATCATCTGTCTTCGTAAACTGGGTGAGTTATAATCACTCGGGAGAGAAAATGCCTATCTGTGAAACGTATACAGTTTTTTAAGATGAATAGTTTTCTAACTACAGAGTACATATTCCTACGGGTCCATGGGGAGTCCTGGTGTGGTGCTATGGGTTAATGCAGCAGACTGCAAGGGTCTTTGGGTATGTTCTTGGGAGAGTGCCACCAGATGTCTTTTTTGTTGTTGTTTATTTTGTTTCATTTTCTTCATATTTATGATATAAGTATGATTATATTCTGTATAATCTCACCTACACCGTTCATCCCAGATTTTGATCATATAACTTCAGAACGATTTTGAGGCTGTACTCATGGTCTGATTGGTTTTAACTGACTGTAATGTTGATAATGTCTAACCCTTAATACAGTGTTTCTCAAACCGACATTCACAAATATAGTCTTGGAGCTGGAAGATAGTTTTTTCCATGAACATAAACCAATATATAATTCAAAAGAGACAGTAGATTAGATAACTATTCTAATCCTTGTTCTTTTTGAAAAATGTTGCATCTTAATACAGTTTCCAAAAATTTATGGGGAAAAAAGTTTTATAAGCATTCTTTAAAAAATTTACCAGGAGAATTGTCATTTCTAATTTGAACTATGCTATAATTTTTCCATTTACATTTAAATGCATATGAAATGTCTGCCATAACAATAAGATAGTATTTAATGAACAAAATGAACAGAGCTCTCAAAGTTTATACTGGCAACTGTGTTTCAAATGGTTTAGTGGACTTCATATTAACAATAAAAAGTTCTGGGTGTTTTTTTGTTTTTTTTTTTCCAGTTCTACCACTGATGTAAAATAAAATCTTGGTATTAGTGTGAATCAATCTTGCAAAACTCCATTATTGACAGGATTAGTGCAGTACCCTACTCAGTGAATAAAATGTATACTAAATAATGATACTCATGCTACCTAATGAGAAATGATAAAAACAGAAAAACACTACATCAACACAACTCGGATACTTGTTTTCTTTAATTTAGGAAGAGATTGTAACAAATAAAAATAATAGTATAATACTGTTTCTGACAATGTAATTATATATTCTTTAGATCTAGCTTTAAATTATTTTTATTTACTTCACATGATTTTGCTAATTTGCATTTAAAAGATATTGGTAGAAATAATGGTTTGATAATTAAAAGTTTAAAAATAAAAACCTACTATTATTAATAAATCATATTTTATATCTAGTTATTAAACTAAAGAATGCTGCACTTAAATGTATCTTAATAATAAAAGCATCTTAACCCCAATAAAAATAAAATACTTATAAACTGTAAAGATATTCTGAATATAAAAAATCATATTAATAGCCTGAATTTCAAAATGTAAAATATAAGAAAAAAAGAATACACCTTTAAACTATCATATTCGTACCTGTAATACAAATGTAAATAGAAGTTGTAAAGAAAAATCCCCCAGAAAGTAGTATTTAGGAATTTTTTTTCAGAAGTAGCATCTTAAGTGAATAAATTTAAAAAGATACATTATTATATCATTTCTAAAGCACTGCCAATTGTATGTCATGATTTGATTATTAAACTATTAAATTAAAATAATTATTATAAAATTATTACATTTTAACTATTGACTTAACAGATTCTTTTACTATGAATGTAAAAATCAAAGGTCAATTTCAATCAACATATTTTAGAACAATCTTAAGTTTTGTTAAAGGAGAAATATTTGAAATAAAAAGACTTTCTTTTTCACATGAACCTACAAACTTAGTGAAGTTGGTTTATTAAACACAAACATTCTTTCCAGAAAGGATTTGTTTTTAGCTTTTATTATTTTAAGATTTCTTTTATAGATGGCATAATTAGACCATTAACTAAAGAATATGTAGGGTAAGAATGGAGAACTGTCGATTTCCAAAAGTGCATATATTGTGATAAGTAAATTTTCCTCCTGGAAAAATGTTTGCAGAAGCACAACTTTAGAACTGGTGCCAAAAAGTTACTCTACCTGAACTGTGGAGCTGATCTCCGATGCAAAGCCGCCTGTCAAGGGAGCCTCATGACTGATCAGCAGCCGCCCAGTTTTGATTACAGACTGAAAAAGAGAAGGAAAACCTAATGCTAAAGAGTCCATAAATTTCAAGTTCATGATGGTAATTTTAATTCAGTAATAAACATAATCATTTAAATTCAGTAGATATTATGAAAATCCACATTCCTATTATATTACAAAAAAGTTACAATTCTCTTTCAACTTGATAGTTCTCTGATTTCCGTATTTACAAAAGCTTTCAATATTGCTTATAATTATAAAAGAAAAAATAAGATTTGCTATTCATTGTATGTTGCTAAAAATAGAAATCCATCATTATAAAATATTTTTGCTAATAACTGAATTATTATTTCATATTTTCATATAAAATATTTATTTTTCTTTTATATTACATCAACAATAAAAGTGTTTTTGTTCATTGGGGTATTAGTTTATAAATAACAACATTCTTAGAATATACTGTTTTATGGGGAATGAAACCACAAAAACAGTCTATCATAAAAGTTGTAGCAAAAAGAAGCTGAACCTACTAGCTATTCGGAGAAATCACCACAAAAGTAAAAACATTATAACCCTTTTAGTTCCTGTACACTAAAATCCTGTTAATGACTACAATTCTTTTAATATAGAAAATGTCACAAATAATAAAGATGGATTTCTAACAGTTGCTGGATGTGGTTGTTCACACTGTGTATAATATACTCTGTACAATAATGAATCAAAAAGTATAGCAATGATATCATAGCAAAATGCCAGCTGTGCTGGAAAGTAAAACAGTATTAAAATCAACAGCAAGCAACTGCTTAAAATATATTGAACAATTACCAGATTACCAAAGAGAAATGGAATTTCTAATAATTTGATATCACCTTTCTTAAATTCTGTTATTAATATATGACTATGAAATAAAATCTTCTAAACAAAAAAATACAAATGGAGATATACATAAATTGAAATTTTTCCTTCTTTCTAGGCAATTACAGCTTAGAATTTAAAAGAAGCATTTTCAGCCAACAAATGTTAATTCCCAAGATATGATCAGCAGTTATGCCAAAATAAGGTGCTATATATATGCTATGGGTCGGAACCGACTCGACGGCACTTAACAACAACAACAACAACAATATATCTAATAAGTAAATGGTGACTAAGGGCATAAAATTTTATTAACACCTTAACTAATATTCCTTTGTCACAAAAAAACACTAAACTTGGATTACTGGCATTTAGCTTTTTGTAAGTGTGATAAATTACGCTGTTTTTGAAAACCATGCATTAAAGTTAATACATCTGCACAGAAATATAAAGAAACAAAAATTTCATTAAAAAACAATTGCATTTTATTTTCTAAAAGATGTCCTGAACTTAAGGCTCAATGGTTTGAATTTTTTTAAAAAGAAAGAAAGGCAGATTTAACCATCAGACTTTTCCCCACAGCTCTGCAATCTGGAGTTCTACCAACTTAAAAGTGCCTAAAATGTCATATCAAAAATCCATCCAAGTGAGATGGTGCATCTTAAATTTCTAGTCAGTACAAATGAGAAACTTCTCTAAAAATGCTGCTATTGTCTTAACAATGGATTAGTCCTTTTTATCTGAAGTGAGGTCCATCTAAGGTCAAATGATAGCATTTACAAGGGTCCCTAAGGACTGACAAGCAACCCAAAGCCTAAGCTTCCTGTGAAGTACAGAATATAATGGGAAACAAAGCATAGATGTACCCAGAACAAAAGTTTACAGACCCTTTGGGGTGCAAGTCACATGGATAAAATTTGGATGCATTCTGAGTATCCTTCAGCAGGAGAATGGCTAAATAAACTATCCCAATAAGAGAGCACTGAGTCCTGTGTGGCGCTGCAGGTTAATGCGCCAGACTGCAAAGCCGTTTGAACTGCAAGGTCGGTGGTTCAAGCTCACCAGCTACTCCTCGGAAACCCTATTACACGGTCACTATGGGTTGGAACCCATTCTACAGCATGTAACAACAACAACAACATAAGAGAGCACCACAAAAATATGATACTGTGTGCATACGCGCACACACACACACACATATATCAACATAAAAGATGACCAAGCTAATTGATAAAATAATCATGTTGCCTAACAATATAATCCATTTTTGTTAAAACAACAATCACAGAGATAAGGACTAGAGTAAGACACACACGCATTTGTACACACCAGCAGTTCCTCAGAAGCCCTATACAGGGTCGCTATGGGTCCGAATGGACTTAATGGTACTTAACAACAGCAATCTATCTATAGAATCCTAGTATGGCACTATAGGATAAACAATGGATAGAAAGGTAGGTTTAAAGTTCAAGGTCAGCAGTTCAAACACACCAGCTATTCCTTGGAAACTCTATACAGGGTCACTATGAATTAGAACCGATTCAACACTACAAAACAACAACAATCTATACTGGAATTCAAGTGTGGTGCTGTAGATAAACACCTGAGTGCTAACCTCAAGTTGGCGCTCCTTTGGAAACCCTATACAGGGTCAATATGAGTTGGCACTGACTCCATGGAAGTTAACAACAACAACATCTATCTATGGGAGAAAGATGAGGTTTTTCTGCTCCCATAAAGATTTATAGCCTCAGAAACCCTATACAAGGTCACTATGAGTCAGAACCGACTCAATGGCACTTAAAAACAACAACATGTGTGTAAACAGTCTGTGCTGAGGAATGGCATTAAAGGAAGTGTGGGGCATGGACTTTGCATTTCACTTTATGACTTTTTATATTGGTAAAAAAATTCCTAATAAGCCCCAATTCATTATTTTTTTTAAAAAGGGGAAAGTCTTTGTTTTCCTCATGGGAAACATTTCCTGGTAATTAGAATGCATTCATATTAATGGTCACAGATACGTGTTAGGATACAGTCACTGTGTCATGATTTCCCAGGACTAGTTTCACTTAAACTCTAGCAGCAAACAGGTACAAGCAAAATATAGGGAGCCAGTTTTCTAGTCCCATTCTCTCCACACCTCATGCTTTGAACGTGTCTGATGTAAACACGGTTTTCTCAGTTGAAGAGTTACACGGACACACATGGAAGTAATTCCATAAACACCAAGAGATAGAAAATAGATACAACGGAAAGGAATAATACTTTTGTGGAAATTGTTACTGTGTACAACCAGAGAAAAAGGAGACAGTGCAGTCACAAGAGAGGTATCAAAATTTAAGGACCAAATCAGAAATCATAATTGTCACAGGGATTGCTATACCAGGCACTGAGCTGAGCCTTTTCCTTTCATTACCTCATTTCATTTGTACAGGACTTAAGTTTATTCTGACTTATTGAGATCATCTCTAGAACTTACAAATTATCAAAATGCATTAAATAAAGCTCCATCAGGATTTGGAAAAAATACCAAAATTTAAATGCAACACATATTTTCACAGTCATACCCTTAGAGCATTAGTATATATTATATTGAAGATTGTTTTGAATAAAAGTCAGCCATTTCACAGGCAGAAGATAAAAATTAAAGTTAATACAAGCTTTTTATAGTTATAATTTTAATTTACTAAAACTCACACATTTATTTTCTATAGCACTGTAAGAAATTATTAACACTTTTTAATAATGTGATGAGGTACTACAAAAACCTACAAAACAACATACTTTTTCAACTTGCTCAGACATTTGATTTTCATACATCTAAGCAAATGACATGCAGCTGCAGGAAAATTTAACTAAATTTAATATTATGATGTACTTAGTAAAATTAATATGGTGCTTTTCAATGGAGGTATTCATTAACCTTTAAAAAATATAGATAGAAATATGAATAACATTTTAAATATTATTTCTTTAGAAAAATTCTATTTTTCTCTTGGGAAAAACATTTAAAAGAGTTTAAACAATTTTTTAACATGAAAGCTGAAACTATCAAAGCCAGGAAAGAATACCAAGTAAGGCTGGATTTCCCAGTATCTGCTGCTTCAGCCATTTACTTCTAAGAAGGCCTCCTGTACTCTAAGCCAAAGGCAGGCGGAGTGCCAGCAAGAGAAAGGTGACAAGTGGAACCAAGGTGAGTTAAGCCCGTTAAGGATTGTTGTTGCTGTTATGTGCTATCAAGCTGGTTCCAACTCCTAGCAACCCTATTTAGGATTTCTGAGGAACAGCCAGTGGGTTTGAACCGCTGACTTTGCAGTTAGAAGTTCTGTATTAATCCTACATTGCCACATGATTTAAGATTCGGACTGTAAAGAACTGTTCTCTGCATCATCCTATACTATAAAACAAAAATCATTTGTCCTTCACAATAACTCCAGATTATCTGTAAAAACAACAACTTGAAAAATGGTTCTGCAAGGCATAGAGTTAACCAGACTGTGACTGCTAAAACAGTCAACACTGCTCTGCTCCAATTTCTCCCATATAGCATCACCAGGAAGTTATTCATTCCCTCCACCAGTGTATCAGTAGCCTCCTATCACAAGCAGATCAATCAAAAACTTGGTATTGAACACAAGACACTGCTAACAACAGAAAAATCACAGATCACACTTCCAATAGAACTTCTGAGAATGACTTGGCCACTCCATGATCTACCCACTGGCCATTTCTTATGCATATGTCTTTATATGGCCATAAATTAAGCTATTTTCGATAATAAGTAGCAGAATATTCCAAACATGGTAGACACAAAGAAAAGTTAAATCTATTAGAATAATTGTTTAATTAATGATATTAAGCATAGTCACCTTTTTAGCATATGCTTTCTTAGCAAAATCCGTACAGGAGTGTATTTCAGATCATTCCAGACAAAAATTGTTATGAATTAATAGGCTCCAAAATGATGGCATTTTAACATAGCTTAAACAACAGGCTATCTGAGATGATAACAGCTGCTAAGTTATATCTCCTTAAAATGATTACACAGACTTTGGCTGCACAAAACTGGACATATGTTTTAGTGAATGTAGCCTTTAAAGATTTTAACACAATTCAACCAAGAAAGCTGTTAAACTGTCATTGCATGAGAAAATGATACAGAAAGACAGATCATTAAGCTTGCATATGCCTGAAAGAGCAACAGCGACATTCAAAAAGAAAAAAAAAAAATTTTTTTTTTCTTACTTAACATCTATAGCAGTATTTTTTCCCCCTATAGAGCAATTCAACCTTAAAATCACCAAGTTCAGCAGCCTATTCTATAAGAAAGTAATACTTTGGGTAAGCAATTTATAGCCCTTTTAACATTTTCTGACTGAAAAAGCTAATGAAAAGCAAAAGAAACATCAAAGCTAACCATTACCAGAATCTGGAATCAAAAGAGCCATATGTAGGTACACACATATATAAACAGAATTAATAGTAAAAGTCTTAACACTTATATTTCATTAATCAAAAAAATTAACAATTATATATAGAATCATTAAGAATACTTTTTATAGAATACAGCATCCTTAAGGATACTTAAAGTGAATTCCAAAGAGCATTGCATATGAACCAGGTAAATTTTTGAAACATTTTCTTATTTAGTCTCCAAATGCATTTAACAAATTAGCAAGAAAAATCTCATAAATCCCCACAGGCTAACAAACATATTAATATTTTAGTAAGTAACTATTCTAAAGATGGTATCTTGTTAAGAGCTGTTGAGTCAGTTCCAACTCAATGCGACTCTGTATAGGAAAACAACTGGTGGGTTTAAACAGCCAACCTTATGGTTAGCAGTCCAATGCTTATCCTACAGTGCCACACCAGGACCCTGAAGATGGTATTATAACTGTTGTTGTTGTTAGACGCAGTCGAGTTGGTTCCAACTCAAAGTGACCCTGGATAGTGTTTCCGACGAGCAGCTGGAGGGTTTGAACTGCTGATCTTGTGGCTCACAGTCCAGTGCTGATCCTACAGCACCACACCAGGAGTCCAAAGATGGCATGTTGTTGTTGTTAAGTGCTGTCGAGTCAGTTCCAATCCATAGCAACTCTGTATAGGGTTTCCGATGAGTGGCTGGTGAGCTTGAACTGCCAATCTTGCGGTTCAAACTGACTTTGCAGTCCAACACATTAATCCACAGTGCCACATCAGAATTCCCTAATATGGAATGTTGTTGTCGTTGGTGTTAAGTGCCATCGAGTCTTTTCCGACCCATAGTGACCCTGTATAGGGTTTCCGAGGAGCAGCTGGTGAGCTTGAACTGCCGACCTAGCAGTTCAAACCAACTTTGCAATCCAGTGCATTAACCCATAGCACCACACCAGGACTCCAACTATGGCATAGAACCAAGCAAAGTTTTGTTCTGTTATACAAAGGGTCACCATAAGTAGGAGCCAACTCAACAGCAGCTAATAACATGAAATCACTATTACTAATCAGCATGACTTTCACATGTTATTGGACAACTGGCTAATATTCCACTGGAGCAACATTGGAGAATGCTAAAAGAGAGAGAACAGTAATAAACGCCAGACAAAGTTCTGAAAAGTCCATTTTGGCAAAGACTTGAATGATGGAGTTACATACAAATCTTTCAGCAAAGTGGCACAAAGTGAGAAAAACTAAAACCTCTGGGTTTTATTACCCAGGTGGAAAGAGCAAGCTGAGCATAAAAAGAGACTAGAATGAGGCCAATAGTAGAAGCATAAGCAAATAAGACTGACATAGAAACGAAATGTTTGGAAAATTATCAGACAACTTCATTGTTTAATTCTCCCTGAATAAATTGTGCTAATCAGAACTAGCATTATGGAAAGCCCACTTTTTCAAAAATTAAAAATGGACAATGGTCTGAGATATACTTAAAACAATTTCCGATAAACAAGTTTCACTTAAGTGATCTTACTATTTCAGCATATGCTTCCATAGTGTCGGGCCACTGAATACTCTGTGAACATGTCCAAGGCTTGCCTGCTCTTTAACTTCCTTTGCTAAGTGGGCAGAGACTTTCTACCTCTTCAGCAACATCCATTTCACATAACTTCCAGTCCAGTGCCCCTAAAGTAGCTGGGTTTTCCCTTATTTTAAATCCTATGGTATATTTTCTCTTTTCATATCAGATTATCTATACACTAGGGCCATTTTTCTAAGAGCTGACAACGTAAAGACATTCTATGAAACTTAAAACCAAAGTAAAATGTCAAAGAGTCAAGTAATGGGGTCAAGGCAGCACACACTGTTTATGCCACTCTTAGGAACACAAGTACTTAAGTTATCTCTATTTTATCATTCCTTCCAACCATACTTTAAATTAAAATCTGAGAACAGGGACCCAGTGGTTTTATAGTTGCAGCTACTGGACCACAAGGTCAGTTTGAATCACATGGTTGGTGTCTCAAACCCACCAGCTACTGCTCAGTAACCCTATACAAGATCGCTAAGGGTTGGAACTGACTGGACAGCACTTAACAATAATAACAACATAGAACATGTCGTTGCTTGGTGCCAATGAGCTGGTTTCCACCCATAGTGACCTTATGTGCAACTGAACAGCACACTGCCAGGTCCTGTGTCATCCTCACAATGGTTATTATGCTTGAGCCTAGTTTTCAGTATTACTTTAAAATACATCCATAAACATATACCCAATCTCCACTTCAAATCTCTCAATTTCTTTTTCTGGTAAGAAGACTTATAACATGTCATTTACATATTAATACTGTCAAATTCCATGTTGCAGATTTTTGTAAAATCGTAAGAACTATTTTTAAAACAAACAGTGCTTTTGAAATATAATCAAGTTGTTGTATATTCTAAATCTTCAGCTACCTTGGGCTTCTCCAGGCTTTTTCTTTAGGATTTGCTATGGCAGGAGCATCTGGAAGCACCAAAATTAAAATCTTACTGTGTGTACACCCATACTCTTCTAACCAACAAAAAAGTGAGAGGGCATGTTTAGAAGGTGACCCAACAATAAGGACTCAATTGCTACTTCACTGTGCAACATCACTCTTTGCCAGTACACAGGCAGTTTACTTTCATTGTTGTCGTTGTTGTTGTTAAGGGCCATTAGGTCAGTTCCAACCATACGGAACCTGTATAGGGTTTCTAAGAAGCACCTGGTGAGCTTGAACCACAAAAGTTCAAACCTTCATTAAAGCAATATCACTGTTACTGTGGTGTGACATACACAGTGTGTGTTTTGAGGGGGAAGGGTGACAGATAATACTAGTTTAACATTTACCTTATAAAGGTTGTGGAATGGCTGAAAATACCACACAG
>NW_006408751.1:4139281-4139844 GCF_000296735.1 Chrysochloris asiatica
AAAAAAAAAAAAAAAAAAGACAGCTTGTAAACAGTAATGGTGCCTGAAGTTCACTGTCCCTGATATTAGGAACAACGATATCCAGCTATACACTGTAGAGTCTTTGGAATCTCTTATCTTTGTCCCATGCTGTACCAGTAATTTGGAGAAAAGTAATGCTAGCTAAGAACCCCAGGGCTTATCCTTTAGTGACTTTTTATAGGGTATCTAAGGAACAGTTGGTGAGTTTGAACTGCTTATCATATGGTTCGTAGTCCAGTGCTTACCCTACAGCACTATGACTCCACACCAGGGCTCCAGTGTTGTCAAAAATCTCAAAAACTCAAACCCAATGCCATAGGGTGGATTCTGACTCATAGTGACATTTTATTGTTGATGTTAAGTGTTGTGGAGTCACTTCGGACTCATAAAGACCATGTGTAGGGTTTGCTGGGGAGTGGTAGGTGGGTATGAACTGCTGACCTTGCCATTAGTAGTCCAGTGCTTATCCTACGGAACTGCACTGGTAAAGGACAGAGTAAAACTTCCCCTAGGAGTTTCAGAAACCACAAATCTTTACCTTA
>NW_006408751.1:4141787-4145787 GCF_000296735.1 Chrysochloris asiatica
TTGAGAAATACTGACCGTGTTCTTCCCTTTTGGTTTTCTAACTCTAAATCTGTAATGCTGTAATGTAGGTTATCACAATGTCCTAGAACAATGCAATGTATACCCAGAAAGAAAGAAATCCATTAAAGATTGTTTCAAGTGATACTAAATATTAAGGTAAGGCAGAATACTGGACCCCAAAAAAAGTTTTTTTTGTTTTTAAATTTTTAATTTATACTCCTTTGGTTCTTTTAAAAATAACATCGAAAACATGAATTTTTCTCTTTTTAAAGGAAACAAAAATTACTAATATCCTCTGCTGTTCAATTCATAAATCTCCATTTGGCAAATTTTTCTCAAGTGTTGACAACCGAGGGAAATACTATGTCTGGCACTCCTAGGAGCTCTAATAGGGTAGAGACTGACGTCATCCTTGTACTCCCTGCATGTTGTGAATAATAAGAAAGTGGCCTAACCAAAATCAAGGTTGTCAGGCAGTTAGGTTTGACACTGCTGTTTTCCGCATGTATCAAGGGTACTGTTTTCTCTGACATCATCTGGTTGGCTACCCGGCAATATTCTCTGAGGAACGATCAAAAGTATAAACACTGCTACACTTCCGCATCACCATGGATAAAAGTGTTTATTTTCTAAAACCTAGTCCAATTCTCTTGAAGTAAATGGATTTTTTTGTCCATTATGAAACAAAATCATGAGTGGTTGATAATACATGGATAAAACTTAAGATCTTTTGGGTCTTTTTTGGACACGGCTCAAAAATGTGTTATAAGAAAGGATATTTCAGCAAAAATGGCATGTATTTTTTAAATATATGTAAGTTATTTTGTTGTTGTTGTTAAGTGCCATCAAGTTGGTTCAGACTCATAGTGACCCTGTATAGGGTTTCTGAGGCTGTAAATCTTTGCAGGAGGAGAAAGCCTCACCTTGCGGTTTGCAGTCCAGTGCTTATCCTACAAAGCCATATAAGAATATACCACATAAATTCCACACACTCTAAAACCAAGATAACATAGACAGAAATTATCCACATGACAGGGAATTCAGAAAAATAATTCTTTAAGCAAAAAATTATATAAAACATTAATTATTTGAGAGTTGAAAGTATAAGGGTTCAAGTACAGAAGGTTTGAGGTCAAGAACAAAAGTATAAAAATTTATTTCTAGAGGAACATGACTGAGAATCTATACTTTCCTACCTGTTCTAGTCCCCTCTCTGCTTTCTGTAGCCCCGATGTATGTGATGTATGTGAAAAATTAAGGCACAATATTAACAACTGTAAAAATATGAAACCGTATTTAAAAATTAATTTATATCTGGGTATAAAGCTTTTTTCAATTACAGAAAAACAAAAAACTAAAATTCTCTTTTATAAATCACAAAAATATCAATAATCCACTACTGCTTCATTTATAATTTTCTATTTCATAATTTTTATTGATAAGGTTTAATATTAGATCACAAAAAATAAAACGTATCTATAGTATCTTAGATTGTAAGTAATAAACTTATGTCTTTGAAGAGAGATATAAAAAATATTTTGTACTTGTTGACTTACTCGTCATAAGAAGTTGCCCATTTTGCTATACAGTCTATGAATAAAATGATTACTTAAAAAAAAAATCTTTAGTAACAAATGAAAATTGTAGCAGTGTAATTTTTTTCAATAAGTTAAAAAAAATAATGAAGTCTTAGTAAATATTAAAACGACATCAATGAAGAAAATGAAAGGAAAAACCCACCATCAAAATTTCAGTGCAGAAATTTATGTGGAACAGAGAAACTAGCATCAAATACACACACACACAAACATATACAGTAAAATTACAGCAACCAATTCACACCTATTGATAATTACACTGCATATAAACCAATTAAAAGGACCAGTCAAGAGAAAGAGAGTAGTAGAATGGATACAAACTTTGGTACATACACACTATGGAATACTGTGCAACAAGGGAGAATAATGATGAATCTGAGAAACACCTGGTAACAAGGATGAACCTGGAGGTCATTATGCTGAGTGAAATCAGTCAATCAAAAAAAAGCAAGAATTGCATTAGACAACAGTTGTAAAATGTTAAGAAAAGATTTTCTTGCTTAAAGAAACATTATATGATGGCTACCAAGGGTGAAAGACAGGAAAATTGTTTACAGAGTAGAGGATTCTTGTTGTTGTTAGATGTGATCGAGTCGGTACCAACTCTTAGTGACACTATGTAAAACAGAACGACACACTGCACAGTCCTGGGCCAATCTCACACAATTGTAGCCCATGCTTGAGCCCACTGATGCTGCCACATTGCCAATCAAGCTCACTGGGGGTATTCCTCATTTTCTCTGACCCTCCATCTTGTGTTGTTAAGTGTCATCGAGTCGATTCCAACCCATAGTGACCCTGTATGAGTTTCCGAGGAGCAGCTAGTGAGCTTAAACCGCCAACCTTGCAGTTCAAATAGCTTTGCAGTACAGCGCATTAACCCACAGAGCCACACCAGGACTCGACCTTACCAAACATGATATCCTTTCTCCATCGATATCATGTTTGGTATCTCATATGTCCGAAGTATGAGAGATGACGTTTGGCCATCATGGCCTCCAAGGAGCACTCTGGCTGCACTTCTTCTAACAGATCTGTTGGTTCTTTGGCAGTCCGTGGTACTTTCAATATTCTCCTCCAACACCATAACTCAAATGTATCAATTCTTCTAGGATCTTCCTTTTTCACTGTCCAAATTTCACATGCATAGGAGGTTATTGAAAATACCATGGCTTGGGTCAGGTGCACCTTAGTCCTCAAGCTGACATCTCTGCTCTTCAACACTTTTAAAAGGTCTTGTGCAGCAGATTTGCCTAATGCAATACACTGTTTGAGTTCGTGACTGCTGCTTTCGTGAGTGTTGATGGTTGATCCAAGAAAAATGAAGTCTTTGGCAACTTCAATCTTTTCTCCATTGATACAAATGTTGTTTATTGGTCCCGTGTTACAGATTTTTGTTTTCTTTACATTGAGATGCAATCCATACCATAGGCTGTACTCTTTGATCTTCATCAGTAAGTATTTTAAGTCCTCTTCATTTTCAGCAAGCTAGGCTGTATCATCTGCATATCACAGGTTATTAATGAGTCTTCCTCCAATCTTGATGCCACATTTTTCTTCATATAACCCAGCTTTTCAGATTATTTGCTCGGCACACAAGTTGAATAAGTATGGTGAAAGAACACAACCCTGTTGCACACCTTTCTTACTTTTAAATCATTCCGTGTTCCCGTGTTCTGTTCGAGCAACTGCCTCTTGGTTTACGTACAGGTTCATCACGAGCACAATTAAGTGTTCCAGAATACTCATACTTCACAATGTTGTCCATAGTTTGTCATGATACACACAATCAAAAGCCTTTGCATAGTCAATAAAACACAGGCAGACATCTTTCTGATATTCTCTGCTTTCAGCCAAGATCTATCTGATGTCGGTAATGATATCCCTTGTTCCACATCCTCTACTGAATCCGGCTTGAACCTCTGAAAGTTCTCTGTCAACGTTTGTTTGCACCTGATTCTACATTATCTTTAGTAAAACGTTACTTGCATGGGATATCAAAGATACTGCCCAATGATTTCTGCATCCTGTTAGAATTCTGAAAAACCAATAATTTGTTCATTTCAAATACCTTTTTTAAACAGCATAAGAGATGACTACACATTTGGACCTCACCAGATAGAACACACAGAAATCAAATTGACTACATCTGTGGAAATAAGAGGGTGGTGAAGCTCCATATTATCAGCCAAAACAAGGCCAGGGGCAGATTGTGGAACAGACCAGCAATTATATGCAAATTCAGACTGAAGTGGAAGAAAATGAAAACAAGTCCAAGAAAGCCAAAATATGACCTTGAATATATCCCACCTGAATTTAGAAATCATCTGAAGAACTAATAGATTAGATACATTAAACACTAAAAACTGAAGACCAGAAGAGTTGTGGGATGACATCAAGAG
>NW_006408751.1:4146297-4147334 GCF_000296735.1 Chrysochloris asiatica
TGGTGAAGAACAAGGCACTAGGAATTGATGGAATAAAAATTGAAATCTTTCCAGAAAGTGAGGCGGCACAGGAGGCACTCACTTACCTATGTCAAGAAATTTGAAAGACAACTATCTGACCAACTGATTAGAAGGGTAGAGGATAGACACATGTTAATTTGTGTGGTGGGGAAGGCAATATACAACAAGAGGAAAGTTGGCACAGGAACAATGAATGCATTGGAAGACATAGGAAGGAATGTAAGAGTTATAGTAAATAGAAGTAAAAACTGTTAACTGATGGTACATGGAAGGGACTGCAATCATTGTAATGACACAAAGTGTATGATTTGCAGAATGTGGGACTGTTCTGTAAGCCTTCGCTCAATTCACAATAAAAAGTTTAAAAAAAAATTAAAAAATGAAGTGGCACTTATCCCAGTAAGTTCACACAAAAAATATAAATTCTGTCAAGGATATAGTAAAACTATTCTTACATTGCCTGTCACAGTGTATATTAGTATAAATCTTTTTTTTTAATTTTCATAAAACTTTATTCATCTATCAAGATCCAACTAAATATGTTGCAGAGCATGAATTCTGAAGGGTTTTTGCCGGTGAATGACTCCAACCTAACTGAGCTCAATTCCACCTTGTTACTTAAGTGTTCGGATGCCAATTTTTCGAGTACCTCCTGCTCTTCAGACAGTATATTTAAAAGTGGGTTTCGGGCTACATCCTTCCTAGGCACATCCCTAGACACATCCCTTAATGGCTGCATGGTCACATGATTGTGATGACATATCAAGAGAGCCTCAGAACCTACACTTTCCTACCTGTTCTAGTCCCCTCCCTGCTTTCTGTAGGTCCGATGTATGTGATGCATGGTCTGAGTTAGCCAGGGTTGTGCGAAGAAATCCCTTTGTTCTCTGTGCCCTATCAAAAGTCACCACGTGGAGCTAGAACATGGACACTCATGATGGTGTCTGTGCATTTCCTCACCACGGTGATCTTTGTTTCTCTTTGTTTTATGTCTGTTCGTTTTTGTTTTTTTTTGT
>NW_006408751.1:4149717-4150620 GCF_000296735.1 Chrysochloris asiatica
GTCCGATGATTTCCGTATTCCATTGGGTCACCTCTCTTTGGAATGGGCACAAATATGAATCTCTTCCAATCAGTCGGCCAGATAGTTGGCTTCCAAATTTCTTGGCACAGATGAGTGAGTGCCTCCTATGCCGCCTCACTTTCTTGAAAGATTTCTATTTGTATTCCATCAATTCCTGGTGCCTTGTTCTTTGTCAATTCCTTCAATGCACTTTGGACTTCCTCCCTGAGTATTGTTGGCTCTTGATTATATGGTACCTCTTGAAATGGTTGAACATTAACCATTTCCATTGTACCACTTTTGGTACAATGACTCTGTATTCCTTCCATCTCCTCTTGATGCTTTCTGCATCATTCAATAATTTGGCCAGAGAATCTTTCAATAATGAAAGTTGAGGCTTGAAATTTTTCTTCAGTTCCCCCAGCTTGAGAAATGCTGACCGTGTTCTTCCTTTTTAGTTTTCTGCAAGACTCCATAAGTATAAGTAAACTTCATCAAATTGTCACAGGTTACTCTTTTTTTGTTTTTCTCCTCCTCTTCTTTCTTCTTTCTAGCCAAGTTCTGACCATCCAGCCATCGAAGCCAGGTCAAGTGGGTACTATCCGCAAGCATGGGTGTTCTTGCACATCTCCCCTCACCTCATACCAGTGGGATGCTTCACTCTCTGCTCTAGTCCTCTGTGGCCATGTCACTGCCTCTAGTCCCAGGAGTCCATGAGTCTTGCAGTACTGTTAGCCATCCAGGTCTCCACCAAGGTTCACAGTGGTCTATTAAATGTGGTTGGACTTAGCTTGCAACTTCATTGTTGCTTTTTCCCCCTCTTCCCCTATCGGAATTATGTGGTCACCAGTCATACCACATGTCTGCTCATGTATTCCGCTTAAGTCTCAGTCTTGGAAGGGA
>NW_006408751.1:4152705-4155183 GCF_000296735.1 Chrysochloris asiatica
GGTTCTGACCTACAGCAACCCTGTATAGGGTTTTCGAGGAGCAGCTGGTGAGCTTGAGCTGCCGACATTGCAGTTCAAACGGTTTTACAGTCTGGCACATTAACCCACAGTGCCACAAAGAAGGCTGGCTTAAAAAGGATACACAGGAGACCTGAATTAAAACCACATCAGTAAAACTAAAACCCATACTAGAGATACATCTGTGCCTTACTGTTTTGTTATCTTCTCATCTGCTAATCTGGCATGAGACTTCATTCAGCTAAATTCAAAACTATTTGCTGAGTGAATGCATATGGGATAAATCGTCCACCAATGCAGATGTCAGAAAACTACAAGGGTTAGAAATAAGCAAGCAATGAGGAGACTTTTCTCTAATTTTCTCCTCCACACACAAGGAAGAGTCATGCTGCATTAACATGGACAGGTTTTCTTCTCTTTTTCCTTCCATTTTCCCTTCTCTGAAGCCACCTTGGACCTGCTAGTGCCCAAACGGAGACTGGAACTAAGAGGAGCAAAGAGCTGAAGGAAGGCAGGACGGACGGTCCTCTACTCAGTCTACAGAGATCAGAACTCCTGACTGTTTACAGTTTCCTTTAGCTAGGGTCACAAAACAACTGACTTTGGAAACCAAGAAGTAATGATGTACATAACTAATATAATAAGGAGAGTTTAAGGATCCTGTGGGCAACCAGAGAATCCAATCTCAGACTGAAGTGGTCAAAGTCTTGTTTGTTTTTAAATACAGGGAAAATGAAGCAAAACATGTATCTAGGCCAGATCTATCCTTTAGGGAAACATATTTCTGGCTAAACAGTACCTTTTTTTTTTTTTAATGTACTTTCTGCCATGTTATCTTTACCCACAAAATTATACAGTGAATTAGGTAACCTTCCATTCTAGCCTTACCAAACATTCTGTGGATATTTACCACTATACACATCTCTTCTGTTTTACAGTTACATTCAGCAGAGCACACCCAGTGCTTCAAAAGGAAGACATTTGAGTCATTTCTTTACCACATGTTTTTAAAACCCAATAAAAACAATTAGCTTTCCAAGATAATCTATAACTCTTAGTCTTGTTATCTATTCCAAAATGACATAATATATGTGGACAATTACAGCACATAACATTTTTAAATGTCCACACACACAAAAAAAGGAGCCTAGAACTCTGAAACTTCCTCTAAACACATTTGGTAACATATCGTACTCCTGAAGCACTTGCCATATCTTTACAACTTCACCACCAGAATCATTCATTACTATAAATCCACCAATTTGTTCATAAATTTAATCAAAGAATAAAAATCAGTCTCCAGGTTCAGAGAGATTTCGTTACCTTTAGTACCTCATAAGGGACACATTGTAACAGCAATGTCTGCAGTAAATGAGCTGCAACTTTACCGATCAATAAATAAATTTAAATAATTCTATCAAAATTATAATTTTTCTTGAGACATTACATGGAAGGGAAAAGAGAGGATTCTTTTCTTATTATCTCCCCTCAACCCCCTGTCCCAGCTCCCCCTGTACCCACACAAAAACCCACCATCACTAGTTTTAAATTTTGGTCACCAGTATTGGAAAGTGGACCAGGCCAACAGCAATGAGGGTGATGTTTAAAGGCAATGTGTGTATTACCCACAAAGAATAAGTCTGAGAAGGAAGCACAGAAGTCATGCTAACATCTTAAAGCAGAGAAAGAGAATAAAGTTAGTATCACGGAACTAATCATGCTTATTTCAATAACTACAGCAAAAAGAAGTTAGAAAATCCAAAGATCCAAAAATCTATCCCAATACTGAGGGTGAAATTATTCTATTCAGACTTAAGAATGTGGGCAGGGGGTGATGAGTATTTGCCACTTCACCATCAATATTGCTGTTCTCCCACAATTTACCAACTTCTCCATTTGGCACATCTTAACTATATTCAAAACAATGACCAGATTCAGGTTTTGACCTTTACTAATTATAAATTCATTTATATTAAGCACATAAATATTTTAAATAAATTATTCACCACTCCTTTAGTTCTAATGCTGATTAATGTCCTGATTTTCAGTAATTATGAGAAACATACTAAGATTTTGTTATTCTCTAAATTACTCATAGTCCTAGAGAAATCACTTATAAATTATCTTTGATATAAATTATTAGACTTTCACATATCTATTATAAAAAACGTTCTTGTCGATAGGTGCCATCCAGTTAATCCCAGCTCACAGTGACCCTATGCACAACATAAGGAAACCCTGCCCAGTCCTGGGCCATCCTCCCAGTTGCTGTTGTATTTTGAGCCCACTGCTGCAGCCACTGTGTCAATCCATATCATTGGGGATTCCACGTGGTTGGTCTTGCAAAATTCTACCATGTTATCTCCAGAATTGCTTCTACCACCAAGGTTATATTTTCCAACTACTGATCTTTCCTCTTAGTTTCTAACTTTGCATTCCAATCACCTATAATTATCAGTG
>NW_006408751.1:4155885-4172382 GCF_000296735.1 Chrysochloris asiatica
TTAAAAAAAAAAAAAAGAAGAAGAAGAACAAAACAATTTTTGATAAAGGAAACATGGGTGGTTGTTGTTGTTAAGTGCCATCAAGTCGATACCAACTCATAGTGACCCTATGTACAACAGAACGAAACACTGCCCAGTCCTGGGCCAACTTCAAAATTGTTACAACGCTTAAGCCCACTGATGTTGCCACTTTGCCAATCCATCTCACTGGGGGTCTTCCTCTTTTTCTCTGAGCCTCCACCTTACCAAACATGATAACCATCTCCAGTAACTTGCTACACAATTTGATGAACTTGACCTATACTCATGGAGGTAGTAACTCTAAATACCAACAGAAAGGGAAGGAGTAACTGAAGAATCAATGCTTTCCCCTCTGTACAGGGCAGATAAGGATGGGCAACTTAGACACTGGCTACCTAAAATGAGGGGGTAATAAAGGCTCAAAGTGACTGGCTTACCAGGTTTCAAGAGGGAGTTTAGTTTAATAGTACGTGGGGGGAAGAAAGAGTCACCACTGAATAGTTTTCATCTTGTCTAGATGGGTCTGGTAAAAGGAGATGGGATAAGATTCTTATGATTCAATAGTGAGTACTTATTATCGCAACTAATTTAAACTGTCACAATTGTAAATGCAGAAGTTTTCTAACAAAAACAGGGGAGTAGTTAATCTTATAATCCAGAAACAGAGGACTCTAGGACCATCAAGGAAGAAGAGCACAAGCGGAACGTAGGACCTTATCCAGAGAAGCAGTGACACCAGAGATGGAGGCAGAGATGGGGACATGGAGAGAGGAAACAGCTGAGGACTCTAGATTCATGGGAAGACAGGGACTAAGAGCTGGCAGCCAGGAGGCAGACTTATAGAATAGAATGTGCCCTTGGGTGGTGTAAATTATTATATGTGCCTGAGTGTTTAAAAAAAAAAAAAAGAGGTAAAGTGAATAGAGAGAAATACTATTAACTGATGGTACATGAAAGAGATTATAATCATTGTAATGAAACAAGGTGTATGATTTGTTGAATATAAAACTGATGTACCCTCCAAACTTTCACTCAATCCACAATAAAAACCTAAAAAAGAAAAAACATGGATCCTGAAGTACTCTTTTTGATGATGAATGCGGCACTGTTCCTCTTGAATTGGACACTCCTGGCATAGTAAATCATATGACTGTTCATTTCAAAATGGCCACTACCGGTCTTTTACAGCTCATTAATGCCTAGTATATCAATATACATTTCAATTCATTTTGACAAATTCCAATTTTCCTAGATTTATACTTTGTACCTTCCACATTCAGATTATTAGTGGATGTTTGCAGCTGTTTCTTCTCATTTTGAGTTGTGCTCCATCAAGCAAATAATAGTCCTGAAAGCTTTGCTCTATCCACATAATGAAGAGCAAGTCTGTTTTGAGGAGGCAGTCTTTTCCTAGTTGTATTTTGAGTGCCTTCCAATCTGAGGCTCTCATCTCCCAGCACTCTATTAGACAATGTGCCGTTGCTATTCATGAGGCTTTCAGTGGCTAACTCTTCAGAAGTGACTCATCTCTCCTCCTTAAGTCTGTCTTTGTCTGGAAGCTCTGCTGAAATTTGTCCACCATGGGTGACCCTGCTCTACCACTGGTACAGCTTCCAGCACCACACTAACACACAAAGCCAGACAAACTGCCAGATGAATGGTGGATAAAAAAATCTAAGACCTACGCAATACGTGAGTTCATGTTTATACTCAGAGTTTTTCCACACTTTTTATCTACACTATTTGAGGTCCATGCATTTTAAACCACGGCTTCACATGTAACCAGGAAACCTCCATGAGGTGTAATCTTCAACATCATTGTTCTCCAGCCCCACAGCTTCATTATGCTGGAGCATATCACTTTACACTGAGACCGCCAACCATAATTCTGCAATAGGAACATGACTAGCCCCGCATGACTGACACTGAAACCATAATATTGAAGCTGGCTTGGAGCAGCAAGTTACACTGATCACAGAGCAAGGCAGTGGGGAGACGGGTGGCTGCAGAAAGACGTTCAAGACATAAATCTGCAAATTTTCAATAAGCTGCAGCCCTAATACTGCAGTATACAATCAGAAAAATATCAAAGCCCAGTTTTTCAAGTAAAATGAAGTGGTGAGATCAGTAATATTAACAAATTACCTTGACTAATGAACTATTTTGGTATCAGTTTTAGTAACTGCAAGGTAAGATAGCAACCAGAAAACAAGACTGGGTACCTGGGATCTATTTTGAGGAGATGGTTTTTATGTAGAGAAGTCTAAAGAGAGACCCAACTTTCAAATAGGAGCCCTAGCACACATTCACATCTTTTAAGAAACATGATTTGGCTTTGAAATAGGACTAATGGAAACAGTAAAATTACATGGGTTTGTGGGGAGAAAGATGAGGTTAAAATAAAAACTGCTTTTCTGTTTACCAATTCTGCATCTGAAAGTAAAGAAACTTTTCTAAGCTTAGGTTTTCATCTGCAAAATTCAAACAATATTGTCTACTACCAAAGTTGCTGTAGGAACTACTGAATCCACATATGCTGTGCTTGATAGCTAGAAGGCCCTAACTGGTAACTACTGCTGTCAATATTATCATGATCATTATCAACACCAAATTATCATCTCATTAACCTAGAGCTCTGAAAACTGGTCATAACAGGACGAAAGGTCCTGGCATATGTGAGCAATGTCAACTTTGGGGGTCAAATAAAAACAGCATAGATCTAACAAAATGTAAACCCCATTTGCAGCCAATGATTCTTAGACATTATCTGGAATGATACAGTGGCTCCAACATCAGGATCTGTAAGACTTTGTTGTTGTTAAGTGCCATTGAGTTGGTTCCAACTCACAGTGAGCCTATACAGGGTTTTCGAGGCTATAAATCTTTAAAGGAGCAGAAAGTCTCATCTTTCTCTCATGGAGCAGCTGGCATTCTGCATTCCTAGTTACCTGAAAACAAGAGCATTGGCCTTTTATTGAGAAAAAAGTCCATGGAAATGGGGTTAGAGGCAGAACAAGATGCATTGTAACTTGTTCCAGCTTACAAGAAAGGCTTGGGAGGAAAGAGTTTGGGAGGGAATTCAGATACAAAGAATTAGAGCCTGAACTTAAAGAATACAATTTATGTATTTGTGTGTTAGCCTGAACTTGAATTCTACAATGTATGTATGTCATTAAACTATTAATTTTTCTATTAACTCTGGTCAAATAACTTGGGAGTGAATAGTCACACTACAATGTCTGTTCTCCTCACTAGGATCCCTCCTTAGGTTGTTGTTAAGTGCCACAGAGTCGATTCCAACCCATAGCGACCCTGTATAGGGTTTCTGAGGAGCAGCTGGTGAGCTTGAACCACCGACCTTGCAGTTCAAACTGCTTTGTAATCTGGTGCATTGACTCGCAGTGCCACACCAGGATATCTTTGGAGATAGCCCTAAAACCAGGAACCCAGCCTGGGGAAAAAGCAGATCCTATCTCCACATATTGCCTTAAGCAAATCTGCTGCAGAAGACCTCTTTAAAGTGTTAAAGAGCAAATATGTCGATTTGTGGACTAAGGAGAACGTAGCCGAAGCCACGGTATTTTCAGTCACCTTATATGTATGATAAAGTTGGACAATGAACAAGGAAGACCACAGAAGAACTGATGCATTTGAAAGATGGTGTTGGAGCAGAATGTTCAAAGTATCATGGACTGACTGCCAGAAGAACAAACAAATCTGCCTTGGAAGAAGTACAGCGAGAATGCTCCTTAGAAGAAAGGATGGCAACACTTCATTTCGTACTCTGGACATGTGATCAGGAGGGATCAGTCTCTGGAGAAGGACACGATGCTTGGTAAAATAGAAGGTGAGCAAAAAAAGAGGAAGGCCCTTAATAGATGCAATGATACAGTGGTTGCGACAATGGGATCAAACACAGCAACAACCGTGAGGATGGACAGGGTAACTGTTTCACTCTGCTGTGCATTGGCTTGCTATGAATAGGAACCAATGTGATAGAACCTAAAACCAACAATCTCCACTCCAGATACGTGGATGAGGCTCCAAATCCTCTAGGCAGCCTACCTTGGGCTCCAGACCCATCTAAAGAGTCAAGTAGAGCAAGAAGTCAATAATGTGACAATTGATACACAAAACAAAATGCTAGGAAGGAATAATTAGTACTGTTTGCTGTTTCAGAACTTTTTAACCTACACAGCTGCAGGCTAGCGAAGAAACAATGTTCACAAGGTTTGTCTTTTTTAGGACCGTTAACAATAAAGTTTTGTTGAAGATTTTTTCTGTATCCTCCTGGTGTGCCACTATTGGATAAGCACTGGATTGATAACCACAAAGTCAGTGGTTCTAACTCACACCAGTCACTCCTCAGAAACCCTACACTGAGTCACGATGAGTGGGAACCAACTTGATGGCACTTTACAACAACAACAAGTAAAACCCAATGCTATGTCCTATATTTGTAATCAGAGATTTTCTAGCTTTCTGTGGGTTTGACTAAACAAATGCTAATGTCTCCCATAAATCTCCAAGTACGTAAAGCTGTGAATATTTAGTTCAGCTTTGTGGATTTTTCTCCTTAGGTACATGCCAGGTAAAAAAATTGGTCATATTGGTGTTGAAAATCAAACCTCTCACTGACCTTCTTTGAATGCTTCTGGACTTTTTCGGGAGAAAGAGTACCTCATCAGCTACCATGAGTTGTTTTGCTTTAATCACATAAGCAAAAAAAAAACACTAAAAAATGGTCTGTGAAAATTTTAATGTGGAAGACAGACATAGCATAGAGTCAGAACATTCACTGGAAAGTTTACATACATGATGGTGGTGGTGGTTATGTGCCGTGAAATCGGTTCTGACTCTTAGTGACCCTGCATATGGTTTCCGAAACTATAAATCTTTACAGGAGCAGAAAGCCTCATCTTTCTCCCACAGAATGGCTAGTAGTTTCAAACTGCTGACCTTGAGGTTAGCAGTCTGACTCGTAACCACTACGCTACCAGAGCTCCTTTATATATACCTGATAAGTAGTATTTAAAGGCAGTATTAAATTATTAAAATGTATATCATTCCTAAATATAAAGAATTCCTTGATTTATAGATTTTATCATAAACACAGAAAACTATAAATACTTTTTGTCCTGCACAAGATGCTTATACTGTTATATTATTATCCCCCCACAAACACACACACAAGGAGGCTTCAAGAAGTTCATGGTAAACTTGAATTAAAAAAAAAAAGGAATTTTCCCATGAACTATGTGGCACTGTAGGATAAGCACTAGACCACAGGGTCAGTTTGAATCGCAAGGTGGTCCAAACTCACCAGCCGCTCTTCAAAAACCCTATACAGGGTTGCTATGAGTTGGAACCGACTCCAAGGCACTTGACAACAACAACAATACAATATACTATATGTGGTGGCTGTGCGCCATGGAGTTGGTTCTGACACATAGCGACCCTGTATAGGGTTTCTGAGATTACAAATCTATAGGGGATCAAAAAGTATCATTTTTCTCCTGAGGAACAACTGGGAGATTCAAAATGCTGACCTTGTGCTAAGCAGTCCATCTCATAAACCACTACACTACATGAGCTCCGTTATATACTGCATGTATGTAGGTGTGTAGTACAATGTGTATAATGTGTGTACATGTGCTTGCATGTGAGGGAAGAGGGGCAGAGAGTCAGGCAAAGAGAAGAATTGTTGTTGTTAAGTGCCATAAAGTCAGTTCTGACTATAGCGACCCTGTATAGGGTGTCCGAGGAACAACTGATAAATTTGAATTGATCACCTTGCAAACTGGACCAACCTGACCATGCAGTCCAGTGCATTATCCCATTATGCCACACCAGGACTCCAAAGAGAAGAACAGAAAAAGGAAAAAAAGACAAGATAAATGAGGATTCTGCATAAAAAGTACTGACTCTGCCCAAAAAAAGAACATAAACCCATACTGTGGTAGTTACAGATTGGGTGGAGGAGGGGATGGGAAAAATAATAAAGTGAACAGAGGTAAATACTGTTAAAAAGAAAGTAAAGTGGAGAGAGGTAAACACTGTTATCTGATGGCTCATGGAGGGGATTACAATCTTTGTAACAAAATTAAATATATGATTTGTTGAATGTAAAACTGATGATCTGCTTTGTAAACCTTCACTCAATTCATATAAAATGTTTATTTAAAAAATAAATAAAATAAACAATATGACAAAAGGAATTTTGTTTTTTCACTGCTGCACCCCAGTGTATGGCACATCTGTTATAGAAATAAACATGATGACTTTTCTCCCTTTAAAGCAGTCTTTTAAAAATAATGTTAAAGTAATTATAACTCTAAGGGGAAAATGTATTCTTAATAATGTAGGTATTCACATTTGTAAGCAATTATAGATAATATAAAATTGCATCAGGAAACTCTACTAAATTTTAGGTTTAAAACATCCATCATAAGTATACAAATTTTAAGACATCTTCTCTTGTTACCCAGTAATTATCTAATTAGAAGTCTATTTTAAACCATATTGCTCTATTAAAAAATGTTTATACTGTGAGACAACATTTATCATGATTAAACATTATCAACAGTTATACCTCCTGTCTGAAAAGCTACGCTAACAGAAGTTGTCAACACCATATATTTAGTTTAGAAAATGTGTCCGAAGCCTAAAGCTACCTTATGTTACAGCACAGGGAAAAGTGCTATTTGGTTGTACGGAGGAAGAGCTATCACAAGACTGTTTCGTTTCTAAATAAAAACCTAAACTATGTAAAGCTTTGGAAAAATTGGATGCTATTAATTTAAATCAAAGTTTTCTTAGATAAACAAACAACTCATATAGATAAATGTGACATTAAAGGAGGAAGAAGTTAAATAACAAGACCCATTTTATCTACTTTGAATTGTGACTTAGGCTTGCTATTTGTTGCCAGTCTGATGTTCCAAAAGAAAATAGCTTCTTAATTCAAAGAAAAGCACATTATAGGACTCCCAGCCATTGAGGTAAAATAGCAAAGGTAAATAGCATCAGGGCAGGAATCACTGCCTTGGAGGAAGACTGATGCTACCAGAATTCAGTAGTCACATTTCTGCCTGAGTATTACTTTCTTATTAGGTGTTCATGAATAAAGTTAATGATTGGGATATTTGGCATTTTTATATCCTTTGCATTTCCTCTATACGAGGAGTTTAAAATATTATCAAACAGACTGTTTAAAACCTAATCTGTACTCAGGAGGCTAAGAGAGATTTCATAAGAAATTACAAAAGACAATTTCAATGTGGAACCCAAACATCCATTTTTCTCTAACCAAGTGGAGCCAAAGTTTGAGACTTGCAACCCTGTACATTGTAAGACAGCAAAAAAATTCCCCTATTTCTGCATATTAAGTTTCTTCTTACTTCAAACTGCAAAATTTTAATGCCAGATTCCATAGTAATTACTGTCTGTGACTATTGTCTCAATTTTTATCTTTTATTATATTTATTTCAAGAGCTTCATATTCATGCAGAAACTGTACAATGAATAGGAAAGACCAAAGAAGAATTGATGCATTGGAGTTATGGTGTTGGAGAAGAATATTATAAGTATCATGGACTGCCAGAAGAAACAAACAAATCTGTATTGGAAGAAGTACAGCCAGAATGCTGCTTAGAAGCCAGGATGGCCAGACTTAGTCTCTCATACATCCGACATGTTATCAGGAGGAACCAGTCCCTGGAGAAGGACATCATACTTTGTAAAGTGAAGAGTCAGTGAAAAGGAGGACAACCCCCAACGGGATGGATTGGAACAGTGGCAACAGGAATGGGATCAAATGTAATAACAATTGTGAGGATTTCACAAGACCTGGAAATGTTTCATTTTGTTGTAGACAGGGTCACTATAAGTTGGTATAGATTCAATTGCACCTCACAAAAATGCATTTATTTCTTTATGTATGTCCAAGTATTTAGAAGTTAATACAAAAATGGTTTTTAAACACACAGAAAAATACAGACTACTATAAATAGAAAGAGCTCCGGTGGTACAGCAGTTAAAGTGAATGGCTGCAATTTAGAAGATCAGCAGTTTGAACCACCCACCTTCTACAGCAGCAAGACGGGATTCTGCTTCTGTAAAGATTTACACCACCGTTCGTCTATAAGTTTGTCATACTGTGGTGGATTGTGAGTTGCTGTGATTCTGAAAGCTATGCCACCAGTATTTTAAATACCAGCAGGGTCACCCACAGTGGACAGGTTTTAGATGAGCTTCCAGACAAAGACAAACTAGGAAGAAGAAGTGATAAAACTACTTCCGAATCTTTAGTCACTGAAAACCTTATGAATGGCAGAGAAACACTGTCAGATAGAATGCAGGAAAATAAGCCCCTCAGGTTGGAAGGCACTCAAAATGAGACTGGGGTAGAGCAGCCTCCTCAAAGTAGAGTTGACCGTGATAATGCGAATGGAGTAAATCAAGTGGGAGAAAAGCACATGGGACCTTCATTTGCTGATGGGGCACAACTCAAAATGAAGAGAAACAACTATAAATATCCACTTAAAATCGGAACATGGAATGCACAAAGTATGAATCTGTGAAAATTGGAAGTTGTCAAAAATGAAATAGAATGCATAAACATCGATATCTTAGGCATCAGTGAGCTGAAATGGACTGGTATTGGCCATTTTGAATCTGATGACCACATCATTTATGCCGGAAATGCCGGAAATGACAAATTGAAGAGGAATAGTGTTGCATTCATTTTCAAAAAGAACATATCCAGATCAGTCATGAGGTACAATGCTGTAAGTGACAGGATAATATCCATGCGCCTACAGGGAAGCTCAGTTAATAGCACTATTACTCACATTTACACGCCAACCACTAAAGCCAGTGAGGATGATATAGAAGAATTCCACCAACTTTTTCAATCTGAAATGGATTAAACATGCAATCAAGATGACTTGATCATTAATAGTGATTGGAAAGCAATGATTGGGAGCAAAGAGGAAGGATCAGTAGTTTGAAAATATGGCCTTGGTGATAGAAATGATGCTGGAGACCCCATGATAGAATTTTGCAAAACCAACTATTGGTTTATTTCAAATACCTTCTTTAGACAGCATAATAGACGACTATACACATGGACCTCACCAGATGGAAAAGCTCCATATCATCAGTGAAAACAAGGCCAGGGGCAGACTGTGGAACAGACCGTCAATTACTCACATGCAAATTCAAACTAAAGCTGAAGAAAATGAAAACAAGTCCATGAGAGCCAAAATATGACCTTGAATATATCCCACCTGAATTTAGAGACCATCTGAAGAACAGATTTGATACATTAAACACTAAAGACCGAAGACCAGAAGAGTTGTGGGATGACATCAAGAACATCATACGTAAAGAGAGCAAAAAGTCAATAAGAAGACAAGAAAGAAGGGAAAGGTCAAAATGGATGTCAGAAGAGCCACTGAAACTTGCTCTCCAGCATAGAGATGCTAAAGCAAATGGAAGAAATGAGCAGCTACAAGAGATGAACAGAAAATCTCAAAGATCAGCTTGAGAAGATTAAAGACAAATATTACAAAAAAAAATGTGCAAAGATCTGCAATCAGGAAACCAAAAAGGAAGAACACACTCAGCATTTCTCAAGCTGGGGGAACTGAAGAAAAAATTCAAGCCTCAACTTTCCTTATTGAAAGATTCTCTGGGCAAATTATTGAATGATACAGAACGCATCAAGAAAAGATGGAAGGAATACAGAGAGTCACTGTACCAAAAGGATATGGTTAATGTTCAACCGTTTCAAGAGGCAGGTTTTGATCAAGAGCCAATAATACTGAAGGAGGAGGAATGCCAAGATGCATTGAAGGAATTGTCAAAGAACAAGGCACCAGGAATTGATGGAATAAAAATTGAAATCTTTCAAGAAAGTGAGGCAGCACAGGAGGCACTCACTCACCTATGCCAAGAAATTTGGAAGACTGATTGAAGACATCCGTATTTGTGCCCATTCCAAAGAGAGGCGACCCAACAGAATGTGGCAATCATAGGACAATATCCTTGACAAGCCATGTGAGTAAAGTTTTACTAAAGGTAATATAGAAACAGCTGCAAGCATACATTGACAGAGAACTTCCAGGGGTTCAAGCCGGATTCAGCAGAGGCCGTGGAATGAGGGATATCATTGCTGATGTCTGATGGATCTTGGCTGAAAGTAGAGAATATCTGAAAGATGTTTACCTGTGCTTTATTAACTACGCAAAGGCTTTCGGTTGTGTAGATCATGACAAGCTATGGAAAGCATTGCAAAGTATGAGTATTCCAGAACATTTAATTGTGCTCATGAGGAATCTGTACCTGGATCAAGAGGCAGTTGTTCGAACAGAGCATGGGAACACTGAATGTTTTAAAATTGGGAAAGGTGCGAGACAAGGTTGTATTCCTTCACTATATTCTTCAACCTGTATGCTGAGCAAATAATACGAGAAGCTGTGTTCTGTGAAGAAAAATGTGGCATCAGGATTGGAGGAAGACTCATTAACAACCTGCGATATGCAGATGATACAACTTTGCTTGCTGTAAGTGAAGAGGACTTGAAACATTTACTGATGAAGATCAGGAAGCACAGCCTTCAGTATGGATCGCATCTCAATGTAAGGAAAACAAAAATCCTCACCATTGAACCAATAAACAACACTCTTATCAACGGAGAAAAGACTGAAGTTGTCAAGGACTTTGTTCTTCTTGGATCAACTATCAACACTCACGGAAGCAGCAGTCAAGAAATCACATGACTTACTGCATTAGACAAATCTGCTGCACAAGACCTTTTTAAAGTGTTGAAGATCAAAGATGTCAGCTTGAGGACTAAGGTGCACCTGATCCAAGCCATGGTATTTTCAATAACCTCATATGCATGCGAAAGCTGGACAGTGAATAAGGAAGACCGTAGAAGAATTGATGTCTTTGAGTTGTGGTGTTGGAGAATATTGAAAATGCCATGGACTGCCAAAAGAACCAATAGATGCATTTTGGAAGAAGTGCAGCCTAAGTGCTCCTTGGAGGGCAGGCTGGCCCAACTTCATCTCTCATACTTCGGAAATATTGTCAGGAGGGTCCAGTCACTGGAGAAGGATATGTTTGGTAAGGTGGAGGGTCAGAGAAAAAGAGGAAGACCCCAAACAAGATGACTGGCCAAGTGGCAGCATCGATGGACTCAAGCGTGGCAACAGGAGTGATGTTGGCCCAGGATTGGGCAGTATTTCGTTCTACTGTGCACAGTGTCGCTATGAGTCAGTACCAACTCGATGGCACCTAACAACAACAACAACAACAAAGATTTACAGCCTTGGAAATTCTATGGGGTAGTTCTCTGTCACTATGAGTCAGAATCAACTTGATGGTGATTAGTTATCAATGGAATCAAAAGAGTGAAATATGAAAACCTTCTCATGGATAATTCATCTTTGGAAACACTGTAGAAAGCTGGCTACTTTACTAGACTTTGAGACAGACAGCAACAATGACTATGTTATAGTTGTTACAAAGAATTTGGTATGGCATTTATTGCTTTTCAGTGTTGCAGCTTACAGAGATGTAATGCATTGTGAGGACAGGATTAGTACAAAACAGTAACAGATAAAAACTATTAACAACATACTACAATACTGAGAGATTTGCTATTGTTGTAAATTGCCATCACATGAGTTCCAATTGATAGCAACCCTATGTACAAAAGAGTACAACACTGCCCAGTTTTGTGCATCTGCCCATCCTCATTATGGTTGGCATACTTGCAGCAACTGTTTCACTCCATCTCATTGAGAGTCTTCCTCTTTTTCACTGATCCTCTGTACTGAAAAACTGCCCGTTTGTTATACTGTGCTGACATGCATATTGTTGGGATGCTGCAAGCTGTACCACTGGTATTTCAAATACCAGCAGAATCACCAACGATGAACAGGGTTCAAGGGAGCTTCGAGACTAAGATGACAGATTGGGAAAAAGAACCTGTTGATCTACTTCTGGGGGGGAAAATGTCCAGTAGAAGCTAGAGGGTAGCAGTGGAATGAAGAAACTAAAGGAGAAAATTCTCATCTTCTTGGATTTGATATAAAAGAAGAAAGTGTAGTTCTATGCCTTTATATGGGTATAAGACATGGCTAATAAAACATAAAAACGAACACTAGAACAACATTCTGGAGAGTTAGTCTGTGATAAAATAGGTAATGACTATGATTATTTAAGCATAGAAATGAAGTGTTACTTAAAGGCAAACTAGTCAACCAAATTCAAATTTTGAAGGTTTACTAAAATATCTCCCTTTCAATAGAAATAATGAATAATAATTGCTTCAAGTTTTTGAAGTTTGAAAACTATGACAAAATTAGTGATCCTACTAGTTGTTTTAGAGTCCTGATGTGACATAGTGGGTTAATGTGCTGGATTGCAAGGTTGATTTGAATTGCAAGGTCAGCAGTTCAAGCTCACCAGTCACTCCTCAGAAACTAAATACAGGGTCACTATGGGTAAGAACCAACTCGACGGCACTTAACAACAACATTAGCTATTTTGGTGTGGCACTGTAGGATCAGCAAACCACAAGGTTAACTGTTCAAATCCACCAGCTGCTCATCAGAAAACCTATACAAGATTGCTGTGATTTCGATCCAACAAGACAGCGCTTAATAGCATTAGCTATTTTGGAGTCCTAGTAACACAGAGGTTATGAAGCAGGCTGTGAACCTTAGGTCAGCAGTTCTAAACTACCAGCTGTTCTGTGGAGGAAAACTGAGGCTTGCTGTTCCCGTAAAGATTTACAGCCTTGGAAACCCTGTAGAGGGTTGCTGTAAGTCAGAACCAACTCCACAGCACATAACCACCACCACCAGTGTGGCACTGTAGGCACTGTAAGATAAGCACTGAACTGCTAACCATAGGGTCGACGGTGCAAACCCACAAGCAGCTCCTTGGAAACCCTATATAGGGTCGCTGTGAGTCAAAACTGATTCAATGGCACTTAACAACAACAACAATAACATTAGCTATTTTGATGGAAGTGAAAAGGACTTGAAATAAAGATCCAAGATTACAGCCTTAAGTATGGATTGCACTTCAGCATACAGAAAACAAAAATCCCCATAACTGGACCAGTAAATAAAATCATCATAAACAGAGAAAAGATTTAAGTTGTCAAGGACTTCATTTTGCTTGGATCCATAATCAACACTCTTAGAAACAGCAGTCAATAAATCAAAAGACATACTGTATTAGGCAAATGTACAACACAAGATCTCTTTAAAGTGTTCAAGAGCAAAGATGCTAGACAAAAATAAGTCTGAGTGTTAAACAAGGGAACTTTTGGTTATTGTAAAATGCAACTTCAGCATGGGCTTTGGAATTGGATGGCTTAGATCGAAAACCTAGTTCTGCTCTGTATAGTAGTATGAACATGAGCAGGTTGCTTCTCCTCTGAACTTCTGTATGCGTGCCTCTGTCTTACGTTTGTGTCTATAGAAAGGACATCCTGGTGGTGCAGTGGTTAAGTGATCAGCTGTTAACCAAACAACTGGTAGCTCAAAGATATCAGTCCTTCCACAAGAGGAAAAATGGCAGTCTGCTTCTGTAAAGACTGCACCCTTGGGAATTCTATGGAGCAGTTCCACTCTGTCCTATCAGGTAACTCCGAGTTGGAATCGATTGGATGCAATGGGTTTGTTCTGGGTTTAGTAGCACTACTGGACTAACACAGTTTCTAACATAATACCTAACATTTTAAGGATTCAGTAAGTTAGCTATAATTATAGCATAAAATACAGTTGTTTTGTGTCGATTCATGTTCTCTATTGTTTTTTAAATACTTATATGATTGTGATACAGTTAATTACTTAACTTCTACGATAGTCCTCCATTTGTAATGCATCATAAATCCTAACCCTTGTGGCACTATGGATTAAGCATTGGAATGCTAACTGTGAGGTCAGCACTTCAAATCTGCCCATTGTTCCACAGGGGAGTAATAAGACTGTCTACTCTCATAAATATCTACAATCCTGGAAACCCTACGGAGCAGTTTTCTGATCTAAAATGTTGCTATGAGTTGTAATGGATGACATGGCAGTGGATTCATTCTTGTGCTAATAATCCCTTGTTGGAGTCTGTTGTATGTTATGTTAATGAGGCAAGAGTAAGATAGGATACATCTTGAGTCCTGTACTTATTAGTGTGTGACTCAAGTCACCACCACCCTTATGTTTTCATAGGAGTTGTTGTTGTTGTTATGTGCCGTGGAGTTGGTTCCGACTCACAGTGACCCTGTACAGGGTTTCCAAGGCTGTCAATCTATGGGAGCAGAAAGCCTCATCTTTCTCCTGCGGAACAGCTGGTAGTTTCTAACTGCTGACCTTAACGTTCCCAGCCCAATTTGTAACCACTACACTACTGATCTGCAAATTAGCCATCATCTTTGATTGTTTTTGTTGTTAAGTGCCATCAAGTTGGTTTCAACCCACAATAAACCTATATGGGGTTTCTGAGGAGCAGCTGGTGAGGCTGAGCCGCCGACCTTGTGGTTCAAACCAACTTTGCAGTCTAGCACATTAACCCACAGCACCACACAACTAACTTCCTGTGTTAAGCTTTTCCCTTGATAAGCAAATTGCCAGCATCCTTTTTAATTAAGAAAGCAGGAGGCTGGGGTCACAGAACTGGCTGAGACTAGACCTGGCCCACCTAACCTGTGCAGTAATGAGCAAAATGTCAACTGACCTTTCGATGTAAAGAGACTGAAAACATACCTCCATCCACCTCCCCCAAACCCCAAATATGGGTAAAATGACATGGCATTTGTTGTGATCCTATCACTACCCAACTAAGGATGTACAGAAGACTAGTTCTTGTGCTGACTCCTGACAAACACCAATTAGATGCCAGTTACTGTCCTAAAAGACCCCTGGCCCAGGACTTGGGGAGTGAACTTGGTGACATGAGTTCTGGTGTGTGCCATTCTTTGGGCCAGCTGGCATCTCTGTAGCTGTGCTGAACAACTTGGGCTTTCTTGCCCTGAATCCTGCATCTATCTCACCTCCAGTTGTTGGGCCTTGAGCAGGCAGCCTATTGCCTGGCCTGACTCACTAGTTTCTACGCTTAGTGAGTCAACAGCCAGATTTGGAGTGAATGAGGAGTGAGTCAATGAGGAGAATCCTCCAGACTGACGTGTGAACTACCTGCCAGTCTCCAAAACTGTGTGAGCCATTTCCTTACTGGTTCATGAGTTCTATAAAATGTTGAAGCGAATTGCAGAACCCTTGGACATAAGTGATAATACTGAGAGGAGGAGTGGTGGTTGATATCAGAGATGATGGAGTGATATTTTGGAAGAGCAGGATATTTGAAGTATCTCTAACTCGATCTCATAGGGACTAATTTTATGGCAATCCTTTAAAAAAAAATTATTCTTACAATGATAAAGTTACCACTTAATTTCTTTATCAGCCAAAGAGCCCAATTAGTTAATAATCAAAAATCTGTACACAGTTTATGTTGAAAGCATTTTCATGAGTAAGATTTGAGGCTTAATAATATAACAACTCCTTGTCACTTCCTTAAAAAATACCTCAAATGAACTAACCACTTGATGATTTTCGTTGTACAGACTTTACAGAAATAGAAATGCATAAAAGAAAAGGATTGATTTTAAAACATTAAAACTCTCTTCCCATGAAAATAGACAAAGAATATCTGGAAATCTGAACCTGGAATGAGAACTATTGTCTCTTAATTGTACATAACCTCTTTGCTTTATATAATAAACATATGGCAGAAGGAGGAAATCTGAGAATAAAACAGACTCATGATTCTCCTGCCTCCAGACTGATCACAGATGGCTTGGAAATTAAAATTATTTGGTTATAAATTTAATCATAATACAATTTTGCTTTAGTATATATCTCTATGACAGGTTTAATTCTAGAGACATTGTAAATAAATAAGTTTACACTACCTTGTAACCTTGAACAAATCTCTTTAATACGTAATTAAATTATAAAACATCAATGAACCCAGGGCCCCTGAGGCCCAACCCGCCCCCAGCCCAGTCCCCGAGGCACAGGCCCCCGAGGCCCAATCCGCCCGCCGAGGTCAAAGCTGCCCGATGCCCAGCTGCTGATGCCCAGGCCCCCAGAGGCCCAAACCGCCCACCTGAGGCCCAACACTCCTGCAGCACGGTCGCTGATGCCCAGGCCCCCAGAGGCTCAACCCACCCACCCGAGGCCCAAACGACCCGCCGCCAAGACCCAGGCCCAACTGAGGCCCAAAAAAGTTACTCTGAGTTAAGCAATAAGAAGAGGGAAAATGGAAGAACACATCCTGATCACATCTTCCTGGAGGTAATCAGAAAACATAAAAAATTACCAAAATACATAATTAATTATTAGGGCCACAGATAAACATTAAACATGTCCAAGAAGCAAAACCAGATTACCATAT